>NC_069384.1:91857750-92194937 GCF_027475565.1 Acinonyx jubatus
TAAAAATCATGGCCTAGATGCCAACCCCTATTCATTTTATAGCTTTTGCTAACCTGTGTTGGATATTTTAAATTTTCTCTTTGCTCCTTTACCAGATAGAAATCTCTTGTTGAGTGTGCCTGACTTGCTCTGACTCTATTAGTTTACCTGAGAAGATCTGACTACCTTACAAATATAGGTACCAGTCTACTATTCATTTTAATTTTCACAATTCATGAATGCGTATTTCATGAATATGGATATTTTATATCATTGACAACATAGTATTAGCCTCAACTAGCATTTTGCAAATCCTGGGGTCATACTATTACTGCTGTATTTGCCTAAACCCTCTGTCATTTCCTCTTCTGTTGCTATGGCAAATATTCCTTATGTTTATCCTCTCTCAGCCCTGTGACCTTTCCTCATTTTTCATAGAAGTCTGAAGAGCAGCCATATGCTAAGTTATAACACCTTTACTTTGAGAAGAAATGTCTCCTTGATGGCACTGCCTATAACTTTGCTCACAGGTTATTGCTCTTACATACAATTCTTAAGACTCTTCTTCACTGGAAGAAATGCAGACCATGTGCCTTTCTTAGGTTACCTGAGGCAAAGTAATTTTCTAATTGGATATAAATGTTCTTATGGTATTATCAATAATTAGGCTTTTTTAAAGCAAATATGACTTTTACACAAAAGACAGTAATATTTACAGTAGTATTTGCTATTTTTGTGGTGTTTCACAAGAGATTAGCAGGTGAAAGAAATCTAATATATAACCTCACTACTAATTAATTTCAATCTTTTTGGTTTTTTTACACTTTAAGTTCCTATAAGATTTTCTTGTGGAAACTGTTCAACAGATACAATTTCTGAGAAAGTAGTTTTTGTTTTTTGTGGAAAGAAAATAATATGAGAATAACATTAAGAAGTCACATGTATGTACCCCCCCCAAAAGAGGCAGAGATATTTTGATTTTAGAAGAGAGAGCAAAAGGATGGTGTTATATAGTACAAATTATTAAGCAAGTATGTCCCACGTGCCTTATCATCTTCCTTCTTACAGGTACAGCCATCATATAAATTTTGACTATTTATTTGCACATTAGTCCTCAAACTAGCCTTATAAACCATTCTATTTTTAAACATTATCGAGTAACCCAAAGAGCTTTGATTTATATGGGTAATATCTATAAACATTTACCATATTAGAGATTAAAGTGTAGAAATTTAAAAATATTTATTCATTTGAAAATAATAAACCCATTACATGTTAACATAAAATACATATTTTATTAGAAATAACTATATTTTCAGGGCATCTTGGTGGCTCAGGCGATCTGACTCTTGATTTTAGCTCAGGTCATGATCTCGTGGTAAATGGGATCAAGCCCTGCCTCAGGCTCTGCACTGTCAGTGCTCTCTCCCTCTCTCTCTCTCTGCCCCTCCCCTGCTCGCACTCTTTGTCTCTCTCTAAAACTGAATAAATATTTAAAAATAAATAAATAACAATAAAAATAGCTCTATTTTCCAAAAATGCATAGAGGAATAGCCTTGTTTCACATGTTGTAAATCTCTGTAATGTATAGCATCTTAAAAGGAAACTGAGTTCTCATACTTGATTCTGCATTCACTCTGTTGCTATATGTTTGCACTATATGAAGAAAATCCAATCTGACCCAGATGTATAATTAAAAAAGGAAAGAGAACGTTAATAGACTTTTCAGATAATCCTGAATATCCTTCTTGATACTATACCAAGACTTGACAAG
Organism: Acinonyx jubatus; assembly: GCF_027475565.1. NCBI lineage: Eukaryota > Metazoa > Chordata > Mammalia > Carnivora > Felidae > Acinonyx > Acinonyx jubatus. The sequence continues at coordinate 91,859,504 of NC_069384.1, forward strand.
TGAGAGTTTCTTTAAGATTAATTACAGTGTGGATTCTGAAACCATTATCAATCAACTTGTACTCTGTTACTTTAAAAGCCATTGGTCTTTCTTATACTTTGAATGGATTGTTCTGAGTTAGTAACATCATACATTGATTATTTGTGAAATAATGCATTATTTGCAGATTTCTATTTGCAAATTACTATTATGCAATAGTAAAATTTTAAAATTATACATGTTAGTATTACCAATCTCGTCAGAAGGTCTTTAAGCATTGGGTGGCTGTCAAGCTCACAGTGACAGATACAAGTCTTCCAAAATTCTAATTTTTGCTTGAAAGCTCTAACTTCTATCACTAGTAATAAATACTGTCAGTTGTGTTCCTTTAAGTGACAGGCACACTTATTTCATTTTCAAAAAATGTCTGCCATATTCAAAGTCTGATAATCAGTTTGTTCCTTGTTGTTCCACATAAAACATGGTGTTCCATGGTAACAGCAGCTAAGTCAGCTCACAAATGCATACAATGGCACAAGTAGTTTTCCTCAAGACAGCATATTTTCTTATGCAAGAGAGAAGTGCTTAATGCATACGTCCCATCTCATGATGTCAAATATTAAAAAGACATGTACTCAGGGGTTGAGAGTTATCATTTTTGGGGGGGAACGAGGGCATGCAATGGTGAAGAATATACTCAATGACTACTAGAACAGTTTGGTATCTCTGATTTGATTCCTGCAGTTTTACCCACTATGGCTTTTGCAACATTAGTACAAATGTCAACATAGTGATAAAGTAAAATAATATCTAAGTATTACTATGAAAATCATTATAATAGTATTGCGAAGGTCCTGAAAGTGTCTCAGGACCCTTGGGTATCTGCAGGCCACACTTTGAGAATCACTGTATTAGCTCAGAGCATCCTTCGTATCTTCCCAGCTCTTGTATCTCTTATCTTTCTTCACAATAGTTTCAGTGATTGTCTTCTTAAAACATGTTTCCATCATGTGTTTGCTTAGTAATCCCTGAAGCATTGTTAATTTCTTCCATAAAATTAAAAATCCTTTAACTAATGAACAGGCTCCTGCCTTTTCCTATGGTCAATTTATTACTTTAGTCAAGCAAATTTACATGGCCGTTTTTAATATGGTTTACGATTCCCTATCACCAAGTCATTTGGGGGGGAGCACTCTTCCAATTTGGATGTTCTACCTTTCTTCCCTAAAGAAGAATATTTCAGCTCGAAACTCCCTTTCTCCTGACTTCTTTCCAAGTTTTACATTTTCCTGTCATTGCAGACCCTTTGCCCAAGCCTTTTTTTGCCTTTCCATCTTTTTTGTATGCATCCCCCAATTAACTGTTTCAAGTTTCAGTTCATTTATTGTGGGTTATATATGTATCTATGCGATTTTTCACAATTAGGCTAATACTTCCATCTGGGGGCTAGTCAATTAGTATCTAACATAACTTTTAAACAAAAGAAGCATGATACATGCTGTTGTCATTATATTCACAGAAAAAGGCAGCACTTTTAAAGATATCTGGAAAATGTATTCTTTCCAAAGTAATGTGCTATGATACTTTATTTGGTACAAGTCACAACAGGTTGCCACTCAATACTTTGAGCCAAAGAGAATAGGATGTCAAAACAAGAAATTTGTCAATAAAGAAAGAACTAATCAGCATATTAGAAAATCCTGTTGTATTTCAAAGAGAAAATATTAACATTGTTATTTTATAGTATTAACAATGAATAGACTTCCTAATTGGAGTCACTTTCAGTAATGGTAATTTGGTCTCTAAACATTGAATCCAACATTGAGAGCCTTCCCCATAATCAAAGTCCATATTCAATTCAAATTTTGGCTTTAATCTAGGGGTTTAGTCGGGATAGACACTATACATAGATACAGTGTCCATTGTGGTGCAATACCGCTAATTCTCTTAATTCAACAAAGGGAAATCATGGACAACTATCAGAAGTCCAATTGCTTCATAAAGTCTAAGTGTTACATTCATATTTCTCCTTTGGTGTGGAAGCTACGGTGGACTTTATAGTAGGTAAAATATTGTTATCTGGATGTCATTGATTGGTCACAAAACCAAAAAATCATGATGTTAATATAAACAATATTAAAACTTGACAAAATACAAATGGCTTTGACTTTGCTATCAAAAAAATTCCTCTAATTCTCAGATTCTAAAAGAAATAGCATCCCATTTCATTAGGCAGTGAAACTATATAGTAGAAACCACTGTTTATTCCAGTTCATTTTCAAGATTCTTACATAATTTCCAGTTAAAGGCAGCATAAAAAAATAATAGAATGCAGGCAGACATTTATTTCCATACAATAGGGCTACTCAAAATCTTAGTTTAAGTATGTATTTACCCTTCTGGCTCTTTTCTTTAGAACCTGTGCAGTGTCTGGAACGTGGTTTACACTCAATAATTGTTGCTGAATGAATCATAAGTAATTTCTGGTAGGCTAGAACAGAGGGGAATTTATTAATTGTACTTTTCAAAGTAATCATTCTAAATTGCATCCCACCCAACCAACGCAAAGAATAGAAAAATATATGTGATATTTGTCATGCTGTTCTTGAACCACCACCACCCTTCTCCACCTTCCTCCCCCTCAGTATTACACAGACAGATGAATAGAGCCTTACATCTACATCTTTGTCTTTGAATCTTGATAGCTTTTCTACAGGAGAGTTGATAGCCGGTATTTGGTTCACAGACCTTAAAGAAAAGATAATAGGGCCAACACTGTATTATTTTTTAAGAGAAAATGTCAAGAACAAAAAATGAAAATGTCAAAAGATAGGTTGATATACTGTATTACTCAAAGATGGTTTTGTTGGGAGAGCTGACCAAGTGATTTACTAACAGCTTTTACTGGACAGTCTTTGGATTACAATGTAGATGAAAAATAAATGGGAATCCATTTCATGTTTACTCTATCCAGGCATTTGACAGATGGAGAAAAAAATAGGAAGACACAATTAGGGTCTACAAAAATGTGGAGGTTTTTTTTTGAGGTTTTAAAATTATGAACAATAATTTTGTACTGAAAATTTTTTACAAAGGGCCTACTTATCTATCTGTCTTTATATCCTTTAATTATATAGATTGCCTTTCATTAGTGATCACATCTGCATACAGATAGAGGTTATGAAATTGTGTAAATCTGATGTTCAACTGAGATATAGGTGCAAAAGTCAGTACAGGGGGCCCTTGGTATATTCAGTTCATAACAGATGTAGATCTCATTGCTGAGCCTTAGATAAGATTAAGTGCTGTGGTGGCTCCTGAGGAAAAGTTTGTTCTGTCACTTAGTAACATTGCTTTATTCCATAAACATCCATTGGATGTCCATCATGTGTCAGGGATTTTCTAGGTATGGATATATAAAGATAATATTGGTGAGCATTATTTCCCATTATGGAGAGGTCTCCAATGGATACAGAGTAATTAACTGAGTAAAAACATAAAAGAAATACAGAGAAAAATAAATGTTCTCCATTGCTTAAATACATATTACTGCACACTTCTAAATATTTACTAGGATGTCATACTTAATTTTGATGATTATATGATACATGTTAACCAATGATGTTCATGTTGATGAAGAATATGGAAGTCTAAAAGCCTTAGGAGGCCTCCTTTTAAAGGTTCATATTTCTTGGTATTAATGACCCATTAAATTTATTACTTGCATCCCTTAATTTTCATTCTATTTTTCTAAACAAGAAAATCTCACAATGAAGTTCTAAAGTAAAATGCACTTAAACATAAATCCTAATCATTCTTTAATGTATGTTTAGTATTAACTCTGTGAAGAAGACAGACAATAAATCTTTCCCTTCTGACTATATATTTTTCAATTACTGTGAAAATATAGCAAATTTTAAAGTATTTATCCCTTTGACTTTTGGTTATGTTGAGAAATAAAGTATTGCTCACTTGAATAATTTAGTATTTTCCACATGTAATTAATGGTAATTTGAATGGCAAAACATCATGGATGATGTTTGAGTTAGTCCCCTGTTTGCTTTCTCTAAATTTGTTTTATGCTGTGCATGCACAAGCTGGGATGTCAAGAAATATTTAAGAATGACTTCTAGTTGTTTTCCTAAAGAGTTAGGTTTTGTTTTCATGCTTTTGTAAAAACATACTTTGCTACTGTTTGGGCAGAGCTATATGCTTTGTTTGACAATAATCTACTATAATTTTCTCATTTCAAAAACCAGCACCTGGATGGCTCAGTTGGTTGAGTGTCCGACTTCGACTCAGGTCATGATCTCACAGTTTGTGGGTTCCGGCCCCGCATTGGGCTCTATGCTGACAGCACAGAGCCTGGAGCCTGCTTCAAGGCTTCAGGTTCTCTCTCTCTCTCTCTCTCTCTCTCTCTCTCTCTCTCTCCTCCTCCTCCTCCTCCTCCCCCATCTCAAAAATAAACATTAACTTTTTTTTTTAAATCCAATGCCTTTAATTCTGATTTTATGCCTTAATCTTTATAAAATAGTTCATTTCTCCTATGTAAGTTAAATTGAGTCATTTCATTTTCCTATTTTGCTTGTCAGTGTGAAATATTTAAAATGAGTACATGGACTTCTCAATTCTTCTCAACAAATTAAGGACTGTTATACCTTATTTTAGCTTTTAATTCTAATCAATCTTTTGTAGTGAACCAAGTGACCAAATAAGACATAATCACTAAGATTTCACTGAATCCTTATATAGTGACAGCACTATTGCATATGTTCTGCTTACATTTCCATTTTTCCCATCCACTCTGGTATTTAGGTTACTAGTTTGGGATTTGGTATTAAAACAACAGCCGTGTGTTGAAAGAAGTTCTAAAAAGCAGTCATATAGGTCCTTTACTGATTTGTCTATAAATCTGTTACTGAGGACACAGATTGTTACATTGTAGGGCATCTTTGAATGAAGTGATCTTTCTGATTAAACTAGAAGAAATGTTTGATTTGAGTAATTGGCTTGTTTAAAAGAAACTAGATGTTCCTCTTTCCATTATCTACCAGCAAACCTAGAAGAAAACATGTAGTCTATCACAACCAAACACATAGGATCTTATGACATATTTTGTGTACTAACCTCATCCAGACTTCATCCTAACATCCCTACTTCTAATATTGTTTTCCCCATTCGGTTATTCAGTTTTGTTTTTATTTTTAATTGTGATAAAACACATGTAACATAAAATTTACCATCTTACCCATTCTTTAAGTGTACAGTTCAGTAGCGTTAAGTATACTCATGTTACTCTACGGTCTATCTCCACAACTGTTTTCATCTGGCAAAACTAAAATTCCATTCTCTTAAAAAACTGCCTTTCCCTCTCACCTCAGACCCTGACAACCACCACTCTTCTTTCTCTTTCCATGAATTTATCTACTCTAGGTACCTCAAATAAGTATTTTCCTTTTTGTGATTGACTTATTTAACTTAGCATAATATCCTAAAGGTTCATCCATGTGGTAGCATGTGTAAGAATTCCTTTTCCTTTTAATGCTGAATAATATTTCATTTTATAAATATATATATATATGCATTATATGCATATGCATATGTATATATATGCATATATATACACACACACACACACACACACACACTACATTGTATATATCCACTCATCTGTCACACATGGGTTGCCTCCACCTTTTGGCTATTGTAAATAATATTGCTATGAATGTGAGGGTACATCTTCAAAGGCCTGCTTTCAATTCTTTTGGGTATTTACACAGAAGTGGAATTGCTGTAATTTCTTGAGGAACTACTATATTGTTTTCCATGGCAGCTGTACCATTTTATATCCCACAAACCATAAAGGTTCTGATTTTTCCACATCCTTGCCAGCACTTACTATTTTTTGGTTTTCTGAGGTAGTCACTCTAATGAGTGTGAGGTGGTATCTCACTGTGGTTTTGATTTGTCTTTCCTTAATGGTTAGTGATGTTGAGCATCTTTTCATATGCTTTTTGGCCATGTGTATACCTTCTTTGGGGAAATGTCTACTCAAGTATTTTGCCTGCTTTTAAATTGGGTTGTTTGTTTTTTCATTGTTGAATTGTAGAAGCTCCTTATATATTCTGGAAATTAACCCCTTAAAGATATATAATTTGCAAATATTTTCTCCCATCCCGTATGTTGCCTTTTCACTCTGTTGATAGTGTCCTTTGATGCACAGAAGTTTTTAATTTTGATATAGTCCAATTTATCTATTTTTCCTTTTGTTTCATGTGAGTTATTTTTACTTTGATTTAACTCCATAAGTATTCTATAAGCTGCCTTACACTCTTCCTAGAAGAGAATATAAATAATAATGTAGTCACTCACTCTTCAGTATTAGCTATCCTGTCATTTTCCTATGACAATTTAACTATTTGTACCTTGTTATGAACCTTTTTAATTCGTTAATGGCATGAATATAAACAAATAGGGCCTGCATATTTCAACAGAAGTAATGTATGTATGAAAACAATTTTTCATGGGCCTCCTGTATTTTTAACTGAGTGGCCCTTGCTCCTGACCATCTTTTTCAAAGATGATTGTGTGGTAGATGGCCTTGGAAGGAAAGGTAAGTCTGCTCACAGCCTTAGATAGTGGAGATAGTGTCTTCCTCTAGAATAAGGACAGGCACGTTTATAGCCCATTATAAAAAGATTTACATTTCTTAAACTCAGGATTCCTCTTTTGTAATGCAATCTACTGAATGTGAAGATGTCGCCTGGCTCTCTTTTCATTGTCATCTGGGAATTGTGGCTCAAGGAATCAGTACAACAAAAGACATAAACACCAGCTACTGCTATTGGTGTAAGAAACTGTCTTTTGTCTCCGGCCTTGGAAGTTCATGTCTTCTCTGAGCATCCATGAAACTGTCAGACTAACTTGTTAGCTTGCAAGTAGAGAAAAACTCAAACGCTTCATGGTGCTTGGCAACATATTATAAGGATTTTTGTGAATATACTTGGAAGTCATTTAGCCTAATCTCCTACTCAGTCAAGACTTTCTTCTACACATCTTGACAGATGGCATTCTAAATATCACTTAAATGATTCCAGTAAAAGGAAAACTCTTCTCAAAACCTATTGCATCATTGGTCCCTCCTTATGTGAACTGAACTATTTATAACTTCATAATACTGGGTTTTGCCTAGCCTCATCTGGTATTGCATAGAAGAATTATTCTGTTTTCTACATGACAGTTCTTTGTATTTGAAAGTACTTGCTTATTCTCCACGAATCTTATTTAGCTCTCTAGACTTATCATTTTCGTTCTGTATCATCACACACTATGTTCTCCAGACCCACTAGACACTCTAGACACCACTACAGTATGGTGATAATTCTCACAGATGCTCAGAACTATAGATGAATTCAATAGACTATATGGTTAAGGCACAATTTAGAGAAAATATCATTTATTATTCGGACAGAATGCATTTGATTGATTTAACATAAGTTTTATGTACAGTTTTTGTAGTTCTGTCGTAGTGCCACACTTAGCTTACGATTAAAATATTCAGACTTTTTCCGCGTGGTCACTCTCAAATCACGATTGTATTTGGCAACTTATTTTTTAAATCTATAACATAAGGTTTTTATTTTTAACCAGTCCGGATCATTTTGAATTTTGCTTCTGTCATCAGTGACATTAGTTCCTTGTTAGATAAAATTTATGCCATCTGAAAATTTTATAGACATCCTTTCAATCACTTAATCTTAGTCACTAATGGAAATATTGTCCACAAAAAAAGGCTAAGGACAAGCCATTAAATTCCTTCTTTCATAATAACACAGACCATACTTCAATATTATTGATCAGTTGTCTGGCCAGTTATAATTTACTGAATGATGCCATTATCTAGCATAAATGTCACCATTTTATCCACAAGAATATCATGGTTTGGTGAAATTAAAATAATCCACATTTTTGGAATTCTCTAGATCTACCAACTATTTCTAAAAAAAATATTTCAGTACCTTACTATGAAAGTAAGAGGAGTGTCATTCAGGAGGATGAATCAATGCTAATTTACCTTACTACTGACCAAGTAAGGTAAAGAGAGCTGGATTTAGGCATCTTTGCCTAAACAAGAAATTGATTTTCTGATCCCTAATTGCATACAAAGCCAAAGCCATAAGCCCCTGAAGGAGTAATAGCTAACCTTCTCATTCACATATCCTAACAAAAATCCATGTCTTCTGGTGGAGAAATAGAAGCAAAACACATCTGTCTCTGGGGAAATATATAGGAAACTCTCACACCTCCATTGTGACTTTTTGGTGCAGTTGGAAATATGCTATATTTTTATAGTGGTGATGGTTATAAACTTGCCAAAATGCATCAAACTATACACTTTAAAAAGGTGAATACTACAGTGTGTAAATTAAGCTTCATAAAACTGATTTAAATAAAAGTATATTAAAGTAAGTTAATTTTCTAAAAATTAGAGAATAAAGATGAGAACAAAGAACATGAAATCAATATTGCTTTTAAAAACAAACTTAATTTTGAAATGGTAATCATTACCATTAAAATATAGGTCTAAAAAGATGTCCCAAGGAAAATGAATTAAACAGAGGTACCTATTTAGTAGTTTTATCTAGATCATTAAAAACCTCGTAAGTTCTCTTATAGCAGTTTCTAATAATATGTAACAAATGAAGAATGTATTATTTCTTCCACATGCCATTAAAATGTTTGCTAACTTCATCATGTATTACTCGTAATGTAAATGAAAAGCAGAAATGTACAACATATTCCCTGTTTGCATTGTAATAAAATGAGAAATTAGCAATAAGAGCTATAAGAAAAACTACCCTTTGGAAATTGAACAACACTATCCTAAATAATTTTTCAATCGAAGAAGAATACGAATCTATAATTAGAGACTAAGGAAAAAAAATTATGAGAATAAAATATACTCTATCATTCTTAAGTATATAGTCAAGGCTAAAATCAGTTTAAAAAATCATAGCTGTAGATTCTTCCTTTATTTAGAAAGAAAACGTAAATAGATTGAATATTAAGTGAAATTAAGAAGAGAAATAATAAAATCTAGAGAGGACAAAAATGAATTAATAAATATAAAAGTAGAAATGAATGAACTGAAAGACAGGAAGAACAGACTGAATGGCTAAATCTAAGGTTCTGGCAACTCAATACTAGCATAATATTTTATAAAAATCACAGAATAATAATAATAATAATAATAATATCACTTTATTTTTATGTTTGTTCACTTTTGTCCTGGATATAGTTCTGTTCTATTATTCACTTTCTTAATTCTTTAATATTCTGTTTATTAATTTCAATGTCCTTTTGAATCAGTAATTAATAGAAATCATCCCTGCAAAAAGTCAAAAGACAAAGTCCACAAGATCATGTTGATAAAATCAAAGGATATTTGAAAAATTTCTTGAGGGAGGAGCCAAGATGGTGGAACAACATGGAAGTTTTTTGCGTCTCATGTCCATGAAATACAGCCAGATCAACACTAAACCATCCAACACACCTAGACAACTGATTTGAGGATTAACACAACAATCTGCACAACCTGAACCACAGAACTCAGCAGGTATGTGGCGCGGATAAGTGAACTGGGGGAGAGAGAAGCCATGGAGAGGAGGGAGCTGTTTTTGCTTGTGGAGAGAGGATGGAGACAGGGGAGAATATGGGAAAAGCACCACCACCCCCAAAAGCAGCTGGAGAGAAAGTGGAAAAGTGGAAACAGCTGCAGGGACTGAACTAAAAGGGGAGAAAGGAGAAAGGAAAGGGTTTAAAATCCATTAAGACTATAAACGGGGAGCACAGAGTCTGAAACTCTGCAGCTCACAGCTCAATAATAGGTGGTGCTCTGATGGGAAGGGCAAATCCCCAGGGACAGAGTGGAGTCCAGGAAGTCCTCAGGCCACACGGGGAGAGGTGGTTCCCTTCTGGGAGGACATATGGTAGAGGCTGTGTGACAGCCCCCCCCCCGTTCCCCCCCCCTCCCCGCCACCAGGCAAAGTGCTAGCAGACCCTGGAGAACAGCCACAGTTGCTGGTGCTGGAACAAGGTTGTTAGGGTGAAGCCTGGTGCCAGATGCGTGTTGAGATTTTCCATAATCCCTGAAACACTGCTGCCACAGCGAATTTTTTCATGCGCACGTGAACTTTTTCTGGGGCGGGCTGGCAATCCAGGCCTTCCTAAAGAAGGAAGAAAGGTCTCTGATACACAACCTAAACTTATACCTTAAAGAGCTGGAAAAAGAACAGCAAATAAATCCCAAAACCAGCAAAAGACAGGGAATAATAAAGATTAGAGCAGAAATCAATGCTAGTGAAACCAAAACAAACAACAACAACAACAACAACAACAAAAAACAAAAAAACAGTAGAACACATCAATTGAAACCAGAAGCTGGTTCTTTGAAAGAATGACAAAATTGATAAATCACTAGCCAGTTTGATCAAAAAGAAAAAGGAAAGGACCCAAATAAATAAAATCAAGAATGAAAGAGAAGAGATTATACTCTAATAAAATGGGCGATCTGGAAGAAATGGACAAGATCCTAGAAACATATACACTAACAAAACTGAAACAGAAGAAATAGAAAATTTGAACAGACCTGTAACCAGTAAGGAAATTGAATTAGTAATCAAAAATCTCCCAACAAACAAGAGTCCAGGACCAGATGGCTTTCTAGGGGCATTCTACCAAACATTTAAGGAAGGGTTAACACCTATTCTCTTGAAGCTGTTCCAAAAAATAGAAATGGAAGGAAAACTTCCAAACTCTATGAAGCCAGCATTACCTTGATTCCAAAACCATACAAAGACCCCACTAAAAAGGAGAACTATAGACTAATTTCCCTGATGAACATGGACGCAAAAATCCTCAATAAGATATTAGCTGACCGGATCCAACAATACATTAAAAAAAATTATTCACCACGACCAAGTGGAAATTATACCTGAGATGCAGGACAGGTTCAATATCCAGAAAACATCAATGTGATTCATCATATCAATAAAAGAAAGGACAAGAACCACATGACCCTCTCAATAGATGCAGAGAAAGCATTTGACAAAATACACCATCCTTTCTTGATAAAAACCATCAGGAAGGTAGGGATAGAAGGATCATACCTCGAGATCATAAAAGCCATACATGAAAGACCCAATGCTAATATCATCCTCAATGGGGAAAAACTGAGAGCTTTCCTCATGAGGTCAGGAACAAGACAGGGATGTCCACTCTCACCACTGTTATTCAACATAGTATTGGAAGTCTTAGCCTCAGCAATCAGACAACACAAAGGAATAAAAGGCATCCAAACTGGCCAGGATGAGGTCAAACTTTCATTCTTCACAGATGACATGATACTCTATATGGAAAACCCAAAAGATCCCGCCAAAAAACTACTAGAACTGATCCATGAATTGAGCAAAGTGGCAGGATATAAAATCAATGCACAAAAATCAGTTGCATTCCTATACACAATAATGAAGCAACAGAAAGAGAAATCAAGGAATCGATCCCATTTACAATTGCACCAAAACCCATAAAATACCTAGGAATAAATCTAACCAAAGAGGTGAAAAATCCATACACTGAAAACTATAGAAAGCTTATGAAAGATATTGGAGAAGACACAAAAAAACTGGAAAAATATTCCATGCTCCTGGATAGGAAGAACGAATATTGTTAAAATATCAATACTATCCAAGGCAATCTACATATTCAAGCAATACCTATTAAAATAACACCAGCATTCTTCACTAGAGCTAGAACAAACAATCCTAAAATTTGTATGGAACCAGAAAAGATCCTGAATAGCCAAAGCAATCTTGAAAAAGAAAACCAAAGCTGGAGGCATCATAATCCCGGACTTTAAGCTATACTACAAAGCTGTAATCATCAAGACAGTATGGTATTGGCACAAAAACAGACACTCAGATCAATGGAACAGAATAGAGAACCCAGAAATGGACCCACAAACGTATGGCCAACTAATATTTGACAAAGCAGGAAAGAATATTCAGTGGAATAAAGACAGGCTTTTCAGCAAGTGGCGCTGGGAAAACTGGACAGCGACATGCAGGAAAATGAACCTGGACTGCTTTCTTACACCTTACACAAAAATAAACTCAAAATGGATGAAAGACCTAAATGTAAGACAGGAAGCCATCAAAATCCTCGAGGAGAAAGCAGGCAAAAACATCTTTGACCTCAGCCGCAGCAACTTCTCACTCAACACGTCTCCGGAGGCAAGGGAAACAAAAGCAAACATCAACTATTGGGACCTCATCAAAACAAAAACCTTCTGCACATCAAAGGAGGCAATCAGCAAAACCAAAAGGCAACTGACAGAATGGGAGAAGATATTTGCAAATGACATATAAGATAAAGGCTTAGTATCCAAAATGTATAAAGAACTTACCAAACTCAACACCCAAAAAACAAATAATCCAGTGAAGAAATGGGCAAAAGACATGAATAGACACTTCTCCAAAGAAGACATCAGATGGCCACTGACACATGAAAAACATCCCTCATCATCAGGGAAATACAAATTAGAACCACAATGAGATACCACCTCACACCTGTCAGAATGGCTAACATGAACAACTCAGGCAACAACAGATGTTGGCGAGGATGCGGAGAAAGAGGATCTCTTTTGCACTGTTGGTGGGAATGCAGACTGGTGCAGCCAGTCTGGAAAATAGTGTGGAAGTTCCTTAAGGAATTAAAAATAGAACTGCCCTATGACTCAGTAATTGCCCTACTAGGTATTTATCCAAGGGATACAGGTGTGCTGTTTCGAAGGGACATATGGACCCCAATGTTTATAGCAGCACTATCAACAATAGCCAAAGTATGGAAAGAGCCCAAATGTCCAATGGTCGATGAATAGATAAAGATGTGGTATATATATACATATGTGTATATGTATATGTATATGTATATATATATGTATACGTGTATGTATATATATGTATATGTATATGTATATGTATATATATGTATATGTGTATATATATATCTGTATATATATATATGTATATATATACCAAATCTTCTTTATCTATTCTAGATATCTTCTATATCTATATCTATCTATCTATCTATCTATCTATACACACACACACACACACACACACACACACACACACACTGGAGTATTACTCAGCAATCAAAAAGAATGAAATCTTGCCATTTGCAACTACATGGATGGAACTAGAGGGTATTATGCTAAGCGAAATTAGTCAGAGAAAGACAAAAATCATATGACTTCACTCATATGAGGACTTTAAGATGTAAAACAGATGAACATAAGGGAAGGGAAGCAAAAATAATATAAAAACAGGGAGGGGGACAAAACAGAGAACAAACTGAGGGTTACTAGAAGGGTTGTGGGAGGGAGGATGGGCTAAATAGGTAAGGGGCATTAAGAAATCTACTCCTGAAATCATTGTTGCACTATATGCTAACTAATTTGGATGTAAATTTAAAAAATAAATTAAAAGTAAAAAAAAAAAAACTATTCCCAAGAAACTACAACTTAAATCAAGATCCAACTTGGAGTTATATCTCACAAGCTTACATTTGACAATATTGAACTTCACCAGAGCTTTGTGCTCATAAAAAATAGCGTTAGTAAAGAAATCCCCACCCATTTGTTTTCCTGAGAAATGGCTAATCCACAGAGGATGCCCGGCTCCTCCACATTTCAAGATTAGACCTAGTCTAAAAAGTGGAGACTGTTTCTCAGTGACTCAGATAAGCCCCATCTTCATCCTTTCTTATCATTCTCATAAGACCCTGGATGACTCAGGCCCTCTTTATTTTCTTTGAGGTAATTCTCATTAGTGAACATTCTAACAATTACAATAGCCTGATTAAGAAAATCTCCTTAACTGCCAGGTGCATTTTATCTTTCAGAGTTTGGTACTGTGACTCAGATGAGATTGATCCTCTCCTTTGGATCCCTGCTTACTCCATCCTTGTAAATGGGTCTTCTTAGAGACCTTTGCATTCTGTTCCTGATGGGTGGTCTGGGCTCTCCTAGGGTCTCTGATATCATACTAAGGATTTGATTTTGATTTAGAGTACTCACTTGATTTCTGGTGCCACTCCTTTGATTTCATGGTCTGACCACTTGGTGATTCCTATAAATGGATTGATGGTTCATAGAGATCTTATTTCTTTTGAGTGAAAGACAATAAAAAATCTATTTTGTGAAGAAAAAAATAAAAATAAATAAAAATTTTAAAAAAGGACATTAGGCAGTTCTTCTCTTCCAGAAATTAAGGTGTATTTTAAAGTGACAGTATTAATTTTTTTAAGCTTATTTATTTATTTATTTAGAGAGAGAGAGAGAGAGAGAGAGAGAGCAAGCACAAGCAAGGGAGGGGCAGAGAGAAGGAGAGACAGAATCCCAAGCGGACTCTGCACCATTGGCAGCGGGGCAGAGACTGATGCAGGGCTCAAACTCACAAACTATGAGATCATGAACTAAGCCAAGATGAAGAGGCCAGCGTTTAAATGCCTGGGCCATCCAGGCACCACTAAAGTGACGATAATTGAAACAATTTGTGCTGCATAGAACAAATTGTAAGATACAAAGAACACGTAGAACAAGTGTAAGATACAAAGTGCAGCCACGGATCCAACTTAGTGCATGTAAACTTAGTATGTAATAGAGGTGGCATATCAATCACTGAGAGAAAGATAAATTATTTGACAAGTGAATTGAGACACTTCAAATAATCACCAGAAGAGACTTACATTCTGGATTTACAACAATATTATGACCTTAGGACTTAATAAAACAAGTGCAGATGCATGCATGCACACAAATCAAATTATGTGAACTTTAATATAAAAGATTAATTCCAAAGCACTCACAAATGCAAATCATAAAAAGCATAAGATATACCACAGCCAACAAATTGATAAAGAAAATATGCCTTTATCTATTATAATATTTATTATTTTACATGATCTCATTCTGTTAGAATAGTGCTAGTCAATTGAATGAGCAATCATGGCCTGTTACTAACACTCCCCCCATTCTTCTGACCAAAATTCAATGAGTTCTATAATTTAATATTTAACATGATCTTGTTTTTTTGTTTGTTTGTTTGTTTGTTTAACAAAAGCCCTATCAACATAGCTAAATCAGAGTCATTTCTTCGGTAATAAAATCAGACCATCAGCACAGAGTTCTTCCCTCTCTGATTAGAATTGCAGGGATATTGGGCTTTTTGTTGGTTTACTTGTTTTTTCACTTTAACGCCAGATTGTCCATTTTGGTCCTAGACTGCCTCCTCAATAATTATGAGAGCCAAAAATAATAAATTGCCAAAAATAATATCTCATCTCAAATTTCTAAACATTCTTTTATGATTATAACTCCACCACTCAGGGTAGACTGGGTCCAGATCTTCTTTGGGTCTATCAGGTAAAGCTGTGATTCACATGGTACAGTGTGAGGTGATGTTATTGTTAAAAGAAACCATTCCAGTCTACCAATAGTGATTTCTAAGCTCATGTTCTCTACTTTTATTTTTTCAACATCAGAAAGAGGACTTGTAATTACAAACAATTTTTTTAATCTATCATTTTTCTAAAGTCACACTGAAACAATTCCTAGGTTGTTTACCTCATCAAACCTCACTATCCATGAAAATCTTCTTCTCCACCTACATCCCAAACTATTTTTGATGACTCTTCCTCTCCTTCCTCCCTCTTTTACTAAACCTTTCCCTCATTACTTCTCTTGCCCCCCACACTCCATCCTTCTCTCAGGTCTGCATTTTTGTCAAAAGAATTTGTCTGACAAAGCAAGATTCTTAGAGAATAGCTCAGCAATGCCAGAACACTACATCATGGGCAATGAGATGTCAAAAGCTAGAAACATCCATTCAGTAAGGATTTCGTCCCATCACATTTGTAGGAACTTAGTAAAAATGCACAAGTGAATGAATGATTACAAAGAGAGAGGGAAGAATTAGCTATAATGTGGAAGAAAAAATTCTATTTAGTCAGAAGACCTAGGCCCTTGACAGAACTCTGATCTTATTCCCTCTGATCTACTTTTACAAAATTACTTTTACAAGGATAAAATGCATAAACATACCTTGTAACTGTACTCTTTTTCTGAATTAGCATAAGTTATTAGTATTCAGTACTGATATGGAATGAATTCATGTAATAGTTTTTAAATTTCCAACACTTCAATCAGAAATCACCAAAGGAAATGATCTGTGTTCTTGGGGTTTAATGCATTCATTGTACAAATTGTTAATCATAGGGTAAAGTAAAACTTCGCTAACTTAGGCCCCTCTAATTCAGAAATCATCATACGAAAAGCCATCTGTGTAATATGAAGTACTGTGGCTAGGGACAGGAAACACAATAAACCTGAAACTTTCTTCCACTAATTTATTGTATATGATTTAGAAAGGTCCCATAACCTCCCTGGTTTCTGTTAACTTGTGTTTAAAGTGAGCTAAATTATTCAGTCAAGCCATCTTATCATCATATAATTCTATGATTCTACATGGGCCAAATAGATGATTCTTTTCTACTTTATTCTGTCTAGAAGCAATGGATCTGGGAAAGGAATTATTTTTGTTGGCATGTTTTTTTAATCTGGACATGACTAGGCTTCAGGGATCACATGAATTCGCTAAATTTGGGCACTTATGTTGTGTGCATTTTTCTGGGTAGAGGTACATAGCTTACATGTGACTCTCAAAAAGCTCTGTGAACTTCTCAAAAAAGATTAAAAACCACTTACTTCAATAATGAATTAATGCCAAGTGATTCACATTTAACTTGTAAAAAACAGGCTCACAAGAAGTTTGCTTAATAATACTGTGTTGGTTCTATAACACTCTGTATCCCACATCAGTAACACAACACACTGTTACTATAAGCTACATTTCAAACTTCCATTAATAGCTCTGTCCCCACTTGGTGATGGGCCATGGACTACATCTGTCTAGTTCATCTCATTATATCAAATACCTTAAACGGTGCTTAGCTCTCAGTGAATCAAAGAAGTGAAATGTCTGCCAGTTTATCTCTAGGGGAGAAGATAGCTGGGGAATGATCATCTTTTCTTCTGGGCATGGATTGAGATTCCAGAACTCAGATGATGGAAAAATAAGCAAGTAAAGATAGATAATCTTATCCTCAAGCCAAGCCTTGTAATTTCAATAAAGAAGAAATGGAAACCCAAAATGAGTAAGGGCTAACCAAAAGTGGCAAGGTCAAGACTCAAGTCCTTAACCAATGGTACATGATTCCTTTTATGCCACTACATTGTCCAGCTGAAGGAAGACACAGAACCTAATTATTTTTTTAGTACAAATAAACATGTCACCCAAATTCCAGTTCCTTTCTTTTAACTGAAATTCAATAACTAACTCCTCCATTATAAATACACATTACCATAAATAACCTCTGATTTTTACCTGATTTATTAACATTAAAAAATAAAATAACATGTCTTATTGTAATATAAGTTGTATTCAAATTTTTTGTCACTGTCATATCTACAGAAGATACTAGGTGCTATAAATAAAATTACTTTTATCATGCAAACTTAATTAGTTTTCAACTTGTTTATTTGTCTTAACTGACAGTTACAGGAGGAAAAGGACATCATTCATTAGTATCTTTTAAAATATATAGTACATAAAATTGAATACATGTTATTTCGTTCCTATACACTTCTGGTAATTGACCTTTAAAACCTAATAACATTTACATTTCTTTTTATCTTTTTACAGGAGTATTGTTTTAAACCCAGCTTATTTCCGAAATCATCTTCGCCAGGCAACAGTGTTTAGATGTCTGGAGAGATATTCAGAAGCTGCTCGGTATGTTTGCTATAACTTTTGTGAAGATTTATTTCAAGTTAAATTAATTTTATTCTCAGCTTCTGGTAATAGCATAATAGAACTTTCCATTTCTCTCATGGAGCATGATTTTACCAGAATTATTGTCTTATAAACGTCAAACCAACAATTATTGACTATCTTTTTCTTTAATTAAAGCCATTCTATGTTCATAACTCTTTGTAAAATTCAAACTTTCCAGCCATGAGGTCACTGATGATGATGGGAAAACTTCCAGGGAAGACTAGAAATGAACTTGACCTCTGCTCTCAAGTAGGTTCCTGGTCCTTGTCATAATGACACAATTCTGTAACTCTCTCTTTCTTGAGTTCTGGAAATGAAATCCAACCACATGAAAAAGACCTCAGGAGTGCTCTTTCTAGAGGACATGGCATCAGTTATAATGCCAAGGGTTGTTAGAGCTGTCCCAACATTTTGCCTCCTAGACCCCAATATGTTTTATAAAAATCTAACAAAACCGATTTTGATATTCTCATCCCCAGAACGTAGACTTATGGCAAAAAAAAAAATTGTAAGAATTATGCAACAGCTTCGGTGTCACACTCGAAATTCCTTCTCACCTATGACAACCAAGGCATTTTTCCTTCTCAGATCAAGCTCATCATATTAGACTCCTCTTCCCTTTGATGAATTTTCGTCATCTCCTAAGGTATAGCTACCTGTTATTTCTTACTTGTCGACTGTAGTATTCCAAGAATTTAGCAAGAAGATCTGAGTGGTTTCTACATTTAACTCCAAGCACAACTCCTAGGGAGATATCTGCAGTAATAGGATGAGAAACCTAGGTTGCTGGTAGTTATTGTCTTTAGAACCTTTAAAAATAACACTTTTTTGGAAAGTGAAGTTTAAGGAATTTAAATGGATAATAAAATGGTTCCAAAAAATTAATACCATAAAGTTGACATGAATTCCGTATTGTATAAGAAGGTCCTAGGAGTTACCAAAACTGAATTAAGTGATGGATATGGAAGGCAGAATTAATCCCAACTATACTGACTTTGCAGTCAAACAACTAATATGCCACAACATCTATTTACCTGTGTGTTAATGTGTGTTTTAAAAAATGAAAATAGATCTTTATCTATCAATCTTTTTTTACATTCTATTTTTCCTTATACTTTTCTCTAATGTATTCCATCGAATGTGCTCACTTATGACTTCTTCCTAAATTTATTTTCTCCACTGACTTGCCTCTGTGACTTTCTTTCCACCCACATACTTTTCCTAACTATGTGAATGAGAGGGAATTTTAGGAGGTGATGGTAAGCTTCCCTCTGTCCCATACTTTAAAAAAAAAAAAAAGTCCCTAGCTACAAATGAAACCAATAGGTTCAGCATAAACAGATACCACTATCTGTAAAATGATTTTTTGTTTGTTTGGTTTTTTTTCTGAGACACCTGTGTGGCTCAGTCAGTTAAGTGTCTGGCTCTTGATTTTGACTCAGGTCATGATCTCAGGGTTCATGAGTTTAGCCCCGCATCGGGTTCTTCACTGATGGCAGGGAACTTGCTTGAGATTGTCTCTCTCTCTCTATCTCTATCTCTGCCACTCCCTGTTCATGCGCTTGCTCTCTCTCTTTCTCTCTCTCTCTCCCTCTCAAAATAAGTAAAATAAACATTAAAAAAATTTAATAGATTTTGCTAAGAGGTGGTTTATTAATGTGTGTTCTGAATCTAATCAAAAGATCAATAGAAGGGGCGCCTGGGTGGCTCAGTCGGTTGAGCGTCCCACTTCGGCTCAGGTCATGACCTCGCAGTTTGTGAGTTCAAGCCCTGCGTCGGGCTCTATGCTGACGGCTCAGAGCCTGGAGCCTGCTTCGGATTCTGTGTCTCCCTCTCTCTGCCCCTTCCCCATTCATGCTCTGTCTCTCTCTATCTCTCAAAAATGAATAAACGTTTTAAAAAAATTTTTTTAAACAAAACAAACAAACAAACAAACAAAAAAGATCAATAGAAGAAGGCTAGATGCAACTTCAGAACTAGATTTCAACTAGTAAAAAACGGCTAATGGTGTTCTCCGAGCCAGCTGGTACGGACTCTAGAAAGTCAATTGTTAAATATTCTGGAATTTGGGGAGAGCCAGTTATAAAAGTAGAGGAGAAATTAGCAATGCTGGGAGAATTTACATTGTGGAAATTGGCAAATGCTACAAATCCTGGATTTTTTGGTGTGGGTGAGAGCCAGATTACCAGTATATCATAGACTATAGCTTAATTGTACCAAGCATGATTGAGTTAAAGTTATGACAAAAAATCTTTATGGGTCCTAAAATAAACAAACAATGAGAACTTGAAAATTAGGAATTTGTCAGTATTTGCCATGTAAAATTGGAACTGAATATCCATTGTCCTTGATATGTATATCCCTGCAGTGGAATAAGCATATCTGTTTAATATCATGGGATTACTGACCTGACAATATTCCTTGAGGAAATTCCTGATAATTGTTGGAACTTTGCTGGCATAGACTTTCCTACAGAGAAGCAGATGCAATTAATTTCAGATACATGTGTCTGTCATCTTGGTTTTCTTTGGAATTATAGTTCTCAATATACAGTATTACTCATTATGTTTTCCCCAAGGGAAAGAATGCTATGCACCATGAACATGAATATCATATAGTCCCTTAGTAATTAGGTTTTTACTATAAAACAATAAGTACAAATCAATATATAGAACATTCATGTTTATCAATTAAATTCTTGGAGATAGTTTAGTTCAGTCCTCTTACAAGAATATTATATTAAAATTCACTGGAAAAGCCAACACGTCAAAGTTATTTCCTCTAAAATGCCAAGTAGTCATGTTTCTGAAATTGAAAGACACTTACCAAATTTAAAAAAAAGGCCATTACTATGTGACTTTGGAAATCTGAAAACCATAATTCACAGTGCAGTGGATTATCTCGTTCTGATTCAAGTTAGAATATTTATAACCAGTCCCTAGAAATTGGGCCAGCTAAGGTTTTCTGAGCCTAACCAGCTCCTCTGAGAAAGGAATACCTAGTGAATAGGCCAGAAAAGATCTCCAGGGCAGCCTCATAAAAGCCCAGATTCTCAACCAGAGAGACTAGAAAAAATGCTATAACCTATTGAATGGAAGGTATTAGTCAACTTTACAACAATGAACAAGAATATATAGATGATAGAAAATGAATAAAAATAGGGATATTTTATTTTGGTTTAGGTTCTACAGGGATGCTGGTCATCCTTGAGCAGACAACTGGCACTGGTTAACTGAGGAAAGCACATTTTCAAACCATAAATCTAAATTGAGATTGCTGTAACTCCTCAAGAAACAGCCAACCTGTGAGGCTTTACCTGAAGTAACAAGTACCCTAGCTCTTTAATACCTCTGTTTCAATGCAATGAAAGTATATGTGTTGAAGTAGAATGTCCTTGCTCAAATCTGTCTTTTCTCCCCCAACACACACACACACACACACACACACACACACACACACATCATTTGGCACTACCTTCATAAGAAAGATGGTAAGACAAGAAAAATATGCTGAGATGTGAAACAAAAGACTATTTTGTGAAGAGAACTAATGGCTTTAAAAAAATTTTTTTTTATGTTTATTCATTTTTGAGAGAGACAGAGACAGAATGCGAGTGGGTTAGGGGCAGAGAGAGGAGACACAGAATCCAAAGCAGGCTCCAGGCTCTGAGCTGTCAGCACAGAGCCCGACGTGGAGCTCGAACTCACAAGCTGTGAGATCATGACCTGAGCCCAAGTCAGATGCTAAACCAACTGAGCCACCCAGGCGCCCTGGGAACTAATGACTTTTGATAATATGAATGGCATGTCTTTTATTTCTATTTGCTCAATGACTTTCACAGAGTTTGGCATATACCAAGCATTGGTTCAGGGTTTACAAATTAAATTAGCCAGTTTTGAGTTTATGATTAAGAACCATTTAGCTGCAGCAGTAAAGAGATGTTACATGAAATTTTTAGTACAACCCTGGTATAAAGATAAATATGAGAGTGTGCACATAATAGTTAAGTTATGGTAACAGTATCATGCCTTCTATAGTTAAGATCTATAAGGCAAAAAAAAAAAAAAAGATACTACACAGAATATTTAGTTAAGACCATGCTGTGTAGGAGGAAGCAAACAGAAGGTAATACCAAAGGGGAAAGTACAACCAAAGCTTCTATCCATCATTAAGGAGGAATTAGTTGTGTATTTATACATATATGAACTAGATGAGGGATACTAGAGCAGTAATAATACATTTAAATGCTCACAAATGGCAGGCTTATGGTGTGTGAAGGAGGCCAATAATAAGATAAAAGGGTTGTTGTATTACAGACAACTAGAGACCACAATCTACAATGACCATATAACTTATCTTTTAAACTTGTTAGTGAAAATGGGCACTATTAAGAAATACCAGGAAAACAGGCATAAAATAGGACTGCTATGAGCACACTGGCCATCTGGTCACCTACCACAGCCCTTCTGGAGGGAGTGGCCATATTCAAGTCCAGCTAATGTTGCTATAATCAAATGTAGGTTCAGTGTTGCAGATTTTTAAGTCTTCAAGAAATAATATTTTTCAGAACTTGGCAAGAAGAAATTTCTTAAATTTTAAATGCCAATTATTTCAAGTTTTTCAAATACTGTGTCATCTTAAAAAAACTGAAGTAGTTCCATAAAAATGTAACTCACTGATTTGTTGCAACAAATCTTGTCTGTTCTACCTTTTATTTATAATATTATTATTTAATAATACATTATATATAATACTGTGAGAAATCGATTAGATAATAAAATATGTACCTTTGCCCTTCTTAAAGTAATACACAAGCAATATGTTCCTGTTAATCCAAATCAAAACACAGTACTTTAAGATAAATTAATTCATGGCTACCATGATAAGCCAGATAGTAGAGTTAGTAGAAGTGGGAGTAGGTGAGTTTCTGGAGACCCAGCAAATGATTTGGGAGTTTGGTTTTATTGTTATTTTGTTATGAAAGCTAATCTTACTGGAAATTGGAAATGATGCATATATAAATCACAAACTTCCAAAGAAAAGAGTAATCCAAAAGTATATTTAAGTGTTTGTTCAGAAATCTAGTAACATAAAATAGTGGTATTGCTGTTGATAAGCAATCACTCTGGAGTAGTACTACAATAGCAAGCAGGAAGATACTGTGTCAGCTGTTTTAGTGTCATAGAACTCTGTCATTTTAAATGAGATTATTATGTATCTTGAAAAGGAGGAGAATATACTGACAGGTAGATTCAAGACAAGTGATTCTGAAGAGATGATAGTAGTGTTGGGAGTTTATTTCATCTTAGTTCTTATTCAGTTGGAAGTGTAAAATCCATTCAAACATCATGCAAGATGCTAAAAATACATCACAGATTTTTTTGGTTAAAATAAGTTCTCATTTATGCCTTCAAATAGTATAAATGAAGTGTGTAGGCTAATTTTTATCCTTAAACTGGCCATATGCCTGAAGAGCTTTCTCTTTCTTTATTGGAGACAGTTTGCCTTTGCCAGAACAGCTTTAGTGTAGGCTAGCATTATTCAGTCCTATGTGACATATACTTGTATGTTCGAAGATTGACGTGATCATTCTACCATTAGGTGATTTTCCCTTTTCCTAGGTATGAGAAAACTGTGACCCCTAAGCATGGTAAGATGTTGCTTCTTCATGTATGATTTCCAAAACAGACACTAATAAAGACAAATTTAGTCATTTCACATAGCTTAGGTTAAATATCTGATTATAACTCACGCAATTTGTAGTGTTTGTGATTTTAAGGAAAAAAGAAGGTTGAAATATACTAAAACTTCAAGTTTATAACCACCTTTTAAGTCTTAGGGATTTAAAATTACAGACTCATAAATGTCTAAACTTACAACAAATGTACTAATCTTAAGGTTCAATGATATGCAGTGGCTTAAAAATAATTGTCCTTCTGAAAACTATAGAAAGCTTATGAAAGAAATTGGAGAAGACACAAAAAAACTGGAAAAATATTCCATGCTCCTGGATAGGAAGAACGAATATTGTTAAAATATCAATACTATCCAAGGCAATCTACATATTCAAGCAATACCTATTAAAATAACACCAGCATTCTTCACAGAGCTAGAACAAACAATCCTAAAATTTGTATGGAACCAGAAAAGATCCTGAATAGCCAAAGCAATCTTGAAAAAGAAAACCAAAGCTGGAGGCATCACAATCCCAGACTTCAAGCTATACTACAAAGCTGTAATCATCAAGACAGTATGGTATTGGCACAAAAACAGACACTCAGATCAATGGAACAGAATAGAGAACCCAGAAATGGACCCACAAACGTATGGCCAACTAATATTTGACAAAGCAGGAAAGAATATTCAGTGGAATAAAGACAGGCTTTTCAGCAAGTGGCGCTGGGAAAACTGGACAGCGACATGCAGAAGAATGAACCTGGACTGCTTTCTTACACTTTACACAAAAATAAACTCAAAATGGATGAAAGACCTAAATGTAAGACAGGAAGCCATCAAAATCCTCGAGGAGAAAGCAGGCAAAAACATCTTTGACCTCAGCCACAGCAACTTCTCACTCAACACGTCTCCGGAGGCAAGGGAAACAAAAGCAAACATCAACTATTGGGACCTCATCAAAACAAAAACCTTCTGCACATCAAAGGAGACAATCAGCAAAACCAAAAGGCAACTGACAGAATGGGAGAAGATATTTGCAAATGACATATAAGATAAAGGCTTAGTATCCAAAATGTATAAAGAACTTACCAAACTCAACACCCAAAAAACAAATAATCCAGTGAAGAAATGGGCAAAAGACATGAATAGACACTTCTCCAAAGAAGACATCAGATGGCCACTGACACATGAAAAACATCCCTCATCATCAGGGAAATACAAATTAGAACCACAATGAGATACCACCTCACACCTGTCAGAATGGCTAACATGAACAACTCAGGCAACAACAGATGTTGGCGAGGATGCGGAGAAAGAGGATCTCTTTTGCACTGTTGGTGGGAATGCAGACTGGTGCAGCCAGTCTGGAAAATAGTGTGGAAGTTCCTTAAGGAATTAAAAATAGAATTGCCCTATGACTCAGTAATTGCCCTACTAGGTATTTATCCAAGGGATACAGGTGTGCTGTTTCGAAGGGACATATGGACCCCAATGTTTATAGCAGCACTATCAACAATAGCCAAAGTATGGAAAGAGCCCAATGTCCATCAATGGATGAATGCATAAAGAAGATGTGGTATTATACACACACACACACACACACACACACACACACAATGGATTATTACTCGGCAATCAAAAAGAACAAAATCTTGCCATTTGCAACTACATGGATGGAACTAGAGGGTATTATGCTAAGGGAAATTAGACAGTCAGAGAAAGACAAATATCATATGACTTCACTCATATGAGGACTTTAAGATACAAAACAAATGAACGTATGGGAAGGGAAGCAAAAATAATATAAAAACAGGGAGGGGGACAAAACATAAGAGACTCTTAAATATAGAGAACAGAGGGTTACTGGAGGGGTTGTGGGAGGGGGGGATGGTCTAAATGGGTAAGGGACATTAAGGAATCTGCTCCTGAAATCATTGTTGCACTACATGCCAACTAACTTGGATGTAAATTAAAAAAATATATAAATTAAAAAAAAAGTAATTGTTGCCTTAAGAAAAGTTGAACCTTTTGGATATGACCCAAATTATAAGTAAATTATTGCAAGAATAAATTATTTTACATACACATGGGAAAAAAATTTAACATGGGCTATTGAAAAGGACATCCAAAAATTCATTAGAATAAAACGAACACTGGGGCGCCTGGGTGGCTCAGTTGGTTGAGCATCCGACTTCAGCTCAGGTCATGATCTCACAGCTTGTGAGTTCGAACCCTGTGTTGGGCTCTGTGCTGACAGCTCAGAGCCTGGAGCCTGCTTCGGATTCTGTGTCTCCCTCTCTCTTTGCCTTTCTCCTGTTCATGCTCTGTCTCTGTCTCAAAAAATAAAGATAAACATTAAAAAAATTTTTTTTTGTAAAAAAAAAACATTGACTCTGTGAATTCTCCCATCTTGCTGATGTATGTCATGATAATTACTTTTGTTCCTCTTCTGTTTTGAATGATATGCTATGCATTTGCATTACCTATAGACATTTCTAAAATAATTTAGAAAGCTACCATTCTTAGACTGTGTGCACTCTGCAAATAATAGCCTGGAAAACTTGTGGAAGAATATAGAGAAAGACTTTTTTCTGTCCTATAAATCCAACCTTGCATCTTAAAAAAAAAAAAAAGTGGTAGGGTAATGAAGACTACATAAGAGAGAGTGCAGAAAGACCCTAGGATGTCATGTTTTAAGTGTGAAGAAATAAAGATGTCCTCTTCTTTTCCTTTCCCTTCAAGCGGATGTTCACATGATTCCACATTTTCTACAAGAGTGGAATGTAGAAAAACAAACATAAAAAAGTTTAATGCAAAGGAACTGAAGTTTAACTCCTGAGTATTCTGTGCTATTTTATAATGTCTAAGTGTCGCCAAGTGAATTAGAGTTTAGTCTGCAGATGCTAAGATTATGATAAATGGATCAAAACCCTCATGTAATCTGTAAATTGGAGATAATAATAGCATTTAAGTCACAGAGGTTATGAGGATGAACGAGACAATTTATGTAGTACATGTTACACAATACTTGGCACATCATAAATTCTCAATAAAAAAAATATGCTATTATCATTGCTTTTGTTGTTGTTAACAATTGGAGCTTTTTGAAGATAGATGAAGCTACCTAAAGAGACAATGAGTTTCTCAAAATTGAATCCAGAACATGTTGAGCAATCATTTAGCTGAGATATTGCGCTACAAGAGACAAGTTTGCACACAATAGTATTAGATCTTGTCTCACTCTGAATCAACACCTCTGTGTTTTTGGAAATCCCAGTGTTAACATAGGAGTTGAAAGGCATGATTTTGGTTGGTTTAAGGAGTTGAAAGGGGCAAGATGAACTTTTTAAAAAGTTTTGCATGTGAATATGTCATGAATTTTAGCATCCTCTTTCATTCTGAGAGATATTCCCATTATTCTTGAAGTGAGTTAGAGTGGAGAGTTCCCCCAGAGTGGGCAGGTGGAAGTTCAAATTACATAAAGAGAACTGTTCAGGTCACCTGGTTTTGACTCCAGTTCTCCCTTTTTTTCCTTTCCTCATTTCTGTCAAAAATAGCAATACCCTGACAAAAGAGTAAGGTGGAAATCCTAACAGCACATAGCCAGAAACTCTCAAATTCTGCACTGCTCCACCCCCTTTTTTTTTTTAATACTGGCATTGGTTCATCACACTACTATGCACATAAATTGATCTTGATGCCACTAATTGTGAAAATTGCTTATAAGTCAAAAATTCTGTTTCTGTATCTATCTTCTGAATGGGGAATTGTCTACATTAGAGAATTAGAGTCAAGCCTGTGTTCCACTTCCAGGACTGCAATGACTAGCTGTGTGTGACATTGGGCAAGTTAATTAAGTAACCTCTTTCAGTTTCAATTTCCTCAACCATAAAATGGAGATAATAATACTACTTTACAAAGTAAGCACAAGGACTGCATGAAATAATGAGTATAAAACACTAAACTCAGTGCCTGGCATATAGTAAGCCCTCAATTAATTATTGCTGCTGCTGCCATTATCTTTGTTTTGTTGCTGTTGCTGCTGTTGCTCTAAGCTTTGAAGAATGATGTTTAAAACCCTAAAACATTCACTGAATTAATTCCTTCAAGTGTAACTTTGGTATAAATATTATATTCCTGAACTACCACCCCAGTTTATCTCAATTTTGGCAGCAATCATCTATGATCCCTTGCTCTTTGCCAAATTTTATGTCAGATGCTTGTAGTACATTATCTTTGCTCCTCACAATTCTGCAAAGAAATTATATTCTACATTTTTTAGGTGAGAAAACTTAAGCCAGAGTTTGAATGACTTGCCAAAGATCATATCATTGATAAGTAGTAAATCTGGAATTCGACCTTAATTTTATCACCAAGACCCTGACTCCTACACAAAGGATGCACTTGTTATTGTCAGACTTCATATTTACCACTTGGGTGAGTTTGAAATAGTATTGCCTCATTGTGGTATATTTCATATTTTCATTTTTTTTATCACTAGGGAGCTTGTGCATATTTAATATATTTATTGGATAATCATGTTTCCTCTTCTGTGAAATGCCCATTTGTGTATCTATTGTTCATTTCTTATTGAATTGTCTTTTTATCCTTGAATCAGGGGGTTCTTTATATATTCTGGGTACTAATAAATTTTAGTAATGTATGTTCCAAGAAATTCCTTCCAATTTATGGTTTATATAATCATACTTTTTGGTATCTTTTGATAAAAAATAAATCTCTATTTTTAATGTAGCTAAGTGTAGTCATATCCTTTATGATTTGCACTGCTTGAGTTTTTAAAAAATTCTCTCCTATCCCAAGCTCATCAAGATAGACTTCTATATTGTCTTCAAGAGTTTTAAAGTTTTTCTTATGCCTTTAATGTTTTGACCCAATGATAATTTTTTTTTATATATGATGTGAAGTAGGAGTCTATTATTCTGTTTTTCCCTCAATGGATAGTTATGTTGGTATCATCTTATTAAATCCCTTTGCTACTGAACTTCAATGTTAGCTCTGTTTATATCAGTTTTCTATATATGAATATGTCCATTTCTGGTCTCCATTCTTTTCATACATCTATTTGTCTGTTGCATTGCCAAAACCACATTATCCTACATAGAATAGTTTATAATATGTCTTCATATCTAGCAAAGGAAACGTTCCCAACTGATTCTTTTTCAGAAATATCTTGTCTATTTTAAGCCATTTGCTCTTCCACATAAACTATAGAAAGTCTGAATTTGAATTCCAAACCAGGATAATGTAGGTTCTAGTTAGGAACTCCCAAGGAAGACTTTCTTACTTTCTTTTTTGCCCTCTGCTAGGATCCAAGGCCAAGACTGACATGCTGTTCCACTATTTTGCTCTGTAAGAGTTTCTCCTAATTCTTTCACTGAAAGTGTTATTTTTAAGAAAAAGTTTAATCAGGTTGCCTATTCAGTCTTTGCCCTGCTAAAACTTCAAGACTTGTCTACTTTTCCCCATACACATGTCCTGTTAAAAGAAAGTTACTAGGCCAATAAATATTAACTTATATCCTCAGGAAAAAAAAACAGCTTTTTGTTTGCTTATTAAACCTTCTTTACTTATATAACACTATCTACATATTTTTTAAATGCCTATTTGACACAAAAGCCAAGCAGATGGCACCCCCAATGGCCAAAGCTAAAACAATTGGAATAACAAAGCAAATATTGCTAGTATCAAATTATAACCCATTATATTAAATGAATGTCGAAATCTGAGCTTATGCAAATAAAAGACATAATTGAATAAGTATATGGGGGATAAAGAAAAACTCTTTATTACAGAAGAATTCCAATTAATATATGTAGAATAAATTGGAAAAAATGAATGTTAGCAAACACCACAGTGATAATCATGGCAAGCAAGATCCGCTAATGGACTTTCAGGTTACAATCCAGCATGTAAGGAACTTAGAAGTCAACTACTCCATCTTAACAACAAGTAAATAGCTGAACTAACCAAAAAATCAATAGTTCTTCTTAGATCTGTAAGAGTAGTGAGGTCGCAGGGCAAGCCAGCTGTCCCAAAGTTGGAGAGACAGACAAATACAAAAATCACAACTTACTTAAGGAGAAACTTCTAAGTGGAAACATCTGTGGGAACCAGAACTAAGGTAGGAAAATCTGAATTATAATTGACAAATAGCTGAGGGCTCAACTCTGAGAACTAAAAAATTCCACAGGAATCTGGTCACTGGGAGGCCCCTACACTTTGGGGGAGTTTTCCCTCCAGGAACTCTACCAGGTTCTCACAGTGAATATGAGAGAACAATTCCTTCATACTTCCAGCAAGAGTAGAGGAAAAGAAACCATTTTGAAATATGCCAAGGCATTCGATTCTTCTTGCCCTGCCTTCAAGAGAAACTATTTTACCAGAGCCTAACATACCTAGAGGAAGGTAAATACACAACTCCATCTTATTCTAGCCTTCTACATTGGGGGAGGGAATTTACCAGTCTCCTCTAGCTATTCCATCATACCTAAGGCAAGGGAAGAGAAGAAACTGAAAATCACTGATGAAGCTTATAGTTCCTGGCACAGGCTCACCTGACATAAATCATAGACTGAGACCTAACTATGGACTTTAGAATACTTCCCCCTCCTCACACTTACCACTACATTCCTGAAGGTCTATTTACTGCACTTCCTTTTACCTACCACATGATGTCCACCTTTCAGTAAAAAACAAGGCATACTAAAACAACCCAAAACAGAAGAATATACATTCTTTTCAAGTACACATGGACCATTCCCCATGATAGTTCACATGTTAGTCCACAAAAGAAGTCTCAATAAATTTAAGAAGATTGACGTCACATCAAGCATCTTTTCCAACCACAACAGTATGAAACTAGAAATCAATTACAAAAAAAAAAAAAAACACTGAAGAAAACACAAACACATAGAGGTTAAACAAAGTGCTACTAAACAACCAATGAGTCAATGAAGAAATAAAAGAAGAAATACAAAAAATATCTTTAGACAAATGAAAATGGAAACAATATTCCAAAATATTTGGGACATGGAAAAAGCAATTCTAAGAAGGTCATTCATGGTGATACAGGACTACCTATAGAGAAACAAACAAGAAAATCTCAAATGAACAATCTACATTTACATTTAAAGGAACTAGAAAAAGAATAACAAAACAAAGCCCAAAGTTAGAAGGAAGGAAATAAAGATCAGAGTAGAAATAAATGAAGAGTGTTTAAAAAAAAAGCAATTGATAAAGATCAATAAAACTAAGAGTTGGTTCTTTGAAAAGGTAAACAGAATTGACAGACTTGATTAGACAACCTAGAAGAAATGGATAAATTTCTAGAAACATACAATTTTCTAAGACTGAATTATGAAGAAATGGAAATTTTGAATTGACCAATTACTAGTAATGAAATAGAATCAGTAATCAAAAAAATTCCAGCAAACAAAAGTACAGGTCCAGAGGACTTCACATGTGAATTCTACCAAGAATTTGAAGAGGAGTTAATGCCTGTCTTTTTCAAATTATTTTTAAAAATTGGAGAGGAAGGAATACTTTCAAATTCATTTTATGAGGCCAGAATTACCTTGATACCAAAATAAGACAAAGGGACAAAATAATAATAATAACAATAATAATAATAATAATAATAATAAATAACAGGCCAATATCCCTGATGAGCATAGATCAAAAATCTTCAACAAAATATTAGCAAACCAAATTCAACAATATATTAAAAGGGTTATAAACCTGACCAAGTGAAATTCATTCCAAGGATGCAAGCATGGTTTAACATTTGCAAATCAGAGGTGCTTGGGTGGCTCAGTCAGTTGAGTGTCCCACTTCAGCTCAGGTCACGATCACGTGGTCTGTGAGTTAGAGCCTCACATCATCGGGCTATGTGCTGACAGCTCAGAGCCTGGAGCCTGCTACAAATTCTGTGTCTCCCTCTCTCTCTGTCCCTCCCCCAGCTCACACTCTGTCTCTCTCTCTCTCTCTCTCTCTCAAAAATAAATAAACATTTTTTTAAAACATTTGCATATCAATCAACATGATATACCACATTAACAAAACAAAAGATAAAATCATATAACCATATCAATAGGTGTAGAAAAATGTTTGACAGAATTAAATATCCATGTATGATAAAAACTCAACAAACTGGGTTTTAAGAGAACATACCACAACATTATAAAGGCGGAGTGTGACAAGCCTACTCAATGGTGAAATGCTAAAAGCTATTCCTCTAAGATCAGAAGCAAGACAAGGATGCCCCCTCTCACCACATTTATTCCACATGGTATTAGAAGTCCTAGTCCCAGCAATCACATGAGAAAAAAATAATAAAAGACATCCAAGTCAGAAAGGAAGAAGTAAAACTGTCATTATTTGCAGATGACCTGATACTATATATAGAAAACCCTAAAGACTCAAAAACAAAATCTGTTAGAACTAATAAATGACTTCAGTAAAATTGCAAGATAGAAATTAATATACAGAAATCTGTTGCATGTCTATATGCTAATAATAAACTATCAGAAATGGAATTTAAGAAAACAATCCTATTTATAGTTGCATCAAAAAGAATAAAATACCTAGAAGTAAATTTAACCAAGAAAGTGGAAGACTTATACTCTGAAAACTATAAAACATTGATGAAAGAAATTGAAGACAACACAAATAAATGGAAAAATATACCATGCTCATGGATTGGAAGAATTAATATTGTTAAAAATGCCCATATTACCCAAAGCAACCTACCGATTCAGTGCAATCCTTATCAAAATGCCTATGGCATTTTTCACAAAACTAGAATAAATAATCTTAAAATATGTATGGAACCACAAAAGACCTCAAGTAGCCAAACCAATCTTGAGAAAGAATAACAAAACAAAAAGTCATGCTCCCAGATTTCAAGATATGCTACACAGATAAGTCATTAAAACACTATGATTCTGGAAAAAAAAACAGACAAATGAATCAATAGAACAGAATAGAAAGCCCTGAAATAAACCCATGATTATAGATTCAATTAATCAGTAACAAAGGAAGGAAGAACAAACAATTGGAAAAACACAATCTCTTTGAAAAATGGTGTTGGGAAACTGGACCACATTCTTACAAAAACAAACCCAAAATGGATTCAAGACTTTAATATCTAAATCCATAAAACTCCTAGAAGAAAATATAGACAGTAAGTCTTTGACATTGGTTATAGCAATTTTTTTTGGATATGTCTTCTCAGGCAAGGGCAACAAAAGCAAAAATAAGCAATAGGACTACATCAAACTGAAAGGTTTTTGCATACTAAAGGAAACCATCAACGAAACAAAAAGCCAGTTTACTAAATGGGAGAAGATACTTGCAAATGATGGAGCCAATAAGGGGTTACTTTCAGAATATATTTTAAAAATTCATTAACTCAATAACAGCAGCAACAACAACAGGAACCCAAATTTAAAAATGGGCAGAGCGGGGACCTGGTTGGCTCACGCAGTTGAATGTCCAACCCTTGATTTCAGCTCAGGTCATGATTTTGGGGTCATGGGATCAAGCTCTGCGTTAGGCTCTGCACTTATTGTGGAGCCTGCTCAGGATTTTCTCTCTCTCTCTCTCTCTCTCTCTCTCTCTCTCTCTCTCTGCCCCTCCCCCACTCATGCATGCTTGCTCTCAAAATAAATAAACATTAAGAATTTTTTTAAATAAATTAAAAAAATCAAAATGGGCAGAGGATCTGAATAGACACCTTTCCAAAGAAGACATACAGATGGCCAACAGGTACATAAATAGGTGTTCAACATCATTAATCATCAGGGAACTGCAAATCAAAACCATAATGAGATACCACCTCATACCTGTCAGAATGGCTATTATCAAAGAGACAAGAAATAATACGTGTTCTTAAGGATGTGGATAAAAGAGAACCCTCTTTTGGTGGTGCACTGTTGGTGGTAAAGTAAATTGGTGCAACCACTATGGAAAATGGTATAGAGTTCCTCAAAACATTAAAAATAGCAATACCATACAATCTAGCCATTCCACTTCTGGTATTTATCTGAAGACAACAAAACACTAATTTGAAATGATACATGTACCCACCCCTATGTTCATGGCATTATTTACAATAGCCAATATAGGGAAGCAACCTAAGTGTCCATCAACAGATGATGGATAAAGAAAATATGGATGGGGGTGTATGTATATAATATATATTACATATAATGAAATATTACTCAGCCATTTAAAAGAGTGAAATCAAGCCATTTGAGATAACATGGATGGACCAAGAGGGTATTCTGCTAAGTAAAGTAAGTCCAAAGAGAAAGACAAATACCATATAATTTCATTTATATGTGGAATCTAAAAAACAAAACAAATGAACAAACCATAGATATAGAGAAAAAACTGGTGTGGGCAGAGAGGCAGGGAATGGAGGAATGAGGAAAATAAGTAGAGCAAATTTAGAGGTACAACTTCCAGTTATAAAATAAATAAGTCATGGGAATGTGATATACAGCATAGGGAACACAGCCAATAATATCGTAATAACTTTGTATGGTGATAGATGGTAACTAGACCTATCATGGTGATTCTTTTATAATGTATAAAAGTATCAAATCACTATGTTGTACACCTAAAACTAATATAAAATTGTATGTCCATTATAATTCAATAAGAAAAAAATTATCTCCTTCAAATATTTATCAGTTGAAAAGGGAAGCCTAGTCACTTTATGGTGGAAATAAATGAGCAAATACCACTGTAATCAAGTGATTAAGGTTAATATCACCAGTAATAAAACACCTACATTATGTACCCCCTGTTAGTATGCAATGAGGACACCACATCACTTCTATAGTATTCTTGCCTAAAATGCATAATTTCAATCTAATCATGAAAAAACATCATAAAAACTTAATTTGGGAAACATTCTACATAATAACCAATTAGTTCTCATTAAAAACATCAAGGCCATGAAAGACAAACAAAGAATGAGGAAATGTCAAAGATTGGAAGACACTAATGATACACAACTAAATGTATTGTGGGATCCTTGATTGAATCCTGGAACAGAAAAGTGGCATTAAGGAAAAAACTGGTAAAACTTAGAAAAATCTATAGTTTAGTTAGTAGCAATGTACCAATAATCATTTCCTAGTTTATTCACTATTCTTTGGCTTTGTCAGTTGTCGAGATTAGAGGAAGCTAGGGGGAATCTAGGTAGAATGATACATTATTTTTGCAATTTTGCTGTAAATTTCAAATTATCTCAAAACAAAAACTTTTGAGAAACTTGCTTTTTTATGTTTGTTTTCAGTCCATCTTGTTTGAAAGTATCAACTTTACTAGGTAGTGTTTCTCTGATCATCTCATCCACCATATTCTTAAATTTGAGACTTAACATTTTAAAGACATTTTTATCATATTTCACTCCCAGCCTATTTTGGGATATCCTTTGCCTGCTATAATTTAAGAACATGTTCTTTTTCTACATATTATATCTCCTACAGATTCCATCTTAATTTTAGCTTCTGGAGCTTACTTTGATATTCTTTTATACTCTTCTTTAATTACCTGAGTCATAAAATCTGGTACTGACACTATTAGAATTGGGGCTAGACCATCAGGATCCGCAGTTCAGTTCTATCATTTACAATCGCATTGGCCTTAGCAGGACCTTTGGCCTCTGTGGAATGAGAATTATGATAGGACCCAGTCTCATCTCTCTAAAAGTTGTTATGAGAATCAACTGTCTTCTTTCCCCTGGATTCCCTGACATCATACTCTCTGGATTTTTTCCTACCTCTTAACTTTTTCTTCCCAATCTCTTATTCATCAACCCACTATTTAAAAACTGTTTCCAAAGGGTCAATCCACTCTTAAATCCCCTCTGCTGGTTTTAACTAATCAATCTACTAATGATTCCAAAATTTATGCCTACATTCTCAGATCTTGTTGCCAACCTCCACATTTATATATTCAAGCACCTTCTGGATATTCCCACTTTACTGTATTATAAACATCTCAACCAAAACATATGTTCTAAACTGAACTCTGTTGCTCTCAAAAACTTAACTCTCCAGTATCTTAATTATCTAACATAATGGATTGATTAATTAAATAGTGGAATTGCCCACAGAATACAATGCAACCATTTTAATTACTGTTACAGATGCAAATTTACTAATGTGGAAGCTATCCTCACCATATTGGTTATTTTAAAAAGCAGGTTAAAAAGCAATATGTGAAGAAAAAAAAAGCAATATGTG
Organism: Acinonyx jubatus; assembly: GCF_027475565.1. NCBI lineage: Eukaryota > Metazoa > Chordata > Mammalia > Carnivora > Felidae > Acinonyx > Acinonyx jubatus. The sequence goes on from NC_069384.1 coordinate 91,895,394, forward strand.
TAGTATGCTCTATTTACAGAGCAAATTTGAACACATCTCTCTCCAGACTAATTACTTTAAATGACTCTCCATAATCTACAAAATAAATCCTGGCAAAAAAAATTAAAAGGTCTCTTGTAATTAAGACCCTGTTTGTCTCTCTGTCACTCTGGCCTCCTTTACACACACACACACACACACACACACGCACACACACACACACACATTTCAATACTGAAATATTACCCAAGCACAGCATGCTATTTCACGCTTATACACATTTGCATATCTTCTGCTCAGAATAGCTTTTCCCCCTGATTATCTCTGAAGCCCGTTGGGGGCCCACCTCCTCTGGGAAGGTTTCCCTAACTCTGTTTTCTCCCAAATAAGATTAATTACTTTTTTTCCATATTATTTCTATGCCTTGTCTTTATACCTACTAGTGCATATTCCATGTCACAATTATGTCCTTAAATGTAAGTTTATCTTAAAATACCAAGGGTTTCTTGAAGATGGGGAACTGATTAATTCACCCTTTTCACCTTCACTTTCTATCTTCAGGACTCAATCACATTAGTCACAGTATAAATATTTGTGGAAGTGAAATTAGAATGCATATGAAAGCACATAATATACCACAGATGGAGTGCTCTGAAATGAAAGATAGTATTTTTCTATTTAAATTCACTGAACAGATTCTTCAAAAGGGGACTCCTCACCTAAATTAATGTAATCTGGGTGTCAAAATCTTGAATCTGATGATGAAGTAGGTAAAATCCCCTTAAGTCAGGTATCTATTAAAAGAAATACAGAATTAAAGGGGAGCTCCTTTTTCCAGAACTTCATAAAAGTCAACAAAAGGATTTATTGGGAATAATTGGATCCAGGCTCTGTAATGAGAACTTCATGATTTTTGCTCTACATATTACATGACTTGAATTTTCCAAGCCTTATCAACCTGTGAACACAAATCATATTATAATAGTGGAAACAACTCCATATACCTGCAAAATACAAGATTTTACCTCTCCCCCAACTGACTTGGGATTTCTGGGATCTGACTCAGATACACTCCAGAAAAGGGTAGAGTGGAATAGCATGATATGAAGAGGTTGATTTTTAATGTTAGCATGTAAGGCACGTACATGGTTTTGTATATACAACCTATGTACAAATATGCTCACAAAATACATTTAATGTTTATTGTAATGTTCAGCATATAATTCCATAGGGATATTACATTCAGAAACTCTCACTCAAGAATTTCTCTGCTTGGAATATTTTGGCAAATTAATGAAGATTTTCTTGTGGTGGCCTTTCCTGTTGGCTGTCATTGTTCTCTCTTCCATAGATGACTTTACCAGTTCATCTAACTCATCCTTGGCCCGGAGTTAATTATCAAAGTTCTTCCTATAAGGCGCGGACGACCCACTTTCCTGGCAGATGTTTGGTTTCTTTTCTATTGATCAGGGAAATCCTGAACATCTTTCTCACATTTAAAAAATACATTTAAAACTAGCAATGAGTATTGCTGATTTGACTGACTCCATTCATTGCCTATGGGCTTAAGTTTATTGAATAAAATGGCAAGCTGGCATGGGGTATTAAAATTTCATCTTTGCTATTGTTTTTACATCAATATTCTTGAATCCTACTCGATTAAAGGCATGTCTGATATGACCTTGCTGTTACTGGGGGGTTTTTGTTTGTTTTCTTTTTAATTTTTTTTAATGTTTGTTTATTTCTGAAGCGGGGGGGCAGAGAGAGAGAGGGAGACAAAGAATCCGAAGCAGGCTCCAGGCTCCAAGCTGTCAGCTCTTGGCTCTGTGTGTCAGCACAGAGCCCAACAAAGGGCTCAAACCCATGAGCCACCCAGGTGCCCCATTGTTACTGGGTTTTATATCAGTCTTCAGTCTTGGGGTTCCTCACCAAGGAACTGGAAACAAGCCCCAACCCCAAGGGCAAAGGGAATCCCCTCTCTGCTGGTGTAGTCTGCAGACTCTTAGGGATCTCATAAGATTCTTTTCCTAGGTTTGTTGTGTTATAAATGTCAATTGCTCAAAAGACTATCTTTGAGTCATGAGTCTATACCAACTGATTTCTGTGAAAGATTTTGCTTTCCTCAAATAAATTCTGTAAAATCATGGCTATGGCTGTAGATTTTTAAAACCCTGACTCTTCCTGAGACATAAATGACTGCATTGTCTCTTGAGGGATGCAAGCCCCAGCACTTTCCTGATTCAGGAAAATCTGGAATGGATCCCATTAGGGCAAAGCCTTGGGACTTCCTGTGCCTCACCTTTGATTAGACCCAGGGCAGTAGTAGCAACTCAGAAGTGCATTAACAGAGTTACTATTAACTCTTTTATACCCAGAATCAGGCAGAGTATATGAGTATAATAAGAACAGGGTTTTCCCTACACTCACCATGAATGTTTATCCTTATAATGTATCTAGCCCCCTAGATCTCACTCTACCACCAACACTAGACACAACCTGGAGCCCCCACACCATCCTTCAAAGGAGACACTCATTGTCTTAAGATTTTCAAAAACTTTAGAGTTTTGTTAAGAAGCTCTTGCTGCACAATCTACTCTTCTTTGACCTGGTATGGTTTGTTTCATCATGCTCACAGAACTGTTTCTTTCCTTACAAACAACTCTCTTGAAAAAAATATTTGCCAGCTGTTATTGCTTTCCAAAATTATTTATTTATATTTTAATTTATAAATATGCTACCATTACTTAACGCCTCTGGGCACATTTGCAAAATTAAAAACACAATTAAAAAAAAATAAGACAAACACCATGCAAACTGTGGTTCATGGGCAGAGGGGGTGGAGAGCATTGTCTCTGTCTACATTAAACTCCCTTCAAGCAAACATCTAAATAAACAGATGGATATTGCACTGTGTCCCAAAAGAAATGTAGAAGTTTCCTAAAATCAATACGATGAACCAGTTCAAGAATACAAAAGCTTCTCCTAAGAGTGAAAGGGTTATTACCTTGCAAACTCAACAATTGCAGTGCTAGAATCTAGCATCTGGCCTCTAACATCTTCCATGTATTCTGTCCCAAAAGCTCAATAATGTAAATATTACTTGTAACTGGTACATAGTAAGTGCTCAATAAATAAATAAATAGTTGTTTGCTTTAATATACATACCATTTTAATTTTCAAACTTATCGCTTTCCTGACACTGTTCACATAGAGAATCCTTCATTTTTTTTCCCCACAACCCAGCTTGTATTCTCTTTTCATATAAAGAATAATGTATAGAAATTTTACTTTGTGTTAGTATGATTGTGTGTGTTGGAGAATCTGTGAAGGAGTGAAAATGCATCTTGATTGTCTATTAGCCAAGCTTTCTGATTCCAATCTATAAATTTAAAACTACAAAGTAAACATTTGGAAATGAGTTTTAGCATAAAAATCAGGGTTCCTATGGATTACATCTCCTGATAAATCCTATAAGAAAGTCACCTAGTAAACTAAGGATAAATATATATCTCTAAGAAAATACACATCTTATTGGAGGAAAAAAAGTACTTGTATATGCATTTTTCCATGCAATCTTAAGTCAGAGAAAAAGTTAAAAATAATTTAATAGGAATGTATTGCAGCCTACTATATAATCAGCTCTCGCCAGAAAGAAGGAATAGAGGAAGGAAAAAATGAGATTCCTGCTCTTCAAGAGTTTATAATCCCACTAGAGACAAGATAAACAATTCTCTTTCCAGGGTATTAAGCATGTATATTTAACCCAGGAGGATGACTGTGCAATGTGCATGCATGCTCTAAAACATCTTCGGTGAGAAAACAATAGGAGACCACATCATTTATCTTCTAAACCATGAAAATATTGATAATGAAAGGGGGCCTATTAATTACCCTAGGACAACAAGAATAGACTAGGACTGTCTCCAGAAAACCTAGGTGTATGGTCATCATAAGCTTGGAGCCAAGAGTGTGGGCATCTCAGTGCTGACTACTCTCCCCTCAGGTTTTCTCCTAAGCAGATCTATCAAGGCAGCCTAAAGTTGCTACTCGGTATTTCTTTTTTGGATGTCCTGCTTTTCTTATATATCTGTGATTGCTAGTCATGCATGTTTTGGCCAAGATGTTTGCTCTGGGTGATATCATCAGACTATAAAATTTGACTGTACATCCTGGTCCAGACAGAAAAGAGGATCAGGATCACCTGAACCTACTTCTTCATCAGGAATCATAGACAAAGCAAATTCACTTAGAAGTGAATTAAACGAGACCATCACACTTTATTCACAATGGCCAAGAGCACTACACTTTATTTCAGCTACTCAAACAAATTCCGTACCGTTGCATATCCTTCCTGCCTAATTGCTACCCATCATCAACCACAGTGTCCTTCATGAACCAAATGGTCAATAGCTTTTGGTTGAATGAATGAGTGAATGAATGAAGTAGTAGCTATGGCTAGAGACAGAAGAATATATAGCTAATGGATAACAATCATTACTACCCTCCCCTACCTGCAGAGAAATATCTCCAAAGGAAGAAGCAAATGTCCGACTCTGTGTACCATAGTTTACTTCCCCAATGTATTTTTTTTTCCTGTAAGAATAGATCTCAAAATATTTAATGTAACTCAGGTTTCATATGCAGAATCCCATTTAACTTCAGCAGCACATCTGTGCCTTCCTTCTTTTAACAAAATCATCAGCAAATATTTATTGATGACCTACTATGTGCCAATCACTGTTTTAGATACTTGGGGATACAGCAATGAGCACACCTTCAAAAATCTCTGGCCTGATGGATCTTTCAGTTATCCATTCATCTGATAATCATGTAGCAAGTGTCTATACTGTGCAAGGCTCCAGTGGATTCATAATGATGAATGAGACGTGATTCCTGCCCTCCACAAAATTATACTATATCAGAAACACTTTTAAAGAATACCAATAGCTAATCTACAAGGGAAAGTTAAAGGGCTCTAAGGGAAGACTTACAAGCAAAATGTGTGACAGGGTATAATGCAAGAATGTTTAAGTATAATAAGGGCTCAAGAAGGCTGCATCAAGAGAGTAGCATTCATTCTGTAGGCTCACAAAACTACACTACCTATGTTAGTTACAAGCTTCTATAAGTCTTTTAAGTTCAAGAAAAAAAATTTAATAACCTAGAAAATCAATACACTTTTGAAGCAGTCTAAACAAGCCTGTTTGGGTACAAGCTTCTCAGTGAAGCAATGTGTATTTCATTTTCCTAAATATCAGTGCTAATGTCTGGGCAGAATAATAATTTGCAAGCTAACACTTACTGAGTGCTTCCCAAGTACTCTATGTTCTCCACTTCTCTATGTGCATTACATATAGCAGAACATTTAATCCTTCTGACAATCCTGTGAGGTTGGCAACTATTATTTTTGCATGGTAATATGAGGAAACTGAGGCACAGAACGGTTAGGCAATTTGACTGAAATCACACAGATAGCAAATAACATCATTAGGGTTTAAATAAAGGCAGTCTAGCTCTCATGTCTACATTCTCAATTCCTGTGCTATATTGCCTATTAATCTGATGAAAATAACTTATTACAAGTTATTAAGAAATGATAATGCCAGCGCGCCTGAGCAGCTCAGTCAGTTGAGCATTCGACTTCGGCTCAGGTCATGATCTCATGGTTCCTGGGTTCAAGCCCCACATCGGGCTCTGTGCTGAGAGCCCAGAGCCTGGAACCTGCTTCATATTCTGTGTCTCCCTCTCTCTCTGCCCCTCCCCTACTTGTGCTCTGTTTCTCTCTGTCTCTCAAAAGTAAATAAATAAATGTTAAAAAAAATTAATAAAAAGAAATGATAATGCCTTCACCTTCAGAGAAAACACAAATGTGCAATGCCATTTAATATTTTGACCTAAAGAAGAGACTAATGTGTCATTTTATGGCACTTCAAGTCATTGAGAGAAACATTTTTGGGGCAGAGGATTTTTTGATGCCTTAAAAATTGCCTATTTATCTCTAGATGTAATGTTGCCTTGAAAAAAATGAGAAGCAGAATGGATATGCTTAAATTAAGGAAAATATTGAGAGAGGGAGAAGCTGAATCCTGTAATAGTGCATTAAGGCCAGGTGAAGGTGGGTTTTTCTGTGGAGGCTCTTTGCTGGCCAGAATATTAATAGAGTACATCAGAAAATAAGAAAAGAGATGCCACAGCAGAGGAACGGACTATTTAAAGAGGTCTAGAAAAGTGTGAAAAGCAAATCTGAACACATCATAATTTTGCCAAATGTCTACCCTGAATATATATCACTTATAAAATCAACAAATGCTTATATGTTATTTTTATGACCCTCTGCTGTCTTGGAAGCATGAGCCAGTCTTCCACCAGTGAGCTGTTCACATGTGGACAACAGACTCTTCATTGTATCTTCCCGAGATTTTCACAAAAATTTTGTTGTTAATAGTGGTGGTGGTGGTGGTGTTTGTGGAGGTTTTTCTATCTAGATTACACTGAGAATGCTACATATAAAATCGCTTTAAAGATCCACTTAAGTGTCAAGTATCCCATGTAACAATTTTGACCATATTAATATGAGGACATTCCCTAGGTATAATGTGCCTTTCCCCCAGCTTACATCCAACTTATTCTGACCTGCTTTCACACCGTTCCTCTCCTTTCAGTATAGGAACCAAACTTGCCTGAGTTGGGAACATCTGACTCAACTTCTGACCCTCACCATCTACCACATTCACCCTCAGGTTGGCAACAATCATGTTAAAAATAATGGTTTCAACCTGAAATTTGTAGATTGTTTCATAGATTTCAAATTGTTTTACATATATAATTATGGACAAACACACACACACACACACACATACACACACACACACACCCCTCCAGAATATAGGTATTATTAAAATCATCTCCACTCTAGAGATGGACCATAGATTGCTAGGATTAAGGGACATGTCCAAGGTCAAGCAAGTTATAAAAGAGTAAGTAAGATGCATGGCTCCATAACCTGGGTTCAGCCTTCATGTAGGATCATGCAAACAATATTTATTTCTCTTTCTCCTTTTTTTTTCTCCCTGCTTGGTGCTTACTTTATTATACCTCAGGGAACTTTTCTAAGATACATATACTCTTCCAACATTGGAATCCATTTCCCATTAAAAACAAAGTATACATACACTGTGGTAAGGTTTTTAAAGCAGCCTATAGACACCCACTTAAACCACAGTTTACTAAAATGACATACATTTAACAATTATACAATATTTTACTAAAAAAATAACAGCAAATAAAAGAGAAAAGTGACTTAATACATATGAATTTTTAACTGAATAGAAACTTCCAACAGTTTTCTTCTGGCTTGCCTTTTTTGTTCCATTTGAGAGGAAAAAAAATTATCCTGCTCAAGACGGATAAGGAAAATGGTCTCAGCTAAGAAATATTATGAAGTAAAACTCAACCTAAAAAAAACAACAACAAACTTTAAAATCTGTCCCATCAACTTTTGAAGTGCCTGTGGTTCCCTTTCAGAATACCAATAAACATCTCCAAGTGGCTCTCAGACCCTCTCTGTATCATTCATGGGAAGTGGGTGAGGGTTTTTTGGTTTTCAAAGTAACTGGCAAGTACTATTGGCATGTAGAATGGGGTGCCCAGAGGTGCTGCCCCCTGCAGTGCACAGGACGGTCCCACACAACACAAACTGTAACTGCTTAAAATTGCCAAGAGTGACCACTACTGAGAAACACTGAAAATGAAACCTGCTTCTATTCAGTTAAAAATTCAGATGTGTTATGTTACTTTACTCTTTTATTTGGTCTTATTTTATTAGTAAAACATTGCATAACTGTTAAATGTATATTATTTCAGTAAACTGTGGTTTAAATGCATGTCTGTAGGCTACCTTGAAAACCTCACCAGAGTGTATGTATCCTTTGGTTCAGACGGAAAACTGATTACAAAAAAAGTTCCAAAAAAAACACCTTACTGTATTAAAATCTGCCTGTGTCCACTAATCACATTTTGTCCTCACTTTCTCTGTCTTTACCTGGGGGTCACTAGCTCTTGAGAAATAGGCAGCTGAGTTTATGATTGCAGTCCACTTACGCAATATGCAAAATACTCAGGATGGTTCATCATAATCTCTATATATTCTGAGATGTTTCCCTACCCAAGCAGAGACCAAGAGATAGAATGGCAAGCAGTAAGACTGTACTTTTCTTATTTCTAGGGAGTAACAAGATTTAGTTCTGGCCTCTTTCGCTGAAAGCTGTTCCTTTGCTGTGAATGGGTTTATTTTCTGCTCTGTACAGTCTTCTTTCCAACTGCTTTACATTTTATATTGGCTTCAGAAACTGCTGGTTTGAACTACTGAAAGCAAAATTAAATTCAGGGTTGCCTGGTTTTGTATAGCCAGACTCTCCTCTAGGTTTTGTCCCTTTTCAGGATGACCTAAGATGACATGCCCTGTTTTTTCCTAATTTTGTCCCTACCCCTTTGATCCCACGAGAAGTTGGATGAAACTTTGTAATCCTGTTCAAGATTAGAGAAACACAGTTTCTGAATTTTCACAAATACCAAAAGGTGAGGGCGCCCTCTGCTGATGAATAAATGTTCCAAAGATGGGGGTTCAATTCTTGGTCATGGGAGAGTGAACCGTGATACGGTGAGACAGGAGACAGATCACGGGCAGGAACATTCCCTAGAAGAATGCTCCAGGGGGAAATCTTCAAGAATGAGCACCAAAAAAACAACTTAGCTTTATCAGGCTTCATCAGTGCTTTTCAGGGAGTCTAGGCAGCACATTACATAAGTTGATGTCGGTTTATGATACCAGTCAATCTCTACCCAAGAGTTATAATGTTGGTTTCAGGCTAAGCCCATTATTTTCTTATCATTATCTATTATTTTCTTGAGAATCAGATACTAGTCCATTCATCTGGAAAAGAAACAAGTTCATCTTTAGGTTTTTCTTTATCACAAGATTAACAGGATATTCCTTTATGGAAACTGCCTCTAGTGTCTGACATCAGTCACCACAGGGCCTGGCATATTACCATATTTAAGGATTCAAATTCCTTCTCACATGCCTTTGTCATTTAACTTTGTCCTAAAGAATGGTGCCAATATCTCAATTTCCCATTTGTCTGTAGTCACTGCCTCGTTAAGGCTCATGCATTGTCTCTCAGAACTCCTACGATGAGTTCCCACTTCCAGTCTTGTCACCTTCAAATGCATCCTCTAAAGAGTTGCCAAGATTCTCTCTCTAAACCATAGAACATTCCATGTCACTGTGTACTTAAAATCCACATGATGAAACCCATGCTCCTTTGTGCCTTCCCCATGCTTTCTTTGCCTGATCTAAACTCAGTAAGATGATCCTGTTGGAGGTTCCTACTCTTCCTCCTAACTTATGAGCCTGTGATCAAGTTGTACCTTATGCCTAGGATGACCTTCTTAGGGCATTCTCCCTTTGCTTGGCTAACTCCTGCTCAGCATTAGGCTGATCCAGGCTTTCATCTCTTCCAGTTCCCCCTCCCCAAACACACCAATCCTCACAACTGCATTAATTTATATATCAATTATTCCACTTTACTCACTGTGATATAATTAACTCTATATGTTTGCATCTCCATTAGATCCTAATGATAGAAAATGGCATATTCATCTTAGAATCTCCATCTTTGTAGAATGAAAGAATTCATGAAGTATCCAAATACGAATCTAATAAAAATGTGTACTCAGCCCCCTTTCTATATCCATATTGCCCTATCAGGACCCTGGTGCCCCAGACCATCTTCTTTGTCCTGGAAAGCAAATGGGTCCAGATGTCAAGGGACACTGCTTATAAAACCACATAAAAGTAGACATCTCAGCAATGCCACCAATATAGCCACAGGCTGTCATTGTCCCTATTAAACACAAGTCTGAAAGATCCTGGCTGGATAAGTTGTCCTCCCCATCATAGAATCCAGACCACCAGTGGCTGAGATCTTAAAACTAGAAGTTTTCATGTTATTCTCCCTGCCAAAAATCCTTCAATTATTCCCCAACGTCTACAAGACAAAGTTCAAATTCGTTTGCCTGGAATCCAAGGCCTACCATAACCTGTCCAGAACATAATTTTCGTGTCTTTCTTCCCTTTATTCTTTTACACAAAACCATCTGACTCTCCCTAGAACCTATATTATACTTTCTGCCTTCAATGCTCTTGCATGTAATAATGTCTCTGGAAAACAAACAAACAAACAAAAACCACAAAACCTCCCTTTTCTTCATCATCACTTAAAAATAATGCTAGCCATTCTTCAGGTCTCAGGACTAAATCAGTCCATTGCAGCCAAGAGTCATCATTTCCCCCTTTACTGCTCTGTACTTCTTAGTTAACATTATGTACTTAACATTTGCATAGTTCTTAATGGCTATAAAACTGCCTTATATTTTGGTTACTCTTTTCAAATATGGCTGTTATATCAATAGTTATTTTGGCAGTTCATGAAGGTCAACATCATGTATTTATACATTTCCATGTTACCATGACTCCCAACCTTGCCTATTGTAATAAACATAATAAATATTTCCTAATAATATTGATAGGCATATTTGGTTTCTCCACACAGAACGAAAATAATCACAATCAAAATCAAACCTTCATATGTAATCTAAGATGAATTCTACTCATCTAGACCACTTCAACCAGACATATATTTTCTACGGAAGTAATGACACATCTCTTGACATGGCCAGGAAAGGAAAAGTTGACTGTGTCAGATTAATAAGCCAGAGCTAACAAGAAGACATGACTGCTAGTGAGATAAGCATGGGATGGGAGTAAAGGAGGAGGACCAGGCCTCAGGCAGAGGCCACCCCCCCTTAATCAATCACGGGAATATGGTTTTTGGAGAGTTTGTCAGTGGTCAGCAGGTTGGCAAGAAATTAGCATCAGGGAAGCCCAACACAAGATAATAGAGTCTGGTAGAAGATGCACAGAAAAATAACGGCAACATGGAAGCAGTACAGAACCCTGGTTAAGAGGCCAAAATTTTATGACAAATATATCTGGTTGAATCCTGACCTGCTATCGATGTTTTTAGAAATCAGCCTCCTCGATTTAAGGAACCTCAGTTTCCTCATTTCATAGCTTGGTTTCAAGAATTAAATGAGATGTCTGGGTGGTTTTCTCTCTCTCTCTCTCTCTCTCTCTCTCTCTCAAAAATAAACATTTTTAATAAAAAGAATCAAATGCAACATAAAAACACTTACTACATATGTGGTAAGCACTTTATAAATATTGGTTGCTGTTACAAATAGTAACAACAGTAATACTATTATTATTGCTTTTTCTTGTTATCAATTGAGAATCTAAAGACAGGCAATATTTGAAATTTCAGACTAGAAGCAGGCAGTGAACTTCAAGAAAAGCTAGTATTCATTCTTGGGCAATCTTGTAGGAGCAAGCATATCTAGAACCCCAGTTTAATCAAAATCTGGACTTACAGTCAAGACAGGAACACATTAACTAGATTTGGTCTGCAAAAGGTAGAGACTTGGTCTCAGGGACAACTCTCAGCTATTAGAATTGAGCAGTTAGGCACAGAGGCAGACTTATCACAAAGCCTACAAATAACTTCTTCAGTGCTCATCAACCACTGAAATACTTGACCTCAGAACACTGTAGGGGCTGAGCCTCCTGATGAGTATCAAATGACTAGGGGTAGTGGAGTGAAGGGAAAAGATACCCAGAGCACAGTGTGAACAAAAGCAGATATAAATTATTGAGCCCTCTCCAGAGAAACAGAACCAATAGGATGTATAAACATATGGAATTGGTTCATGCAGTTGTGGAGGCTGAGAAGTCCTAAGATCTGTAGTTTGGCAAACTGGAGGCTCAGGAGAGCCACAGGTTTAGTTCCAGTCTGAGGCCAAAAGCGTGAGACCTTAGAGAGCTGATGGTATAAGTTCCCATCCAAGTTTGAGTCCAAAGGCTGGAGAAGACTGATGTCCCAACTCAATAACATTCAGAAAGGGAATTCTCCTATACTCAGCCTTTTCATTCTATCAGGCCTTCAAGGAATTAGATGAGCCATACCCATATCAGGAAGGACAATCTGCTTTACTCAGTGTACAGATTCAAATGTTAACCTCACCCAGAAACACTCTCACAGACATCATGTTTAATCAAACATCTTGGTGCCCTGTGGCCCAGTCAAGTTGACACATAAAATCAACCACCCCAGATGTTTGATTAAACACGATGTGTGTGAGAGTGTTGCTACTAAAACTTACAGTGTTGATGGGGATGCTCCATGTCAGTCAGCGTAGTAGCCACTAGCCACATGTGGCTATTGAGCACCTGAAATATGCCTTATGTATGTGAGAAACTGGGTTTTGAGTTTTAATTTTAATTAAAATTAATTATTAATTATTTTAAATATAAATAGCCACATATGGTTAGTGGCTACCATATTGGACAGTAATAGGTCTAGGAAAAGAAGGTAATAGTTAAACTAACCAGGAATTACAAAATGTGAGACTTATTCAGGAAAAGGGTAAATTTTTAGTTGAGGGATCATAAGGCAGAACTTTTTTACACAGAGTGGCCAGAGAAGGCCTCACTGAGGAGATTGCCAATATTTAAGCTAAAGTCGAAAGGGCCAAATCCTGAGAAGAGGCCGCCAGGTAAAAAATGAAAGGAATAGATTCCAGGTAGGAGGGCCTTAATACGCAAATGCCCCAAGGCAGGAAAAATCCTATTTACTTTGAGCAACTGAATAAGCCACAGGTGACTGGAGGGTGACGGAAAGTGTTTTGAAGAGAAAAACAAGGGCAACCTATTACAAGAAGAGTAGACCACAGAAGGGGCTTGGATTCTATTTGAGGTATTTTATATTTACGTTGTTTTTAGAGATCACTGTGTGGAAAATATGTGAGCCTACAAAAAGAAGCTTTGCACGCACGTATGTGTGTGTGTTTGCTTGAGTGGGTTTGATAGTTTGATTCTCTTCCTGATCAGAATATAATCTTTTCAATATTAGTGTGTATTTATATTCAAAAGGACTATAAACTTTGATCAATATTAATTTATCTAAGTTAACAACATATATATATAAATATATACATATTTATATATATATTTATATATATATATATATATATATATATATATGCATACATATGTTCTTTAGCTTTTTTAAGTACAGGAGAAAGGAAACAGCCTCCTAGGTATGTTGACAATAGGGAAGGATTCTGTAGTTAGAACTATCCAATAGATGCACTTCTATGAAGTATCTATACCAGTTACATAAGTGAAATAGCTGCATACAAACACCGTAAGATTATCCTTAGACTCTTGAGAGAGGTCAATTTCCGAGTATAGAAGAAAGAAAAGGCGGAACCTAAACCAATTGAAAAAACAATCATGAAACTGACTAATGTCAAGCAAAGGGGGCCCATGGAGAAAGATTAAAGCAACTGGGGTTAATTAATTAACCTAGGGAAGAGAGATTAATAAATTTTTGTAAGAATATGTAGAACTGCTATTCACAGGATAAGGTCTAGTTAGGTTGCACTAACCCAGGAGAAAGAACTGAAACCAGGAGACTAAAACGGCAGAAGATGCTATTTATGGCTATGAAACTCTGGACTCAGTGAGGAAAGCAGAGCAGTGTCCTTCTGTGGAGGTCTTTAGAACAGAATAGATTCTCATCAGTCTCATTTGAAAGGTTTAAGTGTGATCCTGCCTAAAGGCAAGGTGATGAACGAATGACTTTTCAAGGTCCCAGCCAGTCAGCCCTATGAGAACACACAGCTGATTGTGTGCTGTGATTTTCTTTTGTTTACCCATATCTTATTGTTTTACACCACCAAGTGGCCACACTGAGTAGAAATGTTACAAATTCTGCATATGATCAGAGGCCTTGAGAAACGTCAAAGTATATGCTTTGAATATACTTAGAATTACACAGTCTGTTTGTAAACATTCAATCTGTAAAGTCAGCTGGCATGAAAATGCTTATACACTGTGATCCTTGTATGGTATTAATTTGGAAAGCAAAGCTGGTACCTATCTTAATAATAGCATGTCAAATTCTTATATTGTGTATTTACTGTTCTGTAGAAATGGGATTTGATTCACAATAAGCTGAGTTATCACACAAAAATCTTTTATTTTAGAAGCATATATATTTAAAAGCCAGATTTTGACCCTTTTACATTTAACAGATGTATTAAGTAAATTAAATGTGACTTCATAAACAATTTTCTAAAATCAGCTCAAATGTAGTATCAAAAGAATAGTAGAATAGGCCTGCAGGGAAACCATAGCTATTGACACATGACTGAAGCCATCATGTTAAAAATAATTTTAGATACAACATAATAGGCTAATGTGCTTCCTGGTACCTTTCCTTTTTAATTTATGTAAAAAATAAATCAGCATCCATTAGCATTTATTAAACTCTCATATGAGCTAAATGTTGGATTCTACATTGGACAAATTAAATTGACAAAGCCCACCTTGTCACTGCATTCCCTGCCACCTTCAGAACAAAAGCATTCTGTCAAATAGGAGCGGAGAAGTAATCCAGGGCCAGACTGCTTGTGTTAGAATCCTAGTAAGCTATGTAACTCTATAGCCCTCAGTTTTGATTTTTTTTTTTTTTGTAACACAAATTTAATTATTTTGACTTAAAAAAATTAGATAGTGTGTGGTCATTAACTCAATAAACGTTTATTGTGTGACTTACACTGACACTGTTCTAGGCACTGGGGATAGAGCAGTAAATAAAACAGACAGAAATCCCTGCCTTCAGGAAGGTTGCATTCCAGTAAAGACCCAGATAGTAAATATTTTAGGTTTTGGTATGGATAGTAGTGGAATGTGGTCAGGGTAGTCCTCACTGAGAAAAAGACCTGAAGTTGAGCCAGGAGATCAGGGGGCATTTAGAGAAAGAATATCTCTATTCTATTGACAGGACAGACTGTCAAATGCAGAATCCCAGAGGCAGTTGTGTACCTGCAGCAGCAGGGTAGACAGTTTGTCTGGAGCAGAGTAAAAAGGAAATAAGATCAGAGACAAGATGGCAGGGGGCTCAAATGCCATTTTCAAAACTGATTTTTACTCTGAGTGGGACAAGAAGCCTTTGCAGTTTTAAGCACAGTAGTGACCTGCTCCAGAGCACTAATTTTAATTTTTTGGCCTGAGAAATTGGATAGATGGAGGGGACCAGTAGAGACTGTAAGAAGGGAAGTAAGGAGGGTCAGAGTCTCGGGTATAGAAAGATTATATTTGAAATACCTATTGGGTATCCAAGTAGAGATGTGAGGAAGATAATTTCTGCAAGAGTCTCGAGATCCAAAAAGAGGTTTTAAATTCAGGATATAAATGTAAGTGTTGTCAACCCATCGACTGTATTTAAAATCATGAAACTGGTGAAATCACCAAGAAATTACATTTGGAAGGAAAGAGAAGAGGTCCAAGCATTGTGCCCTAGGGTACTCCAAAAGTAGGGACCCAGGGAGATGAGAAGATAGCGGAAAAGGAGATGGAAAAGGGCAACCGGTAAGATAGGAGGGAAACCCGAAAGAGCAGAGTTGCGGAAGCCAACTGGGAAAGTATATACTGGAAGAGGGAACAAGCAGTCGCATCACTTGCACCCAAGGGTCCATGCAAAATGAAGACTGAGAACTGAACCGCTGTTGTAGCAGCATGAAGACCTTTAATAGCATTGAAGAGAGCAGTTTCAGGGAAGTAGTAGGAATGAGAGCCTTGTTGGAGCAAGGTCAGAGGAGAGCAGGAAGAGAGATATTTGAGATACAGGGTACACACAGCTTTTTCAAGGAGTTTTTGTGGGTTTGTTGTTTGTTTTTTTATACAGAAGGAAAGCATTAAGATGATCATTGGAAGGGAAGTGGATCAAGAGAGGCTTTTGGGGTGTTTTACTTTAAGATGGCAGAAACAACAGCATTTCTGTATGCTGGTAGAAAAGCTCCAGGGGAAAAAAAAAAGAAAATGAAAAAGAGAAAAGAAAAGAAACAAGGAAGAAAGAATGAATTACTGGACAGTCCCATGGGGGGAATGAGATCTGATGCAGAAGTGTGCATGAGTGGGTGGGTGGGTGGTCGGGTTCACACTCTGCCATGTAAAATGCTTAACCTGGTGCTTAGCACTAAAAAAAGTCCAAAAGGGACAGATATGAAACCACTCACTGTCAATTAAAAGGGTTTTGCTAACATGATCCTACAGTTCCAGTGCAGCCACAATATTTGGTAGATTAATGAAAATAAGTTGAGTAGAATAATGAAAACAAAACAAAGACATTTAGAAGCAACGTTGAATCACATTGACTAGCCTCCAGGATATTGGTCTAAAGGTAAACAGAGATACCTGAGTGAAAGTAGGAAGAATCACAGATACCGTTTACATTCGATTCATGAGGTGAGTCTGACAGGACCAGGATCCCACAAGGTACTTGACTCCTTGTAGATGCTCTGAGTTGATTAATTATCTTTGCCCTTTATAAATTCAGCATGATGAAAAACTCCTGTCTCTTGCCTCACAAGTACTGCATGGTATAATGTTATTTCCATGCTCTTTTCATGTTCTTCCACTGAATTTTATACTGACTTATAAAGGCTAAGCTGTAGGGCAGAGCTGTGATAGAAGACCAAACAAAGGAAGGTGGGTGGTAAAAGCATAACTGCCACTTCCACTGGGAAGAAAATGGGGTCAAAGCAACTACGATGTAAATTGTGTTCCCAATATTAAAATAAATCTAACACTTATGAAAAATGTATCAGCAAACATGTGACTTTATGAAACCATACTTTGTTATTTAATACAAGTATCTTTTTACTATTATAAGAATTGTGCTTTGCTGAGGTCAGATAATAAATTTCAATAAATCTCAATTCCTCGCTTGTTTCAATATAAATTTGGAGATGCGTTCCTTTGGAAAAAGACTTGAGCCCCCAGGTATAATAAAATCATATTTAAGAATGTAGCAGTGTGGGGCACCTGGGTGGCTCCATCGCTGAGTGGCCAACTTCAGCTCAGGTCATGATCTCCTGGCTTGTGAGTTCAAGCCCCACACCAGGCTCTGTGCAGACAGCTCAGAGCCTGGCTCCTGCTTCGGATTCTGTGTCTCCCTCTCTCTCTGCCCACCCCCAACTCGTGCTCTGTCTGTCTGTCTGTCTCTCTCTCTAGGATAATTAAACATTAAAAAAATTAAAGAATGTAGCAATTTGGCAGCATGTAATTACAGAAAAAGCAACTTTTGGAAGACATTAATAAAAGTACTAAAACTCCTTATTTTTACAATGGTCAACTCAAAACCAAACCATCAAAATCATTAAAAATTCAGGAAAGCTCTAGAAATCCACTGTTGTGACCTTTTTCTCTTCACAATTGTTCTCATCTAAGAATAACAATCACTAATATGATAGAAACTATCAGTTTAGCTTTTATTTAACTCAAGCCTCTGTGCCTATGATCCAGGATTATCTTTTACATTTTTTGCATGTTTCAAATTTGTAAAGTTTCTTTCTTGAACTCTGCACAACAGTTTTAGTACAATGTATACATTGTCCCTAAAGAGAAAACAGTCGACTGAAATGTTTTAGGGGGCCTGTGGCCAGGACATATAGAAGCTGGTGCCTATTAACCGACAGGCATATCGATGCTGGCCACCTGTTGCTCAACCTCATCATTTATCTTAGAGTTAGGCAAACTATACCAAGTCCAGCCTCCCATATATTTTTGGAAATAATGTCTTATGGAACACAACCCCATTCATTTGTTTACTATTGCTTATCGCTCCTTCCACAAGGCAAAGTTGAGTAGTTGTAAGACCACATGGCCTGCAGAGCCTAAACTATTTACTATCTGACCCTTTATAGAAAAACGTTTTCCCATCCCTGGTTTAACTAATGGTTGGTATCCTCATTAACCAATGTTTGTTGAGAAATAGATACATATGCGTATGGTAACAGGAGGAGGAATCAGACAGATTCTATGAATATGTGTGTGCTGTCTTTGAGAGGGAGATTTTTTACATTTTTCATTGATTTCACAAATTCAGAATTTATTAAATGGGTTTCTGTTAGGTGACAGGTACCTACCCATCAAGTAGACTTCCTTTTTAGGTAGTCATGAGAGGAAAATTTTTCCAAGTGTTTCTATCAAAATGCATATTTTGAAATTCACTTTTGTCCCCTCTTGTCTGTAATTTTTATAACTTTTTCTACTTCTTATATATTCACACAACATCAAAACCTCCTACCTCACTTTGTCTTATCATTAAACTAGGGCTTTGAAAAATGTAAGAGGGTTCTTAAAAGATTAGTTATTCCTCAACTATTGTCATTTATTTTTAAATGTCAGTGGACAGCTCCTTTCCAATACCATTTGTGTAAAAAGAAATATATTGAGCTGAATAACCCTCCAAATGGTGATATTTTTTTTCCACTGTTAATTTTGAAAGTCCTAATTTTCGTCTGTCCTGAGCAAGAATCTAAACATTTTAATTCTTTCAACAGAGTACCATAGTAAGTTTATAGCTGCTGTGCCTTAGACAACCTATACTTAGGGAGAGGAAATTTCCAATTCAATTTACAATGATGTCAAGAAACAACACATATCTGCAGGCATAGATAAGAAAAACATTCAGGGGTACACAGTGATAGGTCTACTTAAATAAATAAAACTTTTGGTACTAGTGATTAGGTACACAGGATTATTATATGTTTAATTGGCTAACGTTACAATTTGGAATTACTTCTAGTCACATTTAATTGGATTTGGAATCTCTGGAGAAAAGAAATAGAGAGGCCCAGCAGAAACAGTCATAAAAGTAAACTGTTTTTCCAAAGGGTGCTAAGCAATGAATTAATATCAATTGCACAATAGTTTTTAATATCTTCTCAGCTTAATAAGACTAATTCAATGGTTGTACACACTAGATACTAAAACCAATTCAATTAAACACAAAAGTTGGGGGAGGGGAGTGTTTGTTGAATTGGAAATTTTTATTTTTACTTTTAAGGAGGCCAATTTAATCAGAGGTAAATAATCTTTAATTCAGGTAAAGTCTAAGATATGCTTACATGCTTAGGTTTGAAGGCATTTTAGAGTCCATAACATATGTGTTGCTCTATAAAGGTTTTGAGGCTTAATAAGGGGCAACCAAAACAATGCATTCCTTCATAGTCTTTAAATATTCTTATACTGTGCAAACAGAAAAAAAAACATCTAGAATACAAATGCTGTTTGCTTCTTATTCTTTTAGCTTAGATTACAAAAAAGAAACCAAAAACAAAAACAAAAAAACAAAAAACAGAACCCAGAAAGCAAAAACAACCCTATTTTCTACATCCTAAAATTTGCTTGGGCTTTGCTCAATATTAGTCTAGCCAAATTTTATATATTACAAAATCTTCTTCTTCAGTATTTATATATACTACCTGTTATGGTTTTGGTCTGTCCTATAAATTTTTTTGTTTTTTGTTTTTTGTTTTTAATTTGTCCTTGTTCTTAGGAGTGCCATGATTGCTGACTACATGTTCTGGCTCTGTGGAGGAAGTGAACAGTGTATAAGCAAGCTCATCAAACTGTATTGGCAGGTAAAAATTTATATCCCAGTTAGGGAGGAGGAACCCATCTCATTTTTAGAACCAAAATGAAGAATTGGTGCTTAAGTGACTGCTGAAGAGAGTAGCTTTGGCCATATCAATCAGAAGGACACCACTCAGTAGTAATGTATTTATAATGAAGTAGACTTTCTGTGACTTATTTTAAGGGCAAAATTCAAGGTTGTTAACCCTTGGCCCATACTTCAGTTTTACAACCCAATATAAATTTTAGACATCCCAGGAACTATTTTCCCAAGTATGCTGCTATAATGACATGATCCTTTAAAATATGAACATTGTATTCTCATAGATTCTTCTTGATCTATGACCTGTAAAAGCAGATGCTAGAAGTAATATCAATTACATAATAAAGGAAAATGCAAAGATCAGTTGTATTTGTTGAGTAATATTTAGTGTTGGAACACTTAACTAGTAACAAACTGCAGATCTTCTTTCTCATTTATTATTCAAAATGGCAGCAAGAAGTCATATCAAAGGTCAATGAGATCCCAAGAAGAGAGTCATAACTTCTTAAATTATAAAGAGAATTTAGAATTTACTAGTTCAATCTCCTTTACAACATACAAATCTATTCATTTCCTGTCCTCTCTGAGCAAATTGTTGATGACTTTCTGCTGAAATAGATCCAAAACGAAGAGCTCATTTAAGCCCAAGAAACAACATCCAATTTGCTAATTATTAAACTGTTTTCCTCATATGAAGTGGATTTCTACTCCCTTAAAACTTCAATCCAGTGGTTCCCAGTAGGGCAACATGGACAAAATGGAAACACATTTCCAAATGAAATTTTTTCAACTATTTGAAAATGAACTACAAAAGCCAGCTCCCTCCTCCATATCTTCTCCTCTCCAGACTGTATGGGGCATTTTATTCCTCATACTTCAAGATATTGAATTGCATTGCATTGCATTGCATTGCATTGAATTGAATTGAATTGAATTGAATTGAATTGAATATGAACCTTTTGAACTAACTAGAATAAGATCTGCTAAAACACAACTATGAAAGGGAGAAATAATCATCAATAATCTTTGATACTTCCTGATTTTTCCCATATTTTCACTACTGTGTCTTGGCCCATTTTCTGTTTTTATATCATGTATTTATTAGAAAATAAAGTATTAGATTTATCATGTAAAAGGCTCACTAGTTTATATGGTTCCATCTAAATATTTGGAGTTTTAGCCTACTATAAAAAATAAAGGTTTACATTAGTCCTACTATACTTGAGACCTGTGACTATTTGAAAAAAATTGACCTTCTAGTAAACAAAATTTTAATCTCAAAAATATTTTTAATTTGCTCAGAGGTTCAAAATCTTCCTAATGGAATCTGTAACATGCAAAACAGCAGCACTTATAGTCATGTAATTAAATAGTTGTAAAGAATTGCTAGATGTAAAAGATAAGCAAATAATATGGGCTTTGATATAATAAAGGAAGAAGACTTTTTATTAAAGGATTTCAGAAGCTTCTGGAGAGAAGTGGGAAAGGAGTTGAATCTTAAGGGTTAGATAACATTCAGCAAGCTTGGCATATAGTAGGTCCCAAATAAATGTTTGATTTAATTTGTTCATTCACTAAACAAACAAATATCAACTACTTCCTGTGTTTTCTACATTGAACTAGGAAAAAATAGGTCTAGTGTTGGTACAACCTAAGACTGGTTAAAACTAACTGTAAATAATTTTTTTTCTGTTCCCTTTAGCTTTCAAAGAACACTAATACCCCCATTTTATTTACATCAAACTAATAAAATAATCTCCACTTACCAATACATGCATATTTGCTATACAAAAAGGAAGAAAACAAATACTGTTATTTAATTATCCTGTATTAATAAAAGATAAGAAAAACATATTTTTCTTTGTATTCTCTTTTTCTCTTTGATTTTTATTATTATTTTTTTAATCCCCATCACCTGTTTAACCCATCACCCCCACCTACTTCCCTTTTAGCAACCATCAGTTTGTTCTCTATAGTTAAGAGTCTGTTCTTGTGTTTGCCTCTCTTTTTCTCTCCTTTTTTTCCCCTTTGCTTGTTTGTTTTGTTTCTTGAATTCCACACATGAGTGAAATCATATAGTATTTGTCTTTCTCCGACTGACTTATTTCACTTAGCATTATACTCTCCAGATCCATCCATGTCGTTGCAAATGGCAAGATTTCATTGTTTTTTTTATGGCTGAATAATATTCCATTGTTTATACATACCACTTCTTCTTCTTTATCCATTCATCAGTTGTTGGACACTTGGGCTGTTTCCATAATTTGGCTATTACAGATAATGCTGCAGTAAACATCTTGGTGCATGTATCTCTTTGAATTAATATTTTTGTATTCCTTGTGTTAATACCTAGCAGTGTAATTGCTGGATCGTGGGGTAGTTCTAGTTTTAACTTTTTGAGGAACCTCCAGACTGTTCTCCAGAGTGGCTGCACCAGTTTGCATTCCCACCAATAGTGCAAGAAGGTTCCCCTTTCTCCACATCCTCACCAATACCTGTTGTTTTTTTGTGTTATTGATTTCAGCCATTCTGATAGGTGTGAGGCAATAATCTCATGATAGTTTTGATTTGCATTTCCCTGATGAAGAGTGATGTTGAGCATCTTTTCATGTGTCTTTTAGCCATCTGTATGTCTTCTTTATAAAAATGTCTATTCATGTCTTCTGCCCATTTTTAATTGGATTATTCATCTTTGAGGTATTGAGTTACTCTTTTTCTCTCTTTTAATTTGAAGCAACTTGGCATACTGGAAAAGAGCCTTTGTTTGGAAATCAGGTCTGACTCCATCTAAGTTCTAACACCAAATAGCTATTTAACCTAAGGCAAGTTAGTTTTTAGAAGAACTTCAGCTAGAAAATAAGAGAGACCAGCAGAAAGTGTTTGGGAAGGTTTATTCTCAAAGCTCATTTTAGCACTGAAATCTAATATTTTAAGCACATCCAAAAATGATGTCACATATATTAAGATAGAAAGAAATGACATAATTAGAAATTTCATCCTGCAGATAAAGTCCATAAATTAAACCCTACTGACTAGCCTCAATAGAAGCACACCACACCATTCTCACCAATTACATACTTCCTTATGTGAGCCTGCCTCTCCCTGATCTTAAATTAAATGTATACATCTCCCCCCCCCAAACCTTCTGTCCTAAATCAAAAGGGGCTTTTGGACATTGCCAGTGAGTGCCCAATCCATGCCATCTTTAAACACAGGGAGACAGGGATGCACCGCCACCCAATCCACCATGACAGTTACACTGCTGAATTCAAGAATGCCCTCCAAACATCACAGACAAGAAACTGTATCTTCATAAACATTCATAGACATCAATGAAGGCTTAGACAGAGGCTATTTTCACTACTTTTGTACAGGATGAAGTTACTGTATATCTTCCTTTCAACCACATAAAATGCCTACCATTCTGATCAGTTATTCTTCTCAGAGGTCTTAAACAGGAAATGGAAAATTTCAGTATGTAAAAATGTGAGAACCAGTCTACACCTACTCTCACAGATGGTTGGCTTATAAGCCCTTGGATACAAAAGAACAGACCTTCGCTTTGGTGAGCTCAAGAATGCTTTTGAATTGTATTAGGAATGGTTTTCATATCATCAACCCAGCAAGAAAAAAAGGCATACAACTCTACACTACATGAAAGCTCACATCAGAATATATCACTCTGAATAAAAGTGTTTGCACATGTTATTCTATAATAGCATCACTTCTTCAGAGCTAGAGAGGGTTGGAAATAACTTGTCACAACTGTACTTACATGCATGCCTCTGCAACTCGATACCCAGTCTCCTATTATCAGCCACTCTCATTTTCTGAAACACCTTGAGACCTCATCACAATTCTGAACTAATTAACAAAACAGAAATTCCCTAATCAGGCTGAGAATTAGCTCTTTTGAAGCAGTGACCACTATGTATTTATACACTACTCCTAAAGTAACAATTTTATTTCAAGATTTTTTACAGTAAACTGGAGTCCACCTCCTAAGCCACTTGCCCCTTAGATCCAGGGCTAGATTTAATAGCATTTGGAAACCAAACTCCCTCTTCTTCCATTCCTATTTCCCTTTCCTGGTTTCTCACCTTCACTTTCTGCCATGCTGTCAGCCACATGGATTTTCTGGTTGTGGCTTTATCTCTTGCAGTGTGAGTAACAGAACCAATTCTGGTTTGCACTGCTTAGCAAAATGGAGTGAGAAAAGATAACAGCTAATTCTGTTGCAGAAGTCCCACAAAACAAGCACAGAGGAGCCCCCACTAAACAGGGGCAAGCTGCTTGATCAACCCATTCTTCACCTTAATAGTTTCTTTTCAAATTTCTTTCTTTCTTTTTTGAATGACAAACCTCTCTGAGAATCTGATTCAATTTACAAGCATCCACCTAGAAACAGTACTCATAAACATAAACATGGGAAAAAATAGGCTTACTATTTATCTCATTATATTGGAAATTGATCTACACATAGAATACTGAGAATTATAGGTTTTTCACTCTTATGAAAAGGTTATGCAATTTTTCTGGGATAAGAAATTAAAATGTATTCAACATCTCATCAATGTCAATATTTCACTTTAATGGCAATAACAGGTACAACCCTGATTCACGAAATCTCTAATAGCAAATGGAATCAGAGCTCCTGTAGCTCACAAGATCTCATATGGATAGGCAGGCATCAAGAATAACCAAAATTCATATTACATCATTCCCTTTGTGTTCAAGTCAATGAGATTATCTTTGCTAAGTCTATATCATCAAAGTTACTATGTCAGCAGTTTGTTTCAATTTAAAGCCATCTGAACAAAAATGACCTTCGAAGGAGAGAAAGCCATTTGCCAAGTGTCTGTTGATTTTTGTCCCTAGAAACTCTCAAGGCTGTGTCAATCTCACCTCCAGTATTAGAAAATTCATATTGTGTTTTTGACTCTAGCCACCTCATTTACAGTAGCAGCTTGACAAAAAAAAAAAAACTCATAGTTTTTCAGCAGCATCTCTAATAGTAAATTCAGCATTTAACCAAAAGATTGCTTCATATATGTGACTAAGATATCAGCCATTATAAAGCTAGTCCTGGAATGAACTTCTCACTATCAATCTGTTCTAAGGAGTTTTCCTTTCTCTTAAAAAATTTTCAAGAATTAATCAAACCAAATCACTTCTAAATTTTGTCTCTGAATTGCCAACAAACTCCTCTATTAAGAGCCTCATGGTGTGTTCTTGTGTCTTGACAAAGATCTACTGCAAAGGCACTGTTGTGAGCTCTTGGCTCTGAGGAAGTTGAAGACTTTCACAGCAATTCAAAGACCTCTTTTGGGATTGTGGGAGGGGCTGTTGACACCAATACAGGCCCCTGTAGAAAGCCTGACATGTGGAGCATCTTTCCTCAGTGAAGCAGCGAAGGCTGAGGCGGTGCCAACTTCACAGATCCTCCATCTGTGCAGAGAATGCCAAGACTTCCCATCCAATTCAACTTGTACTTGGCATGGAATGTTCACCATCTTAAAGATATCAATGGCCTAAATGATTTCCAAAGAGCTCACCAACACGAAATTTTTCTTTGGTGAAGTTAGTCTACTCTCAAGGGACAAAACTCAGGAGGTGGCTATGTTGAGAGACAAAAGATTTTCCCCAGCCATATGCTTGAGGAAGATGGTGCACAGTCTGTGGGCCCTTCCATGGCTTTCACAGACCACAGGTTAAGTCCCTTCTGTACTCCTCTTTGCAACAGCTCTTTTTCTTTTTGGTATTGGGCCTAGCAGGAGACATTTACTGCTTCCAAAACTCAAAGCAAAAAATAGCACCCAGAATGTTCGTGTCATATAGTTCCTCCTGAAACTGTACTACAGTCATTCAAGCTCGAAACCTTTCCAATCCAGTGTGTGCAGACTACTCTTAGATTAGTGGGTGCTTTTCTGGGTGCCTGGATGGTTCAGTTGGTTAAGCATTGGACTCCTGATTTCAGCTCAGGTCATAATCTCATGGTTCATGGGATCAAGCCCCATGCTGGGCTCTGTGCTGACAGCAGGGGCCAGCTTGGGATTCTCTCCCTTTCTCTCTGCCAGCTCATGTTTGCATGTTCTCTCTCTTTTTCTCAAAATAAATAAATAAACATTAAAAACATTAGTGGATACTTTCTTCTTTACTTTCAAACTGTATTTGTCATTCATACTCACTCAGCAAATATTTATTGAGCACTTATTAGTGACTGTGTCTTAAGCACTGTGCTACGTGCACTGTACTAAAAGCACTGTGCTATTAACAAATACAGCAGTGAACAAAATGCTCACTGCTTGTCCTGTCCTCAAGAAACATGCGTTCTAGCACAAAAATGTAACAAGAAAAACATCTGGTACTTAAATTAGACACCACTTCTCCCTAATCTGTTTTTCTTCCGTAGTGCGTTGCAAATAGCAATTCAATACATATTTGTTAAAGTCAGTCAACCAAGTTAAATATTATTTGACATGAAACTCAAACCAATAATGTCAAGAATATTTTGGAATAGTTTCTTTATTTGTTATTAAAAAAATCAGTGCTTATTGATTTCAACAACTATTTGTGTGTGTGTGTGTGTGTGTGTGTGTGTGTGTGTGTATTTTAAGTTCACAAATGTGGACAACTTTTGTGCTTTGAGTTTGAGATTTATCAGAGTATCTGGAGAAGGTTGCAGATTTCCAACAGTCTGTTACTTCATTGATTTCTGTGCTCATGGTTTTCTCCATGAAAACCCTAAGGTTTTATCTATTAGCTTCTTCTTTCAAACATAGCAATCAAGACAGCAGCAAACTAATGAATTTCTCTGCACTAACCAGACAATGATACACAATAACTGATGTAACTTAATCCCTTATACCAATAATGAAGACTAACTTTTTTACTCCAATTCATTGTGTTTCTTCTTGATATTGCAAAATTACCCCAATATTAGTCATTTACATGATACAGATTTATGGTATCTCAATTTCAGAGTAAAAATAAAATCTTCAACATGAAATTACAGGCAAATTAAGGTCAACCAGAATTTTTTTTATTATCTTTTTTTTTAATGTTTACTTATTTTTGAGAGAGACAGAGACAGAATGCAAGTGGGTTAGGGGCAGAGAGAGAGGGAGACACAGAAGCAGAAGCAGGCTCCAGGCTCCAGGCTCCGAGCTGTCAGCACACAGCCTGACGCGGGGCTTGAACTCACAAGCTGTGAGATCATGACCTGAGCCGAAGTCGGACGCTCAACTGACTGAGCCACCCAGGCGCCCCTTTTTTTATTATCTTTAACAAAACACCTACATATTCAGTAGAATAAAAATGTGTTTTAAAGATTTGCTTCCATGTGAAAAATGTTTCCACAGAAAGGAACAAAATAAAAATGCCATATGAGCATTTCTCCTAATGGCCTTTGTTTATAGTCTATTTATTTATTTGGCCCCATCAAGCATACAGTTTATAAAATATTTGGACAGGAGTGTCTGAAAGCAATACAAGCCTTATGATATTTATATTATATATAATTTAATAAGCACCAAACTCACTTACCTAAAAATATTTTTCCTGTCAACTGCCATGTGTCATGCTTAAATTCTCACCATTTGCCATTGAGTCTCTAGTCAACCCCAGGTAATATGCAGAAGAAATTTTATCTGTAAGTGTTTAACTCATTAATGGATGACTCTTGAACACAATTGTGAGGATTATTTTGAAACTTCTTAGTCCCTTTGGAAATATGAAAGCAGAATCCTGAGGAACAAGATAGAAGGAAAGGTAAGCTCTGACGAGGAAAGATGACAGGATGTTCTGAAATACAAGGAATATAGGTTGAGCAGAAGGACCCTATAAAGGCAATGGATATATGTGCTTAACCCTGTGAATGAAAGAAAGTAAAACAGACACTAAAGGGAAGTAGAAAGAAGTCAGGCCTACGATTCACAAGCTGTAACTTCTAGTTCCAATGCTAGGATTTAATTTTGGATAAGTCACTTCATTTCCATATTAGTCAGCTACTGCTACAATACTGCTGTGTAACAAATCACTCTTAAATTCAGTGGTTTCTCATGATAATAAGCAGGTTGGCTTATCAGTCATGATTTGACTGATCTAGGCTAGTCTTGGCTGTACTTAGCTACCCTTAGCTCCAAGCTGTGGAGAGGCCCAAGTATGGTCCACATGCAATGGCTATCCGATGTCTGTTTATCTTATGGCAAAATGCAGAATTCTAAGAGAGAAAGCAGAACTATATAAGCACATATCATGCCTCTGCTTATACCATGCTTGTTAACATCCTGTTAGCCAGAGCAAGCCATATATGGTTATTCTGTTCACTGCCAAACCATGATAAAAGTAATATTGTTACAGAGATGGGGGAAATTGAGACCAGCAACTCAATCTGGTTTATCATACCTGCTCTGGACTTTAGTTTCTGCTGCTGTATGATGACGAAGTTGGCTTAGGCCTGTGATTCTCAAACACTGGTCTAGTGAACTGCATCAGAATCACAGTGTTGGGTGAGGTTCTAAAAACTGTGTTTGTCTACTTCCCCCCAACTAAGTGATTCTGATGCACAACCCTCAGCTAGATGGTCTGTAAGGCCATTTACAAATTTTTAAGTTTACGAACAGCTTTGCCTACCATAGCGTTTACCTACAGCTTTGCTAGGTGCAGAGGCAGAGTGTCAGGGTACCTGCACAGGTGATACTGCCTTCCTGACAATGCAACTGATATAATCCATTAGCCCATATTCTCCCTCAGTCTTCCCACTATGTAGATGCCTCTAGTAAGTGAGGCAGCCTGTTCTTCCTGTTTTTAAATGTTAACTGCTCTCCCTTCTCACCAGGATATAAGTCAGGTTTTCCTGCCCTCCTCCCAACCCCAAAGCAAACTCTTTGCTGCTTCAGGTTCTTTCCTACATTCAGTTTTACATCTAGACAACAATGAGCATTGCAGTCATTTTTAGTCACTTGCCTACAAAGAGATTTGTCCATTAAGCTAGGCAGTATTAAAATCCTCATTTTGTGAATTCTCCTATTTCTTGGTTAGAAGACAGGCTAAAGAGGAAGTGTCCAAACTGAGATGAGAGGTAAAAGAGAGCTTCCCCTCCTGGGTCTTGGAAAAAGATAAATGTAGAAATGAATTTCTCATCTAATTATTCATTCCTGTTTATATATTCTTTAATGATATGTTTCCATGGTTACCAGCGTTGTTAAATGCTGCCTGTGTTTCACTTTGCTTTGATGCTATTTGAGGTAGTATGCCAGTAGGAGAGGTTCACTTTAAAATGAAAGATGTAATTGAGGCATGTATTTGATGTAAGGTTGAGTGTTCCTGTGAAGAAGATAGTGACCATGACATTATTTGCTGTTTGTATAGTTTAGTGTAGTTCTTCCCTTGATGTTCTGTGAGTGTCCCAGGCATTAGGAAGGAAGAAAGGAAGGAAAAGAGGGAGGGAGGAAGGAAGAGAGGAAAGGATGGAGGAAAAAATGTGAATCATATTCACATATTGAATCCATGTGTACATTTAGTACCATTATATATATTTAGTGACACATATTTGCCCAGATTGTCAAGTAGGTGAGGTTGCTTTTTATGTGCCCCATTCCTCTCTTCTCCCCACGCTGTCCCCACTCCTCGCTCCACCTATACATGCCAAGACTCAAAGCCGCCTTTCAAAAATGTGTCATATAATCAATTACCTCACCTCAGTGTGAATTTTAGTCAGAGTGCCACCTTTTCAGAGGTTGTCTGCTTTTGAAACCCTAATTGCCACTGAGAAATAAACAGCTTTGTCCCTGGCTAAAACAATGAGGCATCCAGATCATATAAGAATTTGGGAGCAGTGCCTCAGAATGGACCCTGCAGGAGGACCGCACATCTCACTTGTGTATCAGCCCTCTATCCGCAAGTTGATAATTCAAGCTCATTAGAAAATAGTGGCATCATATCAAGCAAGAAAAATCAATTTTCAGCCACTCCTAAGAAATATTTACTTAGTATTTGTCTTCAGAAATATGTATATATTATATTTATATATAATATATTAAATATATATTTAATAAATTTATTAATTTATAAATAACATATAAATTAATAAGTATATTAAATATATTTATATGGTATCCGTTTGGTTTTGTAAAAATATCAGTAGGTTATTAAGGAAACTCACACCATTTAAATAAAGTCAGCATTTCCTTTTCTTTTTTTCCCTTCTAAAAAGCTTTTTAGGTTTCTGACAGTTCTTAACAGAACAAAAAGTAACCTCTAAGTTTCTTTTCATTTTCTTTCATTTGCGAATGATATGGGTTTCATAGATTTAAGGCAGTTTGGGCCTTCTTTTACTTGAACAAATTTAAGGGTAGCTATTTGATTCCCAGGAGTCAGTGCTATTCCACTAGATTGCCATGAGGTTATTTTGTTTCCATAAAGATTTTGCCTCCCAGTTTAAATTTGCAAACATGTTGATTCCTTCTTTGCTTTGTTTGCATCTAAAAATCAAAAATTGTTATGATCCAAACCAAATTTAGAGGTTCTTATAGTTATCTTTTATATTTCCCATAGATTTTTATGGGTTATTGATTTACAAGCTTGCAGAGAAATTGAGGTCACTTTTTTTTAGCAGTTGGAGATGCAGAATAAATATTCCATGAAATCATGAAATTTTTTAAGCTGTGTGCACCCAAGTATAAGATAATCTGTAAAGCTCAAAGCTTTTAATGTTTTTATTTATATTCAGCCATCTTTTTATGGCATTGCACGCCAATTAAATATGAATTCTCCTCTTTTCTTGAATTCATACGATTGATTTCTCGTCACTAATTTTTGAAGACTGTGTACTCTACCTATCCTATAGTTCCTGGTTGAATCATTTCCTTTTTCATCCCTTTCTCATCTTTTCTAATCTTCCTTCTTCCAGGTAATGAGGTCTCAGCATTTTAAATGTCAATCTTCAACATGTGGCATGATTTGCTTTTTTTAGGATCATAAAATAACTGTTAAACTGACCTATTTTTTTTATCCAAGAGAGCATAGATGATATTTTATACAGTGCAGTCTAAACCAGGAGTCAACAGCCTATGAGGGACAATAGCCCCCAGAAAACCTTGGAAGGGCTATTTCAAACCCAAACCTAAAGAGACAGAAAACACCAAAATTACCATGACAAGTCTTCATTTTATTTATTCTTCATCACGTGGGGGTTGGCCTGCTTTAACATTCATGTATAAGGCCCAGATCGGAAATAAAACTGGTGATTGGACACATAACTTGGAAATATAGTGGCAGGTCTCTTAAAGATAGCATTTCATTTCATTTCATCTAATATGACTTCAAGTTGTAGTTTGCTATTGTCATAGAGTATGTGTATGGGTGCATAATAAATATTTATAGATATATAGATATATATTTGTGTGTGTATGTATAGTAAATATACAGTGTGTAATATACAGTATTACACACACACACACACACACACACACACACACACATACACACAACAGGTCTGTCACATTTCTCACAGATACAATTATGCCCCTTCTGAGACCTCTTGTTGATGGGAAGTTACATATAGGAGGATACGTGCTCCATAATAGTGTCTTCCTGCAATCTCTTACCTCCTAAAAATTAAAGTCCTCCAGGAGGAGTCACAGCCTGGAAAATATTTATTGCAGATAAATAAGAGAAATGATAACAAAGAAGAAGAGGTATCTGGTTGCTGGGACAAAGCTGAAACTTGCGAGAGAAAAGAAATTATGGGGATACGGAAGTAAACCAAAGACAAATTTTGAGTGATAGACTATAGCACTATAAATACATTTTTCTACACAAACAGTACCTTTCACTAGATCCTAGATAGACCATCATCTCTCCTTGGTCTGTGTACCACCAGGGCCATGGAGCTACTAGCTTCCAAGATGAATAGCTTCCTCATTGGAAGGCTCTATCAGAACGTTTATCCCCCTGCTAAGGATTCCTCTTATGCCCTGTGAAGCTTTATGGAAGCTATAAACT
The DNA here is from genome assembly GCF_027475565.1 of Acinonyx jubatus. Lineage (NCBI taxonomy): Eukaryota > Metazoa > Chordata > Mammalia > Carnivora > Felidae > Acinonyx > Acinonyx jubatus. The sequence continues at coordinate 91,927,025 of NC_069384.1, forward strand.
TCATTTGTGAGTCTGCACACCATAAATGGCTCAGAGCAAGAGGCTCAGACTGAGCTAGAACTGCTGAGTCCCAGCTCAGTCCCAAGGTAGCCATGTGAAGTACTGCATATTGTATAATATAAAGACTGGGTTTTCCTAATCTTTAAAATGGGATAATAATATCTGTTTTCCAGTGTTGCCTTAGCAAGTAAAGAGAATAATTTATCTATAGCACTTAGCCATTGCCCAAGAGCACTCATTTAATTGGTAAAGGAGTTTTACAGATTTGTCAATGAATTAAATGAAGTCTACCTACGCAGAGTACATACAATAGCAGGTTGCTCTCTGATGACAGAAAGTTAGTCCCTGAAACTTAACGTCTTCTCTCCAAATTAAGCATACTTGGATTCTTTCAATTCCTCCAGTATACAGCATTTCAAGGGCATCCTACACTTTTCCACTCAAAGTCATCTTGCGTACTAGCGGACAAAACAAAAGAAGTACAAGTCTGGGAACCAGGTCACCAGGTTCTCGTCCCAACTCTGCCATCAGTCAGCTCTGTGCACCAGCAAGTCATACCCCAATCTAAAACCACCAGTCAAGAAATGCAATCAGAAAACAATATACAGTTAAGAATAGGAATATCTATCTTCATATAATTAAACTAAGTATAGAGAAGAAATGCACAATGACAAAAAAAGGGTCCCAAACTGTGTTGACATTTACCACCAAACACAGAGGCTAAAGCCCATTAGTAATACCAGTTTGTGCTTATGAAATAATTACAGGTAATGTAGCTATTTATTCCTGTGATACCTTTTGGTGATTCATTTTAAATCATCAGGAATAAAAGCTCTGTGGCATCCTAAAGAGTCTGGAGGCTGCTGAAACCCACACTTATAACTCTTGAGTTTCTATCAGCTGATTTTTCTTTAGTGTGCAAGCAGAAAATGATTCAGGGTCTTTATAATGAATGTACTTTAAATTCTATTTATAAATTATATGTACTTTACCATTAAATAAGCTAGATGAACTCAAGCACATTATTATTTAAGTTCCCCTATCAAGAAGGCTTTCATTTAATTTTTGTAAATATTTCTCTTTGAGACAGGCATTCTAGTTGATCGCATTCCTTAAATCTAATGAGGGGCTGATGGGCAAAACAGTCTTATTGTGGCCAGGAGATATGAAGGATGACTATTCTGTTTTCTGTTAGGGTTATTGTTTTGAAGAGGATCTTGACCTGGTTTAGGTTTGATGTGGGCTGTTTGTTTCTCTGTTACAGTTAGAGTCAAGTTCTTGATGTCTTTGAAGACAGGAATAAGATAGTCATGGGAAAAGAAAGTAAAACTTGATCTTGTAATTCTACAAATTTGCTGTCTAACTAGAAGGATGAAAAACCACTTAGCATAAGAGAAAGCATTGGTTTAGGAGACTTGCTTTCTTGTCCTGCTTTCTTCTCTAATTTTGTTACCTGAGTTAAGTCACCAGAACTCAGCAAGATTCAGTTACCTTGGTTATGAAGTTGAGTGATTTTAAAATAATATCTTAGTTTCTTTTCATCTCTTTAGTTCTATGCTAAAGGGACATGGAAATAAAATTTTGCTATCAAATATGATTAAAAGTTAATACAGAGTGAATTTTAGTCATTCAATGCTGAAGTTATTCAGCTAACGGAAGCATCATATATAATCAAAACCTTAACTCTAACCCTAACCAGACTGGATGGTGGACAACAGTGTACACATACACACTCACACACACACACACACACACACACACACACACACACACACTAAATGGATATATATATATGTATATATATATATGTATATATATATATATATATATATATACTTACATATGTTCTAAAATTCTATAGAACTCACATACACTGCAAAACTAAAGTAAATTAAATGTTTAGAATTTAAAATGATATTTATTATGGCTATTTTTAAATAGGATGTATTGCAAAGTAAAAAATTCACAACAGCTATATAAAAATTTGTTCAGGGGCACCTGGGTGGCTCAGTCAGTTAAGCGTCCGACTTTGGCTTAGGTCAAGATCTCTCAGTTCGTGAGTTTTTTCCCTGCGTTGGGCTCTGTATTGACAGCTCAGAGCCTGGAACCTGTTCAGATTCTGTGTCTCCCTCTCTCTCTGCCCTACCCCTGCTCACACTCTGTCTCTCTCTGTCTCTCTCAAAAATAAATAACATTAAAAAAATTCATTATATGCTCACATCAGTACAAGTAACCTGTTCATACAATCTTTGGTCAGATACTGCAAATAAAAATTTAAATTTCTTGATTTAAATTGCATGAAGACATGACTTTCACATCACTGGATTGATAAATGTAATGGCAAAGCTGCCAAATATTCCCTTATATTAGAATATACAGAACTTTCAGTGAAGGTTGTTCAATAAAAGAACTCTCATAAATGCAAGGTAATATTTCAGCCTTAAAATGTTGATCATCAAGGCAGGGGCAAACAATCAATTATTACGTATTTTATTCTGACATACCATTATATTAATAAAATCATCATTAAAATGTCAATCTTGGCTATTACATAAGTGATACAGTGAATAGGTTGATAGGGAAATCTCAAGGAAAGATGTTTTGCTCTTTAGGAAAATTTGTTCTTTAAGTTAATCTTAAATTTCAAGAAAATTGGACTCTTTCAAATTGAACCCATATATATTCAAAAGGATTAAATTTGAAAATTATTGCTCACAAAATTTTATTTTTCCATTTTCTAGAAAATTCCAGTCATCATTCAAAACTACATCATTATTAATGTAATAGCAAAGAATCATATTAGCCACTAAAATCTAAAGATTCCTGTCTCAATCATTTATAGCTTGAAAGTAGAGCACTGCTTCCTTTGAGTCTAACGTGAACTCTGAGAATAATACAATCATAATATTCATTCACTAGTCATACTAAGATAGACTTTATGAGAATTAAAAGAAATAGGATCTATTTCTATCTATAAAAAAGCATCTATCACACTGCTAAATGAAAAGTTATTTTATCTCTTTAAACACCATGTTTTTTGTTTACTTTTAAAACAATACGTAAAGCTTAGAAGGAAAAAATGGATTATGAAAGAGATTCAAATTTTTGTTTATTATTGTTTGTGAATTAGGGTAGACTAACTGCTAAAACAAACAACTCCAATATTTCAGTAACCTAAAACAATAAAAGTCAATTTCTCACTCACTGTTGCAGTTCCTGGGTGTTTCTGATTGGTTCTCCCAAAATCAGCAATAATGAGAACCCATAGTTCTTCCACTATATACCTCCATCTTCCTCCATGTCCTGGCAGTCTTCCCTCTTCAGGAAGCTGATAGAGAAAGAAAATGGAGGATCACACTAGGCAGAGTTTTATGGGCAATGCCAAGAAAAAGTATCCTTCCCACTTACATTCCATTTATCCACACAGAGCCACATGGCTATGCTTAACTGCAAGGGGGCCTGAAAAATGCCTAACCACGTGCCCAGGACACTTATACATGTATATGTTCTAAAATTCTGTAGCACTCACATATACCACAAAACGAAAGTAAATGATTTAGAATTTAAACCGGTGTTTAATATGACTGTTTTTAAACAGGAGAGTCCCAGGAGGTAAAACCATAATTTTTGAAGAGAAAGTGAAATATAATATTTGAGACCCTAATTCTAAATTCTATAAAATTAAAAAGCTGTTCATCCTGAGAAAAGCCACTTAAGCCTCTTCAAGTCACTTAATTCATCTCCAATTCAGTGAATTGGGCTGGAAAATTCCCAAGGTTCCTTCCAGATCTAATCTTGTAAGTAAAGCAATTTACTGCAATTATGGCCAACTCTGATATTGGAAGCATTAAAGGAATAATTTGATAATAATCTATAATAATTTGATCACATTTTCTAATTAGAACTGACAAGATTTCTACTACTGAATCACTATCACTGGACACATAGTTGAAAGGTTGCAATTTGTTGAAATCCTCCAGCAAAAATATGGGGAAATTTTCATAATCTCATCATCCTGAAAATGTTTATAGTTTCTGCCAGATTTATCCTAGGCACCCTGAGTGCTCTTAAAAATTTACCAGGAAGAAGCAACTCTCTTGGATTTAGAAGAGGAAGTGAATAGTGTTTCTTTTTTTGCTAGTCTTCTTTTCCCTCTACTTTGATGGCTTTTCCTTTACTGTTGACAGAGTATCTCTCTTTCCCTGTCTCCCCCATCGTCTCCCTTGTTGTAAAATTATCCTGGGCAAATTGATTTCTGAGGTAGCAAATGGATTTTTTTGCTTAGCTAAAGAACAAGGAGAAATTATTAGAAGTTACTGTTTGTAGAGGAAATGAGCTGCCCACATACACTCTTGGTTTATATAACTATAAGCTTTAAAACTTGACAAATGTGAGGATAACAATAGAGAGTTATTAGAAGCCCCAAATGTAAACACCTAATTTCAAAGCCTTTTTGTGTGTGTAGCAACAGAGAAAGCATAATTAACAGCAATGCACACTTAACAACAGAACATGTGTACTGACTGTTTTCCCCATTCTTTGTACACGTGCAACATTTATTGACACCAGAGAAACTCACACATTGGGAAATAACTCAACTGCAGAAAATTTTTGTCAAATTAAAAAGTATCATTTAAAATATATCTTTTAGTATAGGTTACTTTTTAAAGTTTTTATTTAAATTCCAGTTAATATTGCAGTGTAATAGTTTCAAGCATACAATATAGTGATCAACGATTCCATGCATCACCAGGTGCTCACCACAACAAGTGCACTCCTTAATCCCCATCACCTGTTTAACCCACCCCCCCCCGTCCACCTCCCTTCTGGTAACCATCAATTTGTTCTCTATAGTTAAGTCTGATTCTTGGTTTGCCTGTTTCTTTCTCTTTTTTTTCCCCTTTGCTCCTTTGTTTCTTAAAATCCATATATGAGTGAAATGTCTTTCTCTGACTTATTTCACTTAGCATTATACTCTCTAAGTCCACCCACGTTGCTGCAAATGGCAAGATTTCATTCTTTTTTATGGTTGAATAATATTCCATATATATACATGAATAATATTGGAGTAATATTAATACATATATATGCATATATATATTCATATATATATGCTACCTCTTTTCTATCCATTCATCAATAAATGAACATTGGGTTGTTTCCATAATTTGGCTGTTATAGATAATGCTACTATAAACATGAGGGTGCACTTATCCCTTTGATTCAGTATTTTTGTATTCTTTGTGTAAATACCTAGTAGTGCGATTACTGGATCACAGGGTAGTTCTACTGTTTTCTACAGTGGCTGTACAAGTTTGCATTCCCACCAACAGTGCAAGAGGGTTCCCCTTTCCCCACATCCTCACCACTACCTGTTGCTTCTTGTTGATTTTAGCCATTCTGACAAGTGTGAGGTGATATCTCATGGTAGTTTTGATTTGCATTTCCCTGATGATGAGTGATGTTGAGCATCTTTTCATGTGTCTCTTGGCCATTTGTATGTCTTCTTTGGAAAATTGTCATGTCTTCTGTCCATTTTTTAATTGGACCCTTTGTTTTTTGGGTATTGAGTTTTAGAAGTTCTTTTATATATTTTGGATACTAACCCTTTATCAGATGTGTCATTTGCAAATAACTTCTCTCATTCCATACATTGCCTTTTAGTTATGTTGATTGTTTCCCTCACTGTGCTGAGGCTTTGTGTTTTGATGTAGTCCCAACAGTTTATTTTTGCTTTTGTTTCCCTTGCCTCAAAAAAGTTGCTACAGCCAATGTCAGAGAGATTCCTGCCTGTGCTCTCTTGAAGGATTTTTATGATTTCAGGTGTCACATTTAGATCTTGAATCTCTGTTGAGCTTATTTTTTGTGTATGGTGAAAGAGAATGGTCCAGTTTCACTCTTTTGCATGTTACTGTTCAGTTTTCCCAGCACCATTTGTTGAAGAGATAGTCTTTCCCATTGGATATTCTTTCCTGCTTTGTTGAAGATTAATTGACCCTATAATTGTGAGTTTATTTCTGGGTTTTCTATTCCATTGATGTATGTGTTTATTTTTGTGTTTATTTTTGTACCATACTGTTTTAACTACTACAACTTTGTAATATAAATTGAAATCTGGAATTGAGATGCCTCCAGCTTTGCTTTGCTTTGCTTTTCAAGACTGCTTTGACTATTCAGGGTGTTTTGTGGTTCCATACAAATTTTAGTATTGTTTGATCTAGTTCTGTGAAGAATGCTGTTGATATTTTGATAGGGATTGCTTTGGGTAGTATAGACATTTCAACAATATTTGTTTTCCCAATCCATGAGCATGGAATGTTTTCCTTTTTGTGTGTGTCATCTCTAATTTCTCTCATCAGTGTTTATAATTTTCAGAGTACAGCTCTTTTACCTCTTTGGTTAGGTTTATTCCTCCATATCTTCTTATATTTGTTGCCATTGTAATGGGCTTGATTTCTTAAATTCTCTTTCTGCTGTTTCATTATTGGTGTGTAGAAATGCAACAGATTTCTTGGTGCATCTTACTTTTTACAAGCTGCAATTCCTCACCTTGTCTCTTCCTCTATTTATTTTCAAAATCAAGGAAAATCTTTGATGATTAGAAATAGTTTACAATCTATATTTTAGTACCTATGATTATTATAAAATATTCCAGTGTTTAAAAATCCTTAAGCATAATCTTTCATTTGCTGATATTAGACTCTTCATGAAAGGCAAGCCCAACCCTAAATTACTAAAGCATTATCATCACAAAATGAAAACCTGGTATTTTGGTGTCTAACTCAAACAGTCAAAAATTCCCTCTATTTTAGTAATGCTAAATTTTTTTCTAGATTATTTCACTGAGTCATTCAATAATGCACCAGAAATATTATATATAAATGGTATATATAAACACATATACACATATAATAGTGTGTGTGTGTGTGTATATATATATATATTAGACTCTATGTAATATACCAATACAGTAATATAATACTCTATATAATATATACTGTATTCCTTTACAAGAACAATGTGAGACAGATTCAAAGCCCCAAGATTCTCTGTCTCTGGAAGAACAAAAAATATTAATACATAAAGACACAAAAAGGATGTGTCAGGATCTGGTGAAAGGGTAATTTGTGTTCTCATTTCTACTCTATCTTATAGAATTTTTTCTTGGGGTTATAATAATGTGTTTTGAGAAAGTATCTGTATGGAAACTTCGATTATTATTCTCACATACACACTTTGCTCACTCACCCACCTCCTTACGCATCTTCAAGATGGAGGGCAGAAACCACAAAAAGACCCCATATCTACTGACTGTGATTAGTGAGAGAGGGAGGCTGTGCCCCAGCACATACCCTCCTGAGTGGAGAGCCCTGTGAAACCCTAAATGCAATTCGCTGAGCAGCAAGCCAAGAGTACAGTGCCTTAAATGAACAGATCAAGCTGCCACACAAAACCCACACTTCTGCCACTTGCAAAAAAGCTGGTATAGGCTCTTGGGCACGAGTCTTACTGTCCCTGCTGTGAGATGGCTTAGCAAAGTTACCTTGCCAACAGTCACTTAAGCTGCCAGTAGTTGGAAAAGAAATGGGATGAAGAGAGTGCTTTCTTCTATCTTGGCCTTACTGAGATACTGTTAATGTCTCTCTGGAAGCAAACTAGAGAATTAAATACCTTTGTTAATTTTTTTGAGCCAGAATTTAAAGCAAAATACCCTTCACCAAGATATTTAGAGAAAAGCTATTTGGGAGTTAGGAACTATTATGGGATCAATTGTGTCCCCCCAAAATTCATATTCTGGAGTCCTAACCCGGTGCTGCAGATTGTCATTGTATTGGAAATAGGTATTTAAAGTGTTAATTAAGTTCAAATGAGGTCTTTAGGTGGCTCTTAATCCAATGTGACTGATGTCCTTATAAGAAAATGAGATTAGGATACAGACATACACAGAGGAAAAAAAAACAAACAAACCCATGTAGAGACACAAGAAGCTACATAGCCATCTACAAGTCAAGGAGAGAGGCCTGAGAAGAAAGCAATCTTGCAGACACCTTGATCTCAGACTTCTAGCCTCTGGAGCCATGAATTTCCATCATTTAAGGCACCCAGTCTGTGATACTTCATTATGGCAACTCTGGCAAGCTAATATGGGAATAGTTTACAAAAGGTAAAAAAGTCAGATCATGACCTTAAACTCAGGTCTAAAACAGCTTCCCTCTTCAGCATATCCTCCCACACTCATCTAGGTATGATTACTTACATTTTTGGTCTGGACAGGCCATCCCCTGATTGGTTCCAGCTGTGAACCGAACCTGGTACCTAAACACCATATTTGAGTTCTCAATCCACATCTCTGAATTCCAGACCTGCTGGCTGCATTACCCTTGTTGGCCTTCCAAAGTTGGCATCCAGGACTCAGCACCCAGATCCTGCTGTACACTCATAATCCATTGCTACCTCCGCTGAGGGCTAGCTCTGGGTTTGGAATCACAGTTGTATTCTTTGTTCCCCTGACAGTTCCTCAAACCTGGCAAGGGCAATATGGTGGGCAATGTAAGCTCTTTCATTCAGCCATTCTGAAATTCGCCCCACAACAAATTTAAAATGTAAATTGTAAAGTTTACATCATTGTCTGAGCCCCTCAGGGAAAGGAGGACCCTTTACATCCAGAAAATTTTTACAAAGCTGCTCTGTTGCACACAGTCTAGATGATCATAGAGGCTACTGGAAGTCACTTGAGAAATGGAATAGGCGGTGAACAATTAGGTTTCTCAGTTTAAAATCAATTCCTTATTGCTCTTAATACCAATCAGAAACTTGTTTACAAAGTGCTATGACGGTAATAATATAAATTGCTGTTTGTTAAATCTTTTTTTCTTTGTTGGACAGTTCAAATCTATTCTTTTTCCTTAAGATTGTTGGCACTCTTAGTTGTCACTGAAAAAAACTTATTCCTATAAATAAATACGGGTTTTTGTAATATGCTTTTATGCTATTTTCAGAAAAATGAGATAACTATAGACATTTCCACTTTTTATTCAATGTTCAACCCTCATTAGAAGGAAAAGTTGTAGGAAAGGAATAAATTCCTTTTAAAACTTCACATAACTTTCCTTTTGGTCTGTTTCAAATAGTAATGGACCTAGTTAAAACAGGAAGCTCAGGGTGATGGCTGGCTTTATCAAGAATGGTACATGAGCAAAGAAAATTTAAAGAACTTCTTAAATAGCCAAATCCATGTCAAGTGGCTCTTGTGATCTGGAGGGAAGGGAAGCTTTGGTGGGAAAAAGCTGAGAAAGGTTTCTCTTACTCCAAAAGGCTTTCCTAGGCATTGGAAGAAGGGGGAAAAAAATGTACTTTGTTGTGTTATTTATAGAAAATACTTATATCTAGATATTTCAATTAGTTTTTTAAAGTACAAATTTCCCATCAATGTCTGTTCAAGAGTAGAATAATTATATTAGACTTAAGAATTTTATTTTTAAAATCAAGTAAAAAATGACACCTTGGAAAATAGAATTTTTATTTTTATCTTAAAGCAAGCTCAGTGTAGAGGTGCCTGTTTACAAACTTTCTTCATTTAATTGGTTTTCTTAATATGAAATAGTATTTCCAGAACTAATTAAAAATTTATTCTAATGAATATTCAAGACCAAAATATGTTATCTTTGCAGTACAGTATATAGATTTTTAAATCATCCATAAAGGTAATTATATTTTTTTACATTCTTAAAAAGTCATATATTGTTATTGATGCCAAATGGGTTGTTTGCTTTCTCTCAGGCCATGATTGAAGAAGCCATCACCAGAGCAGAATCTTTCTCAGTTATGTATACACCATTTGCAACAAAAATCAGAGCTGATAAAATAGAAAAAGTAAGAGAGGTTTTCACAAAAACTCATCCTGCATATGTGGAATACATCTACACAGGTAATATTCAAGTTGTCAGCTGCTAGTTTGTTTCCATTAATAAAATGGGTCATTTCTGCTTTGTTTGTTTATTGTTTCAGTTTTAGGAGTACATTGCTATTGGTGGTGGGTTTGGGTTTTTTTTTCATTTTATTGTATTTTTTTTTTCATCATGATAAGTATACTTTTTAATCCCCATCACCACCCCATTCTCCCACTCACCGCCCCTCCAGTAGCCAGCAGTTTGTTCTCTATGTTAAGAGTCTGTTCTCGGTTTGCCTCTCTCTTTTTTTCCCCTTTGCTCATTTGTCTTGTTTCTTCTATTTCACATATGAGTGAAATCATATGATATTTATCTTTCTCTGACTTATTTCGCTTAGCATAATACTGTTTAGCTCCATCCATGTTGTTGCAAATGACAATGTGAGTGTCATTGCAAGTGACAAGTAAGATTTCACTTTTTATGGCTAAGTAATATTCCATTGTATTCTGTATCCATTCATCAATCAGCGAACCCTTGGGCTGTTTCCATAATTTGGCTATTGTAGAAAATGCTGCTATAAACATCAGGGTGCATGTATCCCTTTGTATTTTGGGGATAAATACCCAGTAGTGCTATTGTTGGGTTGTAGAGTAGTTATATTTTTAATTTTTTGAAGAAACTCCATACTGTTTTCCAGAGTGGCTGCAGCAGTTTGCATTCCCACCAACAGTGCAAGAGGGCTCTCCTTTCTCCACATCCTTGCCAATGCTTGCTGTTTCTTCTATTTTTTTATTTTAACCATTCTGAGAGGTTTGAGGTGATACTTCATTGTAGTTCTGATTTGCATTTCCCCCTGGTGATAAGTGATGTTGAGCATCTTTTCATGTGTCTCTTGGGCATTTTTTGTCTTCTTTGGAGAAATATCTGTCCATGTCTTCTGTTCATTTTTTATCGGAATATTTGTTTTCTGGGTATTGAGTTGTATCAGTTCTTTATATATTTTGGACACTAACCTTTTACCATATATGTCATTTGCAAACATCTTCTCCCATTCAGTAGGTTGCCATTCAGTTTTGTAATTGTTTCCTTTACTGTACAGAAAACTTTACTTTTACATAGTCCCAGTAGTTTATTTTTACTTTTATTTCCCTTGCTTCAGGAGACCTATCTAGAAAAAAGCTGCTATAGCCGATGTCAGAGAGATTCCAGCCTATGCTCTCTTGAAGGATTTTTGTGCTTTCAGGTCTCACATTTAGGTCTTTAATCCCTTTTGAGTTTAATTTTGTGTATGGTAAAATAAAGTGATCCAGTGTCATTCCTTTTGCATATGGCTGTCCAGTTTTCCCAACACCATTTGTTGAAGAGACTGTCTTTTTCTCATTGTATATTGATTTCTCCTTTGTCAAAAATTAATCGACCATATAATTATGGGTTTATTTCTGGATTTTCTATTCCATTCTTTTGATCTATGTGTCTATTTCTATGCCAGTACCCTGCTGTATTAATTACTACCGCTTTGTAATACAACTTGAAATCTGGAATTGTGATACTTCCAGTTTTGTGTTTCTTTTTCAAGATTGCTTCAGCTGTTTGGCGTCTTTTATGGTTCCACAAAACTTTTAGGATTGTTTAGGAGGACATTGTTTTAATCTGATGAGTTGAAACAGGAGGTTATTTTAAGGTTTTAAGTAGAACTAATCCTATGGGTCTAGCACAATATTCCTTGTACCATGATGATTCTATGCGTGAAAAGGAGAAACCCTAAGACTTTTTTAAATGAAAAAATAACATGTGATAAAATGCCACCTTTCCCCATACTCTTCATTAGTAAACTAGATGAGTATATTATTTTCCTAAAGATGGATTTTTTTCCAGTGCTATTTCTACTCTCCTTCCATCTCTCTCACACTTCAAACCTCCCTCTTTCCTTATGTTCTTGGATCACTGATATCCCAATGAGATCTGGATGGTCAAGTGTATGTAGAGGACACAACATTAGTGTTATCCTTTTTTCCTCATTTTGTCTTTGGAAGCCACTTGCTTTTATTAATTCATTCAAAATACTTTTTAGTATCTATTATATGCTAGCTATTATTCTGAATTAAGACAAAGGTTTTCTTGTACAAAATTAAGAGTCACTCAACAACTACCATGTTGAGGCGAAATCTCTAGATGCACATACCTAATATCTCATCTTCCTATTAAGGGCCTTTCAGTTCCTTTTTTCATGGCTTTGGGGCCAAGTCACTGATTTATATGATTAGTAATGCACTCTGTTAGTGATCACTTTTAAGGTGCCAGGCATTCTACGTTTATTATCTCTTGTTATTCCCAAATCTTCTGGAGTAAGATGATTCTTACTTAGAAATAAGAGAACAACAACCAGAGAAAACAAATAGCTTTTCCAAAGATGCACAGCAAATCACTGGTGGCAGGCCTTTGATTTGAACCCATGTCCTTGCCATTGAGCTATACCATTGCCATCTGATAGGAGCAGAGGTGTGATAGAAGCATTAAATTTAGGTTCTATATAGTCCTTGTTTTCTCCACAGTGCCTCAAACTCTGTGGAGGAAAGATATTAAGTAAATCTAACTAGTGATGATTGAATAATGAATCTCTAAAGAACAATGAGAATTTGAGAGCAAGGAAAAGGAAGAGAAAATACAGTGCATGCTATAATGACCATTGATGCTGATTTACTTAGTGTGAGCATTTTGTAAGGAAGTAAATAAAAATGTTTCAGAACTCACATTTTCTGCTAATTGTTATAAATCATTTATTATTTTGTTATGGATATGTTAAGAGTTTTGGGAGGAGTGGCTTTAATAGCACACAAGAGTCATGTCAATCTAGCGTCATGGAAAATGAATCGAATTCAGCTATTTCCATTTCTATTCTTGGATCCATTGGTAATGAAGAGAAATTCATTGAAGATCACCTGTATGACAACTGCTCTACTGGTAGAATGAATTTAGTTATATTTAACCTACTTCACAGAGAAGTCATGAAGATTAATAAACACTTAGGAAGCACTGTTGTCACTGAGAGCTTAAAAACAATAATACCATTAATAATCCAGATTCATGTCTCATATAACTCCATCAACCTGTTATCAAGATGAATTGTGATCTATTGGCAAGAGATTCATACTAAAGGATCTTATACTTTGGAAAAGATGGTAATTATAAGTTACTAATGATTGTTTCTATTATTTTATAATTACTAATTGCTGGAGTATGACAGTGCTATATAAGAAACTAGAGAGGAAAGACAGCTTCTGGAGGTAGAGAAGGCAGTCTAGAATTTTAAATTTCATTGGGATCGGGTAGGTTCTTTGCTCTGTAGAACCTGTACCTTGGGCGAACAAGGAAGGGTATTGCACTGATGACATTACTTGTCTCTGTTACAAATCAGTAAAGGATCTTCCCCCAAAGTCATTGCTGGAATGACAGTGAAACCATCGTTATTAACTGTATATGCACAGCCTTAGTGGTCTGGCTTCTAAGGTGAGTGAGGACACAAAGCACAGGAATAGGAAAGGTCAAATGTTATCTTTAGCATCTTACAGGTGGTACTAAGTGATTAGGGCAGGCATCCGTAGCCAAAGGTAGTAGCTAGAAAGAGAGTCACACTAAGAGAGTAGCTATTTTGTTTTATTGGCACTTCTCCAAAACCAGGATTTTCCTTTTATCTGCCTTGTAGATGGAATTTAAGAAACTTTTATTCTGCCAAAAATGTATTCAGTTATTTATTTCAACAAATAGCCATACAGCAGTATGACTGGACAATCACAAAGCAGATGTGTGCAGACATGAGGCTTTTTTTTCCCCTACACATATTCATTGTTTGTCTGTCCAGAGCCAATAATATATTCTATCCCATTGCAAAGGAGTCAATCTCATTCAATCATTTCTAAAATTCAGTCTTTCTTCAGTAACTATTAAATCAAATTCACCAGCTTCCTTCCCCTTCCCATGGGATTTTCTTCTCCCCCTGGTCTGGTTTCAACTTTCACATAGCTCAGACATATCTAATATCCAAAGAGGTCAGTAGGCATGTGAGGAATGTTTCTTTTTTCAGAGTTTGGTGCAGGTTGGTACAGTTGCTGATTACATAGCTAATTCAACTTCAGATAATCTCTGTTGGTTTGAGCAGGACCAGATGGGTTCATTTATGTAACACATTAGGTGATCAAAGGATACGTATATGAGTTCCCCATGCTGCCTTTTGGTGTAGATGCTTCTTTGTATATACACCAACCACCCTCACCACATAACTTGACCCAACCTACAGCCATTCTCTGAGATTCCCTTTCCCTGCCAGAATGCTGGCTTGTAAACCAAGTCACCTTCTGGGTCTTACTCAAGAAATCCCCTTTACTCCACTAAAGACTGAAAGTAATTTTAACCCTCTCTCCAACTTGCTATGCTATTTTTCTATTTCTCTTCTCCCTTTATGCTCCAGAATCCCAAGATCCTCAGGATCAACAATAGAGATGGGTGGTTTGTCATCTGTTCATTTAGTCATCAGACATTTATTGGACACATATATTCCAGACACTATTCTAGGGAGTGCTAGAATATACCTGTTTCTAAGAAGGGATCTGATTTTAGTAATTTGTAATTCAGGGCGAATATTGGACTGTATTTTTCCACTCTTTTATAGAACGTTTTCAACTAAAACCTAAGCTCTAATGGTAGAATGGAAGGCTGACTCTAATTAAAATCATGATGGAGGAGAAAACAGACAAGGGAACAGTTTGGAAAGTGCACTGAAAGTGGCAAGACTAGCTAGTTGTTTACCAAACTATTTTCTCCCCATATATGCAACTAGAATACATTTCCAACCTCCCTTACAATTAGGTGAGGCTTGTGACTGAATAATGACCAATAGAATGTGGGCAGAAAAGATGGGGGCCACTTCCAGGCCTGGCCTGTAAAACCCTACATGCAGAACTCTCTTTCCCTGGCTACTGACTGAGTGGATAGGACCATGGAACTGAAGAAGCCACAGACAAAAGAAGCTTGGATTCCCTGAATTACCTTGTGGAAGGTCATCCACTGAATACCCACATGAGCAAAAACCAAAATTCTATTGCTTTAGATCACTGAGATTTGGAGGCTTTTGTGTTGGGTGTTTTTTTTTTTTAACGTTTATTTATTTTTGAGACAGAGAGAGACAGAGCATGAATGGGGGAGGGTCAGAGAGAGGGAGACACAGAGTCTGAAACAGGCTCCAGGCTCTGAGCTGTCAGCACAGAGCCCGATGCGGGGCTCAAACTCCCGGACCGCGAGATCATGACCTGTGCCGAAGTCGGCCGCTTAACCGACTGAGCCACCCAGGCGCCCCTGTGTTGGGTGTTTTTGTTGTTACATTAGGAAGCTTTACTCTAATACACTGCCTTACATCATAACAGGTAGCAGCTTCTTAGTCCATCTGTGATGCACACAATAAATTCATGTGAACTCAGTGACTGAATAAACACTCCTTCATTTGCAATCAACTCTACCCTCAGAAACGCTCAGAGATTGTACACATTCTTTCCTATCTCACACTCACTCATCCTTCCCTGGACAACTACAGGTGAATGCTGTCATACACACATGTTTGTACCCACCCACAGAAAGATCACATTTCAGGAGACTCACTGGGCCCTATGGAAGATAGAACACAATTATATAGTTTTCATTGCAGCAAGAGAAATTTAGGTTATAAGTAAGAATTTCTAAATTACAGAGGTCAACTAAATAAATAATCAACAGATGAAGGTCATAAAATCTATACCTTGAAGATCTTGGATGAGGAGTTTACCTATCAAAGTTTTGCTGGATAAATAGTTATTGTCATTAAAACTTGGAGACTAACACATTTAACTCTCCCAGCAGGGGCTGGCAGACAAACCCCCAGTTCAGAAACTCTGCCCAACTCCAGGTCACCTTCATCAAACCTGATAGTATTGAGTTCATTACTCCTTGGTCACGTGACAGTGCAATGAGCCCAGCAATAGCTGGCAGAGGTGGCGGTAATGAGCGGGAAGGGTTTTCACAATAAAGAGTCCCCAGGCAGTGCATTTTTCTCTAGCTGGCCCCCAGTTCATAGTAACCCATGTCAGGGATTCTCACATGAGAAACAGATGGAAAGAGAAAAGCTATAAAAATAAATCCATTTTGAAATGCAAACAGCTATAAATATTTTGAATCTTTTTATTGTATAGACCGACTAAATTAGTGATTTATTGTGAGAAAAAACCCCTTCACCCTCAGTGGCAGGTACTAAACTATATTGCCCTTTATAACTTCTACAAGACTGATGAAGGAAGGTTAAAATTAAAATCTGCCTTTTGGGACAACCAGGTTTACATATCCTCGGGAACTTACCGTGCATCATTTGCTATTTGGGGAATATGGTAAGACCCGCGAAAATCTTAAATCCTTATTGTAATAGAGCTGTATTGTATTATGTTTTACGGAGAAAAAATTACTGAATTTTTAACAGTGTAGCTATCCATTTTTCTTATTTAAGGAAAAATCCAGTTTGATTCATGCAGAGTAGTCAGGGTATATAAAACAAATAATAATTCATCAGCCCCAGAATTATTATGTTTTCATTTATAAAGATTTTGCTTGAGATTTTTACTCATATATTCCAGTGAAATAATGCAATTTTGTATAGTTCTTATTCTTGCATGGTTGTATTTTAATAATAATATACAATAAGCATATCCTGTCTCCTCTTGATGAAAATATCAAGATTTATTTGCTAAATAAATAAATATTCAGTAATGGATCTGTGCTTAGTAATGTTTAATAGAAAAGTTTTCTGGATCAGATATCAATTACTTTAACACTGAGGTGGATAGAGTCATATTTTGTCTTTCCATTGCAATTTAACTCCCAAGAGTAAATATGTATGTTCAGACGAATAATATATTGTTTTAAAATAGACCTTTAAGAATTGCTTTTTACTAAAATTTATAACCCTGTTCTTGTTCAGTCATCATTTATCAGTAAGGATAATACATTCTTATGCTTTCTAAAATAGGAAATAAAAAATTCCTCATTTTATTCTTTCTTCTTTAAAATATTATAATTTTATCATGATCATGAGTTTTCAAGATAAGACTATTTTCCTCTCTGTAATTCACTTTCTCAAATGGAAAAGGTTATAGAATTAAAGAGCTTATATCCCCAGTATTATTATGAAAGTGTTACGACCGGGTTGGTTATAAAGATGATAAATCATCTTGTATTTGTACCACAGAATTCTTGTTAGAAACAGAGAATCATTCCCAAAGTATGTAACTCCCCCATATACAGAGCTAAAGTCTCTGTTCTTAAAATATGAAAATGTTGGTCTTTCCAATGGGAAATGTGGTTTTCTGGCACTACTCTGTCTTCTCAACAAACAGGTCACTTGTCCTTTGCAGTAGCAGGTTACGGCACTGTTTGCTTCTGGTCTCCATCATCTACTGTTACCTTTCACGATTGCATTTTTCCTGGACTTCTCTGGAACTATATAATATATCCTCCATAGTATATTTTCTTATAGGATCTGACTGAAGACAGACAGAATGGCATTTAAAGAAATGCCATTTAATAATCCAAAAATAAGTGCAAGTAATGTAAATTTTTACTGCAGCTTCTCAAGAAAAACCAATGAGTTAGGGCAAGATGGAGCTCTTGGAATGGGATACATGGCAGGAAGCAGGTATTACAGGTACTGTATCCATAATGCTCTGCAAAACGCATACACACATACACATACATGCGCGTGTGTACACACACACACACACACACACACACACACACACACACTTATATGGCAGCTTCTCTCCAAGTCTCTTTCCTACTCTAAGCTCTCCAAATACTCTCCTCAAATTTATTCCCTAATAAACAGATAAGTAGTTCCTTTCCAGTGTTAATCTCTAGGAATATTGTGAATGAGATAGCTGATCCTGTTTAATTCTAACAAATATATAAAAATTTATAAAACACACTTTGTGTATTAATCTCACGGCTTTATCATCCATCTCTTACTTTTCCTTTTGATGTGTTTTCCTCAAGCATTCTTTTACACTTTCTCTTATGTCGTATGTATTTATGTAGGGCAAGTCATTACACTTCTACCTTGGGATATAAACAAACAAATACATAGATTACCAATCCAGATAATAAGGGATATTGAGGTTTTCAGATTATGTAAGACTTTATTATGCATTCTTAGTTAACTACCCAAAAGTCACTTTCTATAAGATGTAGAATCTAACCAAAAATGAAAAAGTAATAATTATGATATAGATCAAGACAAGTTATGCTAATATACATTTAAGTTCAATTATTGGTAATAATGTCATAATATTATCATAATAATGGCATCACCAAGATGCATTCAATTTTGCTATCTTTGTAGTAGCTGTAAAAATTAATTCCTAATCCTCAAACTGTTGTGTCTTAAATAAGGAAAATATTCTTCCCAGATAGCTAACTTGAAGAATTTATGACTGTCTTGCATCTCAGCCAGAATATTTTAAGGATTCCATAGTATTTAGAAATGTACAAACTACTAGTTAAATCCCTATATCAGAAATCTTTGGTTTCAAGTGGTAGGAATCACAGCTCAAATTGACTTCATTATATTTAAATTTTAAAGGAGGAGAGGGAGGCAGGGAACAATTGATTTGTATTATTGAAAGACCCACAGGTGGCACTGCCTTTAAATACAGCTTAATCCAACAGCTCATTCACTGCTCTGTTTTCTGCTGTCAGCTTTATTCTCAAGTTCTGCCTGCTATCCCACTTCCTGTACCATACTTTCAAATGCTAAGATCTTGAGTAATAGCAAAATGCTCAAATGTCATTAGAGATCTCAAATCACACTGTTCTGAAGAACAGTGAGTGCCTCTTCCACACAATTCCTGAGACTTGCTCTTTCTCATTAGCCCAAATTGCACTTATGCTTATAATTGAACCAAAACTGAGCTCAGAGTAATGCCGTGGATTGACTGGTCTGCATCAGTTAGGTCACACTTTTAGAGCAAGTAGAGATTGAGGGAATTCTCCAAGGGGGAAAAAAAAAGGAGGTGGGAATGCATAGTAGGTAACCAACCAACCAATGGCCATTCCAATTCTCATATAGAACAAAAATATAGCTGTTTATGGGAATTATAACAACATTGTATTATTTCACTGATCATGAGTCTAGTAAATATTGATAGGATAGCAGTATCTTTAATATTTGTATTGTTTCAAATCTACTTTGGTGGGGATGGAATTAAGGAACTTCCCCAGAATACAATACAGCAGATTGAACATAAAACTTTGGAATCAACATGAATTTCAAGTGAAATAGAAATGAACTATACATAAAAATCCTGTGGAATTATTTATTTCTCTAAGTGTATATATGGGTTATAAGAAGAAACTTAAAAATACAAAGATTGGTTTTGGAGAAGTAGACCAGAAGTCTGAAGTGAGAATTAAGAATCTTAGGAATGGAAACCAATTTTTTCCACTTACATCTAGAACTCTGAAATTATAATGAAGGTCAACGGGAAAATGTAATTTATTATACAAAGATTCATTATATATATAGCTTTCTCACACATGGAATGCAAAAATCACAATATGCTATGTTTTTAAAAGTAGAAACTGTTTTATTATTTATGGGGGGCAATAATGATAACTTAGCTGTAAAGTTGCTGCCTTTTGCTATTTTCTTGCTGATGTGAATTTGTGGATAACTTCCAAGATAGAGGTATTGGCATTAAAAGGAGTACAAGATAAAACTCAGAAAATGGTTGGGAAAGAACTAATGACAAAGTGTTGGCATTACGAAGGCACTGTAGAAGTTAAACTCTGAAACTGATCAGTAAAAAGAAGTCATATAAAACTGACATGGTCCCATCTCATACTGAGCAATTGGGACCTTTAGAAATGAGATTTCACTCTAACCCAAAATGTCAGAACATTTTGTTATGGACAAAGGGCAGAGAAATGACATAGACACCAGAAAATAGAGAAGGAAATGAAACTTAGAGAAAGGTGGTGATAGAACACTAACAGATTTGCGTATTTCTCAAAGAGTTTTTAAACTTCTTAAGCTTTTTCTTTAAAAAAAAATTTTTTTTTTGCTTTGAAAAGTTCATTCACAATCCGTTGGCTGTGATTCTGATGAGGTGTCCAACAGAAAATACTGATGATGATGGCAGCATCTATGTTTTGTACTTTACTTCCAGAGAGTTTAAATTTTATTTTATGCATATTTAGCTTCATAACAGATAAAGCTATCCCTCATATATATAGATGAGTCTGCTGATCTACAATCAGTATTTCATGTTTGCACAGATGCTTTTCTGGTGGTTCTGACAGTTTCACTAAGTCAGACTCTGTCTATTAATCCAGTCCTCTTCTGTAGCTATGACTTCATATTTCCCTGAGAACAAGCTGCAGCCAGGGTACAACCTGAATATGAAACTAATTTTTCCATCCAGGAAAAGCTGGTTTGTTCATTTGAGCATCTATTTCATTGGATTATTTGATGCTGGTTATCTTACTTCACTCATCCTTCGTACGTTGAACAGAAATCACTTAAGGTTTAGGTAAAATAAAGAACAAAGGCTGTGACAAAGAAATAAGTCATATCTCAGAAGCTCTGAACATTTTATTTGTTCTTTTTGAAGTTATTTTTTTTGAAAAAGATTTTTTCTGAAGTTTTCTTTTTTACCATTAAAAATTCAGGATTTGGAAAAGTTTGTTTTTAGATTCAAATATTGATGGACACCCACTAGATGCTTGGGGCATGAACATAACTTGAAGATGTCATTCTCAAGAGGATTAAAACCTGTTAGAGATAAGACATACCCCCCTTGAAACCTTAAGAGACTCTAGAGTGAATAGTATAGATTTCTTTAAGAGTTTGAAGGGGAATACTGAAATATTCAGGAGACTCTTCATGGACAGGGTGGGACTTAAATTAGGTACATCTGGAAGGATAGTCATTTACAATATGAGAGAGAATATGTAAGTGTTTCTTGGTGGAAAGAACTTTTCTGAACAAAGAGAAGTTCAGAAGCAGGAAAAGCACAGGCTGGTACAAGTTAGTGAAATCAGCAGAGCTGATGATTAAGGTTTATACTGGAAAAAATGTAGGAATTAGGTACAGATTGTGAAACAGATGCACACAGTTGAGAGGCTTGAATACCAGGAAAGAAGTCACTGAAGTTCCTGAGGAAGGATGTGACAACCACAAAGGCGATGTTCCAGAAATATTCATTGGGTGCTGGTGTGGAGATATATTGGCATGAAATGATACCAGTGACGTTGGTTGGGAAACGTTTGCTGTAATCCAGATGTTATGATCATAAATCTGACCAGGGCGGTAGCAATGGTTATGCTAAGAAAGGAGTTAATATGAGATGTATTATAATGGCCAAATTGAATTAGTTTTGAGACTCACTAAATGTCAGGGAATAAGAGAAAAGTCAACGATAGCTTCCAGATTTTAAACCCAAATAACTGGGTGAATAATAGTTATCCTTATAACACGTTGGTGAAAAGCAGGGAAGAAGGAAGTCGTGGTGATTATAAAAATCACTTTTGAAGAATGTATTCGCTGCATTGTTGGTGGTAATTTCTATAAGGATGAGCAAATAGCAATGTCCCAGGAGGCATTTGGAAACGCTGTGTTTGAATTGGGTGGAGATTTTCAGGTAAGACTATACTTTCCATCCCTAATGTTTTGTTTAGCAGTAATCGCTAAAGCCACCAGAATAGAGACCAGCCCCCTGCCGCCAAGACTGTAAGTAGGAAGAACTTATCAGTGATCCAAGGACAGCTTGGAAGACCACTGAATGAGAAGGCAGGAAGAGCAAGGGAGAAAGAGCAATCAGGAGGGGTGTGTGTGTGTAGGAGAGAGGAGGAAACAGAGACAGACAGACAGAGACAGGTAGAAAGAGAAGAGACTGTCACTGAACTCCAGGAAGGTGACTTGGAGAAGAAGGAGGAGGGAAACAGTACAGAAGGTCAAACTGCATGAATAACTTGAAGACCTGAAAACATGAATAACACTGAAGACCAGCCTTCTGTGGTACGATAAAATGTTCTTGATAAAGGGCAAACTTTATCCTCTTTTGCTGAGGTTAGACATCTTTCAAAAAGAATTGAAAGATTTTGTTTTTGCAAGAAACTTAATCTGCATAAACTATGTTTGATATTCTTTTTTAAAGCATTCAATTTCCTAATGGCAAAAATTTGGAACTGCATCATACCTGAAAAACTGATTTTTTAATAATAAATTTGGTCATAGTCATCTAAATTTCACCTCTAATTGTGATAAATTATAAAAGAATGCATTAACGGATTTATTTCTCATGTTTTCTTCTGGAATGACAGAAGCAAAGCGAACATTTTTAATCAGTTCAACTTTCCTACCAAAGAACAATACAATCTGGTTAACTTTCATATCCATCAGGGGCACAGGGCTTTTCGGACGTAGGTAGAGGTTTATGAGCATAAAATTGAGAACAATTAGCACTCAAATTAATGTTACATGAGATTCAACATCTGGTAAGTATGTCGTCATTTTGGGTCATAGACCACCTGCTAGGCTAAATGTTCATACAACTGCAATTTACTCTGCATACAAATGGAATAAGAATGATACTTTAAAAAAAATTTTTTTTCTAAATTTAACAGTTTGAATGTAGGGGCCTCTCATGTCTTAAAACTTCAACTAAAAG
Source organism: Acinonyx jubatus (assembly GCF_027475565.1). Taxonomy (NCBI): domain Eukaryota; kingdom Metazoa; phylum Chordata; class Mammalia; order Carnivora; family Felidae; genus Acinonyx; species Acinonyx jubatus. The sequence goes on from NC_069384.1 coordinate 91,949,652, forward strand.
TTCATAATAGATGGAACACATGAGATAAAACAGAGGATTGAAAGGAACAGAAGATACTTTTATTTTTGCAAGCATATTTTATGATAAATTAGCCATATTGCTAACATTAGTTTCACTAGTCAATCTAATCACTGCCACTATCAGTGCCATTCTCCTCTTTATCCACCAAATATTTAAGAGCAAGTAGAGGTCAACCTTTCAAACTCCCCATTTATTTATGTAATTGAGCCCTCAAACATCTGGCTGCTTCTGGCAATAGAGCTGCACCAGAAAATGACAAATCTCAAGATGCCTCTTGCAAGCCTACTGCCAACACCAGCCCATGCACAGCATACCCTAATCACTTCTGAACTTTGGTACTCTGGAGCCTCCTATCATTTCTGTCAATGTAGGCCTTAAAGCTTTAAAGGTGTCCTGCCAGGAACCCCCTCTGAGCTGGAAGCAGGTGCTGACAGGAAGTTTCAGCCCTGGGATCCAGAAGCTTCTATGTCTAGATATACTCTGGGTTTGTGTGGAGGTCAGAGCAGACATAAAGCCTATCCACACCTATTCAGGGGGACTCTTGCCCTCCAAAGGTACCCAAGACACCAAGGACGTCTCCATGGAACAGCCCCCAACATCATCCCCAGCATCCCCTGAAGGCCTCAGGCCTTGTAAGTCAGGGAGCAAAACCAAGTTAAAGAGCAAACTGTAGCCAAAGATCACATACCTTCTGGCCTTGATCTCCAGAGTATGCTAATTCCTGAAAATGCTGACAGTTTATAAATTTAGGCATCTTATAGAATGCTAAATGATGACCACAATCGAAATAAACGTGAGGGACACCGAGGTGGCTCAGCTGGTTAAGCATCCAACTTCAGCTCAGGTCATGATCTCATGGTTAGTGAGTTCAAGCCCCGCATCAGGCTCTGTGCTGACAGCTGGGAGCCTGGAGCCTGCTTCAGATTCTGTGTCTCCCTCTCTGTTCCTCTCCCACTTTTGCTCTGTCTCTCTCTGTCTCCCAAAAGTAAATAAGTGTTAAAAAAATTTTTTTAAAAATATGATGATCATATATCAGAAGGGTGAGTTAGTGTCCTTTTTGTTTTTACTTAGTTGCCTTTCTACATGATCAGGTTCTTGGCCACTTCAGCCAAACTGGTGAACTCTTCCCTTACTATATACAACTAGACAGTATTAGGCTGGAAGCAGAAGATGTGCCTGTGGTTATCTACAGAAGATTTCAAAAGCAAGGAAACTTCCTGCACCTTTGAAGTTTAAATGCAAAAATCACAATTTTCACCTTGCTTAGAGAAACGAGACAGTCTTTAAAAAAGAAGCAGTTTGTGATTCAAGCACCAACTAAAGAGCCGTGTTAAATCTGCATGTTAAAGCACCTAAAAGTTACTCTACTAGTTCTGAGAACTCTGTGTTTGCTGTGTACTTTTCTAGATAGAGTAGGAAATGTCCTATCTAGAATCATGTCTATTAAAACCATCTATTTATTGGCATTGCCGTGCTTCTGTAACACGCTTCCCATTGATTCTTAGAATAATGATTATTGTCATGGCTCAGTTGTCATGGGGATAGTTTTAAGAGTCAAGTTTTGATGTCCAGCTGCCTGACTTTCAATTCTGGTGGCTCCATTTGCTCCCTGTGTGATCCTAGGCAAGTTTGCAAACTCTTCTTGAAGCTTTGGTTTTGCCGTCTGCAAGGTGAGCATCATAATAGGCCCACCTACATAGTTGTTGAGTGAAAAGGATAATCCTGGAAAAGTGTATAGCACAGAAGTGCCAGATAAATATTGGCTCTCAATAACATCAAGGGATTACCTGATCTTGAGTCACCAAAGAAAGACTAAAGCATGTCTAATATATTTTGTTCTGTGTTTGTGTTTAAAAGATATTTTGTGATATTTTGGTTTTTTCAATAAACATACATGTTAACTCTCTGTTTGACAGCCATGCTTTATTTGATTAACAAAAATGTGTCAAAGAGCTTTGAAAAATTGTTGGTCTGTGGAAGGGTTTAAGGTGACTATTGCATGTAGGGTGTAGAACGGGTTACGGTCATGCGGGTGGGTAGTTGGTGTTCCAGGCTCCAAACAGAACAGCCCTACTTTTATCAACTTTAAATATTGGGGTCCTCAAAGGATACAGGAGTTCTGATTCACAGGGGCACATATACCCCAATGTTTATACAAATGTTTCAACAAAGCCAAATTATGGAAAGAGCCTAAATGTCCATCAACCGATGAATGGATAAAGATGTGGTTTATATACACAATGGAATACTACTTGCCAATGAGAAAGAATGAAATCCTGCCATTTGCAGCAACGTGGATGGAACTGGAGAGTATTATGCAAAGTGAAGTCAGTCAGAGAAAGATAGATATCATATGTTTTCACTCATGTGTGAAACTTGAGAAACTTAACAGAAGACCATGGGGGAAGGGAAGAGGAAAAAAAATAGTTACAGAGAGGGAGGGAGGCAAACCATAAGAGACTCTTAAATACAGAGAACAAACTGAGGGTTGATGGGGGGGGAAGGTAGAGAAGAAGAGGGGTGATGGGCATTGAGGAGGGCACTTGTTGGGATGAGCGCTGGGTGTTGTAGGTAAGTGATGAATCATGGGAATCTACTCCCCAAACCAAGAGCACACTTTACACACTGTATGTTAGCCAACTTGACAATAAATTATATTTAAAACATATATGTATACTGGGCTTCTCAGTAAATTTTAGTTTGAACAAAGGGTTTTGCAGCTAAAAATAGGAATGGAGTATGCCAGAGAGGGTGGATAAAAACATTCATGGTTTCTGTATCTATTATTTTTTAAAGGCATATTACAGATAAATAATGAAGGCTGTATTTGAATCATTACCATTTCAGTTCTGATTCTACATTAAAAACTGACCTTTAACCAAATCATAACTGAAGGATATTTGGAATTGCATCATTTTCCCTTTCTGGCAGTGTTAAGTCAGGAGAGCTCATTAAACCCTCTGTTCATCATCCTTCATTTGTGAAGTCTATTACAATTAACCAAAGCGTTATCACTCAGAATGGAAATGATTTAAGTGAATCTGGCCACCAAAACCCCATAGTTGACATTTGTCCATATCTCAAAAGTAATCCAGAGCCAAGCAAGCCTAAAGCAGAGTGCAGGGGTTAGGTCCACGGTCTCTGCAGTCAGACTGCCAAGGATGAATCCCGCTTTGTCCACTTACAGGCTGTGTTCTTGTGTAAGTCACATCCTATCTGTGTCCCTCAACTTTCTGTTCACAAAATGGGGACAATAGCACCAATTTTGTAAAGCTATCATGAGGATTTAAAAAGAAAATGTGCACAAAGTACTTAGAACAAGGGAAGGTAGAAAATAAGTACTCAGTAAATGTTAGTTCTCATGGTCATTAAGTATATGAGTTTGTTTTGCAACCATTTTCATGACACTTGAATTATTTCCAAGTCTAATTACAAAAATCAGCATATTTGTCATTTCAAATTTTCTTCAACTACAGAAGGGATGGTAACTAAATTAATTAGTCTTATGTTTTAATTCTCACTTGGCAATTTTTCTCTTTCCTTTCATATAACGTTATTTCTTTAAATCTTAAACTATGAACAGAAAAATCAAATACTCTTGAAAAAAGCACACAGAAAAATATTAAGCCTGCAAGCTTGTCCTGAACTTTCTATTATCTTGAATGGAAGGAGATCCATGTAATCTAACCATATTTTACTACTATGCTCTGTGTATGTTTATATTTTTTAAAAAGCATAAATAATGAAATACATACCATAATAAAATTTTGATATATCATGCATTTGACATTTTGATGCATATACTTCTACTGTGCCTCTAATATTTGTATTTATAATGCCTTCCAAGTACAATTCCTGAAATTTAGGGGGAAAATACCCTTTGATATTTAATTAATTTAATTAATTTAATTAATACCCTTTAATTCATTTCCTATTGTATTTCAGATCTTCAAGGAGTCCACATGTTGCCTCAGACAGCTGACTGGTCATCTTTTCCTCCCCAACAATACCTCTTGACTCTTGGGTTCAAAAACAAAGAAGATGGAAAATTTTTGGAAAAACTATCAAGTAGGAAGCTGCCTACATTTACAGGTAAATCACATGGACTTGTTATTATCCTTCAGTGCTGTTCTAAGGCAGGAACTGTGCATTCTTCAGCAAATCTTATTCATCACAAGGCCTAGCATATAGTAGTGCTAGACCCCAAAAAATGTTTGTTGGGTAATTATTAACTCCTTCCAGTCTTCTTTGTGGACTAGTTAACAATACCTGGGATTCAGACTCCCCCAAGACCAATGCAATTCTAGAGTGCCTGCCTCCCTCACTCCAACCATCTCACCCCCATAGCACTAAACATAAAGTGCCTAAACATAAAGCACTTAAAGAATACAAGTTTTTGTTCTTATCAGTTAGCAAATGTAGAAGGAAATTATCCGACAAACGTATTATGCAAAATAAAAATATAGCCAATGACAACTTTAAATCACTTGGATTATCTGCTTTTGTACTGATATTTGTTCCATTCTCATGTAATTAACCGAGAGCTTAGATCTCCTGAAGAGTATTACAGTTAAATGGTATTCAGTAATTCTAGTTGAAACTTTCAAAAATGAAGAAAATATTCACATGGAGTCGAAGTCTCAGATTTGTGGGCAGAATTCATGACCAGGTTAAATTTATTCCTTCAGCTCTACCCACATAATTAAGGATTTGTGTTTTATCTGGCACTCTATCCTCCGAGGTTTATCTCAACTTCAAGCCACATTCAAAGTCAATGGGATCTGCACACTTGAATAATACCTGGGAGGAACAAGACAAGAATCAGACACATTTATGACAACATTTTTTCACAAGTCAGGAAAAACACTCTGCAGAGAGAGATGAATTGTTATAGGCTGTCTCTTAGATCTCTCAATCAGGAAACACAACAAAATGAATAAATGATAGTCTCGAAAGGGCAATGTCTCCTCTGCCTTTCTCCTCATAGATCTTTCATTGTTATGCATGTGGTCTAGGGATGGTACTAGTTTCTACACTAAAGATTTCATATCTATTAACGTTGAGATATCTGTATATAGCTTGCTAAAGAAAGCATTTTTGAAATGAAAGTCTGGAAAAATAGTATAAAAGTTTACTGTTACAATTTTTAGAACATAAAACTCCCTTCGGTCTGCTGACCAAAGAAGACACAGTGAGGCACATGGAGACAATGGGGAAGCGGATCTTGCCAATACTGGATTTTATTAGAAGCACCCAATTGAATGTAGGTATATGAGTGTCTTATATTTGTCCAAAGCACAAATTTTAGACAATTCCAAAAGTATGGAAAGTTTATGGTGCAAATATTGCAAATATTGGAAGATTTCAGAAGCATCCATGGTAAATCTCATCTGCAAAACCAAGCAAAGTTTAGCTAATGATTTGGGTTGTTTTAATATATTTTAAAACAAAAACCGCACTGAGATACCACCTCACGCCAGTCAGAGTGGCTAAAATGAACAAATCAGGAGACTATAGATGCTGGAGAGGATGTAGAGAAACAGGAACTCTCTTGCACTTTGGTGGGAATGCAAACTGGTGCATCCACTCTGGAAAACAGTGTGGAGGTTCCTCAAAAAATTAAACAGACCTACCCTATACCCAGCAGTAGCACTGCTAGGAATTTACCCAAGGGATACAGGAGTGCTGATGCATAGGGGCACTTGTACCCCAATGTTTACAGCAGCACTTTCAACAATAGCCAAATTATGGAAAGAGCCTAAATGTCCATCAACTGATGAATAAAGAAATTGTGGTTTATATACACAATGGAATACTACATGGCGATGAGAAAGAATGAAATATGGCCTTTTGTAGCAACGTGGATGGAACTGGAGAGTGTTATGCTAAGTGAAATAAGTCATACGGAGAAAGACAGATACCATATGTTTTCACTCTTATGTGGATCCTGAGAAACTTAACAGAAGACCATGGGGGAGGGGAAGAAAACAAAGAACAGTTAGAGAGGGAGGGAGCCAAACCATAAGAGACTCTTAAAAACTGAGAATAAACTTGAGGGTTGATTGGGGGTGGGAGGGTGGGGAGGGTGGGTAATGGGCACTGAGGAGGGCACCTGTTGGGATGAGCACTGGGTGCTGTATGGAAACCAATTTGACAATAAATTTCATATTTTAAAAAAACATATGTATATGTATATATATACATACATACACACACACATATATACATATATATATACATATGTATATATGTTTTAAAAAATATATATACACACACATATACACACACACACACACACACACACATATATATATATATATATATATATAAAACAAATTCTGGAAATTGCATAGTGTAGCATTGCAATATGTTTTAAAATACATATATATATATACACACACACATATATACACATATATATACACATATATACACATATATATACATATATATGTATATGTATATATATGTGTGTGTGTGTATATTTATATATATATTTTAAAACATATTGCAATGCTACACTATGCAATTTCTAGAATTTATTAGGCTAGTGTCTCTTTAAAGAGATTTTTCTTTGTGCCTTCCTGATATCTAATTCAAGTTTGCAGTACATTTGTCACTTCAAATCAGCAACACATTTTTAGTGAACACAGTGTTTCCCTACTTCATATATTGGGCTATTATACGTAACTATTTTGTTACGTACACAAGAATTCGGAATTTTCAAGCTAGTGCCTCTGCACCACACTTCTAAATTGGATACTACCCTAAGAGTTGGCAATTGATCTTTGTACACCCCTAAGGTAAGTTTTCTGATCCAGGGAAAATTTGCCCTTTCTACTTTTCAGTGTTAAAAAGCCCAAAATAAGGCCTGAATTATGCTGTACTGTTTTACAAAATGTAAGCCATTATGCTGAAAGTTCATAAAGGGAACTTCCCATTAACAGGCTATAAAGACTACAGATTTTCCCCTTTTAAAATATTTTTCAAAAGGCCTAGAAGCTGGAAATTTTGAAGAATTTTCTTTTTGTGGCTTTTGTATTACATCATTGATTTGATGTTCTTACCTTACAAGGGGAACCAAGGGGGTCATCACAAACAGCTACTTAACATCTGTTCAGCAGTTTATCTGCTCAATAACATTATTCAGCATTTTTAAAAAGCTATAAAACCCCTAATCTATTTGCACGATTTGTAATTCTATGCATTACAAATACAAAAGCACATTTTTACTGATTTTCCTACCACATAGCTCCCCCCCTCCCCATAACTGCGTTCCACTCAATTATCTCTCCTATATTTCTACTAAGAAGAAATCCAGGAGTGCCTGGGTGGTTCAGTAGGTTAAGCGTCTGACTTTGGCTCAAGTCATGATATCACGGCTCATGAGTTTGAGCCCCACATTGGGCTCTGTGCTGACAGCTCAGAGCCTGGAGCCTGCTTCAGATTCTGTGTCTCCCTCTCTCTCTGCCCCTCCCCCACCCACACTCTGTTTCTCTCTCTCGAAAATAAACAAACATTAAAAAATTAAAAGAAGAAGAAGAAGAAGGAGAAATCCATTTCCATTTTCTCACAGTTCTAGAGGCTAGAAATCCAAGATCAGGGTGCCACATGCTCAAGTTCTGATGAAGTCCCTCTTCCTGGCTTGCAATCGGCGCCACCTTCTATCTGTGTGCTCACGTGGCAGACAGTAAGCTCTCTGGTGTCTCTTCATATAAGAGCATCAATCCTATCACGAGGCTTCCACCCTAATGACTTTGTCTAATCCCAAAGGCCCCATCACTATACCATCACACCCAGGATTAGGACTTCAATATATGAATTTGGATGGGTGGATACAAACTTTCAGTTTATAGCAATCTCATTGGCTCTACCACAAATTTTAGGTCCTGTTCTCCAATTTACCCTCTATCATAACCTCCTCCAGCCATACACACACCATCACCAACCTCGGTTAGAGACCCGCGTACATCATCCTTGTCATCACCAGACCCTTGCAAGCAGTGGAATCTTTGCTAACAAAAACCATCACCATACAGCATTATTTCACCTCTTCAGTCATGGTTAGCCTAGCAGAGCCATGGTTAGCTTAGCAGAGCTGAAAGTTGTGGAAGTGATCTCTTGGTGCCCTGGCTCTTTGGGGCAACAGTGGCCATACCTTATTACTTGTCAGGGCACTGGCCACATCACCTCTTGCCAATTCATATCTCACAGTGTGTTGTGTATGCACTTTGGGCCTATCTAGACATCACACACTTTTTAAATATTCTTCACTCATTTTCTTCTCACGTTTCAAAGGGCATTCTATCCACTTATAAATTTGTATGTGCATGTATCTTCATGTGTCCATAAAGGATATTTGAAAACCACAACTAAAATTCTTAGCATCGAAATAATCCCTCAGTCTTCTTTAAAATAAGTCAGCACCACTTTGCTACGTGCAAGGCATTTTCTCAACATTTCTAGGTTAACTCTATGGGAAATGGAATCTTCCAAAATAGTTTTTAGAAGATTATCTCAAATATGGATGCAATTGAATTGAAGCAAGTGAGCCAGAAGGTACCCAGGAACCACAAGTATATCCAAATATTGGCCTCTAGGCTTTTTCTTGTATGTCCAACTACAGCTTCATAAAGCAGGACTGAATAAAATTGGCTGCGAAGGTAACCTAGCTTAATGAAGCAAGTAATGAGTTGGTAAGTAGAAATTATTGCTACATTGTGCCATTAACCATGACCCAAGAAACACTCAACAGTGTTTTTAAGATTCCCTGAAGTATGTGTTTTTTTTTACTTGTCACATATCAAATGCTGTCCACTTGAATGTTTAGGTATTGCATTGTTCATATTAGTTGTTATCCTCACTTGTGACACCTACAGATGAAGACTTTGGTCCAAGGCTATGCTTTGTGTAACCCTAGGGCAAGTCGCTTAACCTCTGAGCTATTTTTTCTCATTTATTAAATAAGCTGATATCTGCCAGGCCCACCTCACAGAGTTGTTGGAGACCAAAAGTACATAATCCATGTTGAAACACTTTGTAAAGCAGTACAAATTTCAGGATTTTAAATTATTTGTATTGGTTTTAGTTTGTTTTGACAAAGGACAGTTTGATAGACCTTTGTTTTTCTTTATGCAAGCTGTATACTTGGAAATTATATGTTCCTCTAAAATGATTGTGTGAGTGTCCTACAGATTTCTAACTTTTTTCCTTAGATCACTAATGTGCTCAGATCTATTCACAAAGGCAGGGTTAGAAGTGTCATCTCCAGCCATGGAGTGAATCTACTCACCACAGTAGGGCTTCCCAGGGAACATGAATTTTCATCTCTTGCCACGAGACGGTAGAAGGAGACAAGGACATTCCTGGTTTTCTGTGTGTCAGGCAATGATTCTCCTTACACTCTGACCCCAGTTTCCTTATCTTTATAGATTCCTTTACTAGGCATACAACAATAACACATGGCCAAACAAGAATGATTCTGGTACCGTAAGAGTTATAATCTAAAACATTCTACCACCTTCCTACCCGGTGGCTCTTAATCCCATTTAACATCAATCCCACTCAACCAGTAGCTCTGCTCTAATGGTATTTTTCCTTCTCTGGATCCTTGTCCTAATTATTTCACATGCTACCATATGCCATTGTGCTTTTCCATTCATTAACTTTATTGGCTGCTGTCAGTTTCAAACCTTATGTACTGTGCTTCCTGGGCTAAATGTTAAAGAGTTAAAATAATAAAATCTCTCGCCATGCATGAAGCCTTCTTCACAGCCTGACTTGCCAAAAAATGACCTAACCATGTTTTAATACCTCATTAATTTTACTTTTAATTTCTTCCAAGTGAAGCATAAAAAACGTTTACATATACACATTTGAAATGAACAATGATATGCGTTTTCTACCCCTTTTTTGCAATTAATGATTCTACACGTATGTCAAATGGAAATATATTTACTTGGGTTCTGCTTTCTAATGGTATTATATAGTACCACTTACTTGCCAAACATTTAACCATACCTGCTGTTAAATCTAGGCAATTCTCGGACTGAAGCTTTCATTTGCACTTGATATTTACCTAACCTTCATTGTACCTGTATGAGGTTTTAGCTTCAGTCTTGGCCACTTTATTACACTCTTTCCAGCAGCTAAGGACACTTTTGATCACTCCTGAAGTCTCATTGGGAGGGCTACTTTCCCTTTAGATTTAGCTTTTGGTAACATTAGATGTTTAACCTAATTCCTTCATGTTTCATTATTTCCTTTATTTTCTTAAAGAAACAGCATTAAAACATTCCTCCTGGCGTTAGATATCAATTGGTATCTCTTTTTCACTATGTCTCTCAAAAACCCACATCTTGTATAGGTAAAATATTAACTTATAGTCCCCTGATAACTAAACTGCATTGGCTTAAGGTAGTGGGGGAGGATAGGTAACGATTAGCAGTCAACTATGCGATTAGCAGTCAACTATGCGCTCTCCCTAGAATCTGATTTGTATGGAGCGCTTCCTGTTTTGTTATGCATCCAACAATCAAGCTAACAAAGCACCATTGCCTTCCACTATTTTTATTTTCCTGATGTTTTGGAAAATTACACTGATAGATTATGTTCCCGAGCAGACTGCTGTTGTTTCTGCTCTTTGGAGTTGAGTCACTACACCACTTTCCTACAATGAGCCCCATTGTTTATTTTAAAGAAGAACAAAGAAAGCAATTTTTCTTCAGAAAGAAAACAGTTTCTCCTGCAACTTGCTTTCCTCTATTTGACAGTGTCCCATTGTTTAGCTACATGTTTAAACTAAATGGGTAAGCTAGCTATTTTGTCAAGTCAGAGAAGGGATCCCAAATCCACAATTGCAATCATCACTCCTATAGGCTCACAGGTTTTCAGATAAATGATTAATCAGGAAAAACAAATTAGCAGAGATAGAAGGGCATTAGTCAAATGGCACAGATAAGTGTTAGGGAGGCATATACAGCATATACAATGTAATGCTCCTCAACCTTCCTATACTACCAAGATGCTAGAAGAGTGCCAACTTCTAGATGTCAGTGTCCATCAAAACACGAATGTGACATTTCAGAAAGAACTGCTTTCCACATGCAAGTTGAAATTCAGATGCTCTTTAGTAACGCTAGTTTCTAATAATTTTTCTTTTTAGAAGAGATTCTATTTTAAGAAGAAAAAATCATGTCTGCCTTCTCTAATGTCTGGAGAGAAAAATCTGTTCTATAAACATACACAAACTAAAATAGTCTTTGTTCAAATATTAGGCTTTAAAATGGTGGTTTGTTCAACTTCAACTTGAGATATTTGAATATGGGGGGGAACCTAGCTAAAAATCATATTTCTAGGGCAACATATCAGGAGATAGTGATTCACCTTGTAAGGCCCAGTACTCTGCACAGTTAACAAAACCTCACGATTCCTGTACAGGTGGTCAAGGAGGAACCCTGTTATAAAGGAACACCAGTCATCCAGACTTCCTCTTCTGAGCACCAGGATGTGGAATGCAGTTGCCAAACTATATCTTCCTGTGACTTCCCACTTCTTATCACCCTCCAAACACAGCAGAAACTCAAAGCTTTTATATTAACCCTTAGATACCCTTCTGTCCCCTTCTTCCTAAATATAAATGAGAATTTTGTGATGTTTTATTTTTCCCATCAAGCATTACAATTTGTATTAGAAGTTTTAGAGAAGGTCATGTCTCCTGTTTTATGGCTGACTGGCACACCTTATTAAAAGTGTGCCCCATTTTTAAGAAAGCCCAAAATACCAATAGATTCATGGGGGAGGGGTTGGCCCTTACAAATGTGTACGGAGCCTATTTCAGGATGGATTGTGTCAGTTGTTGGGATGGTCCAAGGAGCCAGAATCAAGTGCTCTAATACCACAAGGAGGGGAACCAGAGTCCAAGGCCATCCAGTGAGAACTAAAGGTAAAAGCAGATTTAATTTTAGCCATTAGGGTAGACAGAATTCAATATGCATAACATTTTTCAGGATTCAACTTGCATAAAAAGTATTCTTTTATATACACAAGACAGTAGGCAACTCTTAGCTCCTATGATGCCTTGGTGACATAGATAAAGTCACCCTCTCTAAATGAACACAACTTTGTGGGATCCCCACTGGGAGAGTGGAACACATTCGATTTCAGTCCCCTCTTTTCCCCTCAGCCCAGATTCCTTCTACAGGGCCACCTGCACATCCTTCTCAACAGTCTTGCAAAGCGTTTCCTTTTTGTACATTCATCTGTTTGAAGGAAGGGTGCAGACAATTCTCTAAAATAATGGAAAGAAACACTTATTTGTGTTAGGTAGCCATCGCTTCCAAGGATGTAAATATAATAATCCCTGACTTCAATCTCTAGGGAGAGGTCTATTTCCATGATTTTGGTCTAAAACATTTCCTTTTACTGGGAGACTAGGGGAGTTTCCATGGGTGCTCGGGTGTGATGGAGAAGCTGCAGTATGCCAGCCTCCTGAGCCGGCTGCAGAGAGTGAAGGAGCAGTCCCAGGTGATCAATCAAGCAATGGCGGAGCTGGCAACCATTCCCTATCTACAGGACATCAGTCAAGAGGAGACGGAATTGGTAAGTGTTTTTCTTTGTTTAAGGCTTTCACAGGCCCCCAGCCAACAGAAGAATGATATGTCCTGAAAAACAAAATTGTGAGAATCAATGTAGTCTGAGGGCAACCTGCCCAACCCTCCTGAGGCATTTTAATAAAGAAATTGGAAAATGTAGAAAGATGTGTTTCTGTCTTTTATTTGCTCATGTCGACTAGCCTCCATTTTTATATTAAGAACTTTGTGATGTGTAAAAACATGGAAAAGGGCTGACTACTCATATTGTGGGTCAGGCTTTTTGCTTTAAATAAAATATAATTTTGATAAATTATTTCTTAAACTCCCAGATGGGTTAGTATATAATTTTCTTGTAAGGGAAAGTAGAGAGGACAAGAGTAATTACTATATAAAAAACAACCCTACGAAATAGTCTTTTTAGTTTTCTTATTCACTTCTAGCATCACATATATGTTGGTAGTGCCAACACACACACACACACACACACTGGTACATTTAGATAAAACAGTTGTTTCATTGCAAGGGAAAATGTAGTTAGACAAATGGCTTTTTTTTAACTGAATTGACCAATTAACTCATAAAACACAGAGCCAGTCAAAAATCAGTTGATGGACTATCTCACAGAAACAATCTTCAAACAGATGTGTCTATTATAACCATAATTAATATGAGAAATGATGGCTCCTCATTTGTAAAACTATTACTAACAAATGTGAGGGCCATTCGAGGAAAGGTAAAATTCACTGTATATGGAAATCCTAACGTGTTGTAAGGGAGGGCTCTTTACTTTGAGGCTTTAATTGAAGGTAGCTAAAACTAATTATAGACCTGAATTGAATTCACATAGCAAGGATGAGAACAGCCCAAACTGATCACCTGTAATTTTCAGATAACTAAAGCAACCCTCCCTCTTTGAGCTTTTAAAGTTGTAACAAATTAATCCATCAAGAAGTGAACTGCCAACATTTATAATGTTCGTCTGACCCTATAAAAAGGTATTATAAATACTGATATTCAAAGTATATAAAAGGGTCTGACTAGCTGAATGATAAAACTATGCGTACCAAAGTATTAAACTGTGGGGGGAGGGAGTCTAGTAATCAAGGAATTACTAAATCAAAACCGGCAATAATACTTTGTAAACCTTTATGGTTGTGCGCAGTGGAGCACCTTCTAAAAGGCTAAGTGTTTATCCTTCCATTCATAACGCATTCAGGAGTGCAGTAAGTATGGAGTTTTCAAAGTGCATATTATAGCCAATTTTAGATGATTAATGCTCCTCTGAGATAAGAGGAAGCAAAGAAAATGTTAATTTAAGAAGCTGGCACAGTGTTGATCCTGTCTTCCTAAAAAGCACACTCAAGATTTAAATGAAAAATACAGGGGAGTTTTCTGCACTTAGGTCTTCTTAACCACCTATCTGGAGCTTTTTTTTTTCCTCTGGAAATACTTACATTTCCAAATATATACACAGAGCATCAAACTAGCATTATTGACATCCCCTACTCACATGTTGTGCAATATCCCATTATCTGAAACCTTGGAAAATAGGATTTCAGGGGTATTTTCATAATTTATATGCCTACTAGAAAAAAATGTAATGTATATGGACGTACATGTACAGGCCAAATATTTAAAAATCATGTATCTTACAAGATTTCATCACCTTAAGTAATAGATTTTACTTTCCAACTTCCAAGCATAGGTTAACCTAGAAAATAAATCCTGGTAATATCTTTTATGGTGCTATATAAACAGTGACTGCTCAGTAGAAGAGTTTTGAGTGACTCAACTCTGCCCTCCTGCTTAAGCTCTGCAATATCTAAAGTACAGAGAGATTATCTAAGGGTTCATACTCTTTGATGGCACAGTGAACTGAACTGACATTTGTTCTTTTTTAGAGAACTTTCTTCTCTAGCTTTGAATATCGCATGGCTCGATGCAGCTTCATTACCTTACAACCGCATACGTAGCATGTAGATCAGATTCTTTTCAATTGGGACAAGGCAGTTTGGGGCAAAGGGTGGAATTTTTTAAACTTGCCTTTCAAAAAGGCAACTTGGTTATTTTGAAATTTTAGGAAATAAAAGGATAGTAAAAGAACTTAAATGAGCTAGATCCTTTAAAATGCAATAAAACAGCACAATTTTAGTATTGTCCTCGGGTGAGCTTTTGCATGAGGCCTAGAATTATGATACATTAGCCTCAGGAGAAAATACTAAAATGCGCTCATGTACTACATGCCATTTCCTGAGAGAATTAACTACCGCCTTCATTCTTTACAACCCAAATCTGTTTTTACAAAACAGCAACACTTACTACATTAAAACCTATATGTTTTCTACAAATCCTCAAGAAGAATCTTTCCATTGTTACAATATTTTATATCTGCAATAATACTTGGTAATGACTGAAGCAAAGATGAGGTGGCGGTGTTCATTGTCGGAAAGATGAGTAATAAAATCATCAGCGTACAAATGATTTTTTAATTAGGTTTTAATCTGTGTATTTAGAGAAGTTATTTCTGTGTGAATTCCATGCTGATAATTTTTATCTTGGTGCCACAGCTGCAGTCACTAATGGCAGATGCTATGGACACCCTTGAAGGAAGAAGAAACGATAAAGAACGTGTGTGGAATACAATCCAAAAGGTAAAACTTTGAGCTGAAGGAAAAAAGATATATTATTCTCGGAGAAAATGTCCATCTTGGGTCAAATCTGTTTAGAAGATACAAAGAAAAGAAAGCTCTTCAGGTTGTTTTATTGTCTGTTTGGGTTTTTTAAATAAATGCAGCTATCTCCCTGGAAGTGTAACCAGAATCAAAATGGATTTATTTAATCTGTTTCCTCAGGTCTGCTCCTCCAGCAGATTGTGGTCATATGCTTTCATGGGTCTTCTTGTGCTCATTTTCATATTCTATTTTCATTATCTGCCTTCTCCATTATTGCTTATTGTAGATTTTCTTAAGGCCCATTCATCAATGTTTTAGTCCACCTCCCAACACTTTCCCCTATATTTTGTCACTTGAGGAAGAATGGCTACATTTCAGAGAACTACAGAAAAACTAGCACATTGATGCTTTGAGTGGAGGAGTAACATACTGGTTATTAGAAGTAGAGGAACAGTCAGGGTGCCTGGGTGGTTCAGCTGGTGAAGCAGCCAACTCTTGATTTTGGCTAAGGTCGTGATCTCATGGTTCGTCCTCTCTCTCTCTCTCTCTCCCCCCAAAATAAAGAAATAATAAAACATTTAAAAAAGAAGTAGAGGAATAGTCTACAACCATACCACCCTGAATGCACCCAATCTCTTCTAACCTCGGAAGCTAAGCAGGGTCAGGCCTGGTTAGTACTTGGATGGGAGAAGTAGAGGAGCATCCCTTCATTGGTTACCTGAGTTAAACAAAACAAGGACAAAGATGCACCTAGCATCAGGTACTCGGAAGACTTGTGTGACACTACAGAGCTCTCTGACAATGTAGGAGGGAGTAATGTTGGGTCTCCAGTCCAATTAAAGGTAATAAATTCTAGTCAGTCTACTCTCCATTCAGTCTCCTCCAATTACTGTGAGAACCCATAAAGGGAGACCTGGTGTCAGGAGATGTGAGAATAAACCAAAGAAGCCTCCGGTTTAAGAGGTAATAGTCAGCCATGAAGGAATCTAGTGCATGTGAGGAAATGGGTGTCTTCTGTAATCATTTCAGAGGTCCTATGGTAAAATACCTAGAACAGAAATTAACTGAATGCGGCAAATATTTGTCGACGATCTACTGTGCTAGAAAGAACACTTACGGATATTGTGCTGGACAATACAAACACAGCCCCTGCCTATATGAGCCTGACCATCTTGGAAAGAAGACAAGTATACAGCTACAAATTTACTGAATATTGTAGTTAAAAAGTGGATGTTCAATAATCTATAGAAACAAATAGGGAAATATGATCTGGTCTGGGAGGTCAGAAAAGCCATCTCTGAGAAAGTGATATTTATACAACATTTCAAGGATATGTAGTAGTTATCTAGGAGAAAAGGGAGATTTCTGCAGAGAAGGAAGAGTTTATGCCAAGAGCACAAAGAAAGCAGGGCACATTTAACAACTGAGAAAAAATGTTAAAGGAGCAAGGAACATATTTCAAAATGAAGTGCAGAAACGGAAGTCAAATCACAGAAAGACTTATAAATTATGTTAAGGATTTGGAATGTTTCAGAAAGCGTTTATCTGGAAAATGTTTCTGAGACATCTCTAGAGCTACAGTGGGAGAACAGATTGAGGAGCTATAGAAATGTGGGGCAGTCAGTTATAAGGCAATGGCCTGATCTATGGTGGTGGGTGTGGAGACGAAAAGAAGCAGACAGATAGAAGGAATGTGCAGGAAGCCAAATCTATAGGCCTTGTTCACTGAGTGCATAAGGGAGTTTAGAGAACAGGAAAAGTAAGAATGATGCCCAGACATTGGGCTTGAGTCACTGGGCGGGGAATGGCGAGAGGTTCACTGGTACCATTTACTAAGGAAGAAAGCCCTTCAAAAGTGTAGCTTTGGTTTGGGCTGAGACTGTAAACTCTTTCAGAATCCAGTCAGGAGACTTGAAAGGGAATTTAATATAAAGAATGGCTAACTAGGTATGTATGTCATTGTTAACTAGGGAACTGAAAAAGCAAAGGAGAACCATAAATTTAGCACAGAAGAAGCAATTAAAATGAGCAGCTACCACCCATTAGGGCTGGGAAATCAAAGAGAAGAGACTGGAATTACTAAAACTTCGAAATTTGGAGCAAGGACCCTGCTGGACCAAAACTTAGACCTCCCACTAGAAGGCATTGCTCAACTGGTGCTATTATCTCCACTCTTGGAGCGGAATCCTGAAGGGTTGAGATCCAGACTTAGGAGGGGGCACTAACTCACTGGTGCTGATGGGAGGGAGGGTGGCAGGAGCAGGGAGGGAGTGGTAATGGAGGTAATTGTGCAACTTTCGA
Organism: Acinonyx jubatus; assembly: GCF_027475565.1. Classification (NCBI taxonomy): domain Eukaryota; kingdom Metazoa; phylum Chordata; class Mammalia; order Carnivora; family Felidae; genus Acinonyx; species Acinonyx jubatus. The sequence goes on from NC_069384.1 coordinate 91,967,239, forward strand.
AAACACTAGATTCACCTGCTACTACAGAAAGGAACACAACTTTCTGGAGCAAAGAAGCCTCATTTCAGAGATGCTCACAGGAACCCCAAAGGGCAGGAAGTCAGCAGCAAGCCCCTCCTTTCTCCTTTGGCATTGCAATGCCCCTATATCACCTCCTAGTGATGGAGACTAACAACTGGCAAAACAGAAATGAGGTTTGCAGAGTTCCAGCCCCCAGCATCACAGAGTTAATCATAGAAGGGTGGGTTTGGAGTTAAGAAATTATGGGCTAATAACTGGCACAAAAATGCATTGAGCTTAGGGTGCTGGCAAGATATCCAAGGGAAAGTACAGGAGTCTGGAGTTCTGGATAAAAGACCAAATAGAGATTTTTTTAGTTGTTGGCAAATTGATATCAACTGAAATCATAAGAGAGGGTGAGATGGCTGAGAAAGAGCATAGAATAAGAAGAGAGCCTTGCAGAGCACATTCCAAACTTAAGAAGAGAACCATACAAAGGAGACTCAGAAGAAATGGCAAGAGGAATTGCAGCTGGAGGTAAACCAAATGCAATGCTGATGAGAGTCAAGCAAAACAATCAAATATCTCTGTTCGCTATAGAAATCATTTTTTGGCATGAGGTTAGAAAACTAGAGCGCACAGGTCAAAACCAACTAGTCACCTATTTTTCTAAATAAAATTTATCGCACACAGCCATGTCATTCATTTACATATGGTCTATGTCACCTTGGCCAAGTTGAGTAGTTGCTAGAGAGGCTGTATAGCTCACAAAGCCTAAAATATTTACTAACAACTGACCCTACACAGAAAACGTATGCTGTACCCTGGTTTATAGCATTATCCATCCCAAAAGTATATACCTTTGTACACTACATCTTTGCACTTACAAATCCAAGTGATAATAAAGTGGCAGTCCGGCAATGAAATTCCAAGGACTAGCTAAAAAGGTGGAAGAGAAATTGACATTTGTCTATACCTACCTACATTTTACAGATAACCACCAATTCCACCTCACAATAAGGTAGTTTTTGATGCTTACATGCAAAGAAATGTTTAGCCTATGACTTCCCACTTTGCTGCTATTGCAGTTATTTATTACTGTGTCATCAATCACCCAAATATAGTGGTTTAGAATAATAATCCAATATTATCTCTCACAATTCTATGAGCTGACGAGACTCAACCAGGGGTGGATCTTGCTCACTGTCTCTCATGTAGTTCAATCAACTGGCTTCTGTGCCTGGGGCTAGAGTCATCTGAAGGCTAAGATGTACTAGACTACAACATGGCTCCCTCATATGGTTGACACAGCTGACTGGACTGCCTACCCATGTGGCCTGTCCATGTGAATGAGGCTTTAAACAGCATTACAGCTGGGTTCCAAGAGGAAATATTTCAAGAGAAAGGAAGTGGAAACCACCAGTCTTCTTTAAGGCCACTTCCAGAACTTCCACCATATTCTACTAGTTGAAGTAGTTACAGGCCAGCCCAGATTCACAGGGTTGGAGGAATAGATTCCATTTCTCCGAGGACGAGTGCATTCATGAGGAGAATGAAATGATAGCATCTATCTTGGAGACAAGCTTCAGCAGCAGAGCTATGGACCTGTGTCCTGTGCTGGAAAACACCTGCAAGCAAGAATCAGGAGGATAGTAATGTCAAGGCCTCTGAGGTTGGAACACTGCAGAGCCACTCTACTCAACCACTAGGTGTCTAGAAGGACTCACTGGTGAGCAGCTCATTTTTCCAAATTAAAAGCCCTGGTAATGATCCTAACTTTTTCTAAATGGAAGCTCCTGAGAGGTCTTTACGAAGATGTGAATGGGAAGGAACAGGGTGCCAAATTTTTCCCAAGGGCTTTTAATTTGGTTAATGTGACTCTACAGAGGATGATCATATCACTTTCAGACAATTCCGGTAGCAAGTAAGTAATTTCCTTTTACTGCTACAGAGTTAATTTGCGTGTGCAGAAAAAAATAATTAAAAAAACCTAATTGTACAAGCTACACTGTGTTCTGAGCCCACTAGAAGTTGATATCAGCATCACCACCTCTGAGATCTGTTATCTGTAATAGAAACAGCTGTTGTACCTAATGAAAACACTTGAAATTTTCATCTGAAGCAGCAGAATTATAGCAGCACCTCCTAGTTCCACGTACTTAAAGGGTCTGTCAGAATCCCCATTACCTAACACAATTTCCAGGGCTTCACTTTGTTATAGGTCTATAAAAAGCCCATCAAGAGGAAATCTGATTCATGACTGCTGACCTCCTGTCTACATTTTTTTTCTTTGAGATTTCTTGAAGAACTCAGAAGAAGAAAGAAAGAGACAATTGTGTTTTTTCCTAATTTACCAGGATGAAAATATATTCTTTATAGAGTTTTAGGAAAGTGGCTTTGGTTTTGGTTTGGCTTTACAGCATATTTCCTTTCCAGTAATTAACTCAAGAAAGATATATGTTTGTTGGTTTAGCTGTGCAAAAAAAAAAGCAGACTACGTCCAAAAAACGTAAATTTTCTTACGCTGGAAAGTTCCGTGCTACAGCAGGACGCTTTAACAAGGTTCAGTCCATAACAACAACAACAACAACAACAAAAGACAAAACAAAAAAGCCTGAGAAAACATAACCTTTTGAATATCCCAGAGGTCTTGTTATCGCACTGCTCATTCATGCATTCGCCCAACATTTACCGGGCATCTCCTGCGGGTCAGACATTGTTCTAGACATCGGAGATACAGCCATGAAAAAACAGTACCATCACAATGTCTGCATTCTGAAGTAGACGCTAAACTACCTAAAGAAATATGCAATATATTATAAGTAATGAATGCCATGGCTGCGGGAAGCAGGAAAGGAAAATGGAAAGTGCCAATGATTGCAACTGCACTAGAGTAGTCAGGCCAGGATTCATTGAAGTGACGTTTGAACAAAAATCTGAAAGAAATGCAAGCCATGCAATATGTTGGAAAAGCATTCTAAGTAAAGGAAACAGCAAATGTAAAACCCTGCGATTAGAGAGGACCTAGCATGTACAAGGAAATACAAGGAGGGCTGGGGGACTGCAATAGAATGAACAAGAGTGACAAAAGATGAAGTGAGGAAACAGATGACATGATGCTTGGTCAGACAAAACGCCAAAATCACTCTAGGCTGCTGAGATGAGAGTAGATTGGAGGGGGCGGGGGTGGGAGGGCAAGGGTAGAATCAAGGAGACTAGTTTACTGCAACGTCACAAGAGGTGACTTGTACCCAACGGCAGAGGACTTGAACCTTGAAGCCAGGTGGTCACAGTGGATGTGAGGCCAAATGGGGAATTGTGGTGACTTCCATCTAATGTGGAATTTGACCATGAACCAGCACAATTTGTTTGTTTTCAATTCTCAAAATAAATTTCTTTCAATCTGGGCCTAAGAAGTCACAAGGAATTTCTGCTTTAGTCTACCTTTATAATCCACCTATACAAGATCCACATCCTCTGTTCCTTAGTTTTTCATCTATAACCAGAAAGAATACAGAACCTAACTGCAAATCCTTGACCATTCAGCCCCCACTCATGGGACTTTGGGCAAGTCACAACCTTCTGAGAAACATAACGTGTTCAAATCCTTACCACCCTCAGAGTCTATGATTTCATGTTACCAAGCATTGAATCCTAAAGCCCATTAAAGCTTTATGAACTAGGCCTGAAGATAAATAGAAAAAGAAGTCTTTAGAAAAAGGAGGCTTTTAAAAAAATGTGCCAACTGTTAAGTTGGAACGTTCCTATTTCTTTTCACCACAGAATCAGTTAAGAGAAACAGTTAAGCAGCACTCTGTCTTTAACTCGGAAGAAAAGTTATTTGCTTTTCCTTTACAAAGTCTAAACTTCACATTGAGAAGATCAGGATTTAATCTGGTACAACATATAAAGTACTGTCTTATTCTGATATACCTCTGGATCGCTGATTTGACCCTAAATGAGGAAAAATGAAATTTTGTTATTTTAAAAGTAATGAGAGAAAGACTCTGCCATATAATCATGGTCCTGTGAATTTTCATGAAAAGAAATAATACTTTACGTTCCATCAAATATTATAATATAGTACATCACAATCTTCAATGAATTCATCTAATGGAGTATATAGGTGGATGTTTAAAGACATCCATATGAACTTGTCCAAAATTATTTAGCTTTTTATGTTCCGTTTTACCTCAAAATCTTAACTTATAAATTGTACTCATCATCACACGGACGTGACATTCATTGATATACTAATTTGGTCCTTTAAGATGAAAATGGGATAGAATTGTATGTCACTTAGCAACTCTGTGCTGTTCAAGGCTGTTGATGTAGGCAGAGCAAGCAGGGGAGAATACAAATCTGGGAGATGGGCCAGGGGCAGTTGGTTGAGGAGGAAGAGAGAAGAGCAAATTGGAACATTTTATTTACTTTCCACATCAGCATTCAAACCTGAATCCCTCCAGAAACTCTTCTGAGAGAGATTGCACATGCGGCACTATCATTCATCGGCCAGTCATTTGGGCTGACTAATATGTGGTTAGGGCCTTCGGTTGTGTCTTTCTGAAAGTACTGCTGTCTTTTCAAAGATTCAGCAGCCGTACTACTCATTTGCAAAGCAGTTTTTCCAGCAATCAGGCTTTTCCTGTGTGTCTTGTTCTTTAAGGAGTCTCTGCAGATTTATTGCAATTTGATTGTGAATCTTCTCTGCTTCTGGTTATGGGCTTCCTCATTAGCATATCCCCAAATTCCTTTACAGTGTGTACTCTAAGCACTGCTAAGCAGTTCTGTCCATGGCATAATGAAGATCGTGTGGAGAAACCTAAGTGCTCTTGTTGCTGACCACACTGGGGAGAAGGACAGGGACAGACTATGAGGACAAGGAGAGAGAGGCAAGGCCCGAGAGGCAGAAGAGGCCAGGTGCCTGGGATAAATGGTCAAAGTTCCTGGGATAAGTGAGCCTATGCCAGCAGGTGTCCAGACAGCAGTTGTAGTGGAGGAACCTCCACCAAAGCCCGAGCAGACCTCCGATTGTGGTCAGAGGCTGAGCCCTGGGGCCATCGGACCTGCGGGGAGCATCTCCTCCTCAAATGTTGCACTCAGCAAAGCCAAGTCTAACCTGGAAAGTGGAGGAGGCCAAAAGCCTTGGTGCTGGCCATCTTCCCAAGCTCCAGTGTGATCCTCCAAATCTAAATGACAAACTTTAGTTACCATTTAAACCAAACAACATCTTTCTCCTCTGACTTAATGGAAAAAAAGTGTGTGGTTAATTTGTTAAACATTTTCAACCAACTGTATTTGCTGGTCACTTATTTCCCACCTGTGCGCGGTCTTCCCTACAAAACTGGGAATACCTGTTTTATGTACTTTGTTGGTTGAAAATATTCTAAAACTTTAATGATCTGGCAAGAAATTTCTGCAGCAGAAGCATTTCTGGGCAGGAGTCAAATCCTAGCATGGCTTCATCCAGAGAGCATGTACCCAGGAGCTTTGCCAGTTCTCACCAGGAGTTTATCAAGGGGCAAACAAAGCTAACTGCCATTGTGCTCACATGCATAATAAAATACTGTGTCAGTCAACAGATGATCAAACTATGTTAGTCTCTTTGAAGTTTGCCTTTGAATAACTATCACAATTTAAACAAGCTATAGAGAAATTTATTTCATATAAATAAGTTAATTAATACTGTGATGATGGCAAATATTATCAGTGATTACCACTGATCTTTTAATATTGTGCCAAGCACTTCATCAAGTTATCATATTTAATCACTGCAACAACCCTGTGAGGGAGATGTCATTGCTTCTCCTTTGAAAGGTGAGGAAAGGAGCTTTGTAGAATTAACAAGGTAACAAACCTAAGTTTGTAGTGACAGGGTTTAGTTTTGAGTCAGATTTGTTTGGGTGGATCAAAGGCTCCATTCCTAATCATTAGGTAGAGCAGTTAATGTTAAACCAAATGTAGCTACTAAAAGTCAATGGCACAAAGAATATTTTCTGACCCAGGTGCAGATTCTGTAAGACAACCAGTGAGACAACCCTCGAGTCTCCCTTTCAGCAGCAAGTTGAACAGGAGCATCAGAGGCTATGGTAGGCATCCTCCACCCTTCTCTGGATCACAGCTGACGGGCCCAGCTGAGGATGTACCCAGACAGCTCTGCAGCCGCTGCCTGACCAAATCCAAACCCTGGAACCCACTGTCCCCTGGAACATCTGCTCTTACTGTCTTTTCTCATCATCCCTCCTTCTATAAACATCGTGTCTAGGTTGGCTCTGATAGCTCACTGCTTTCCCTCTTTCTGCCATATCAGAACTTCAAGGGAACAGCTTGGAAGTCTGGTCATTCCTATAGTGTACTTACTGTCAATCTGAGGGTCACCCTCTAGTAAGTTATCTGAATTATTCAGAAATGCAACCTGTCAATGATACCGCAATTTCAGAAGCACATATTGCCATAACTCCTCCAGGCTTTATCCTCACAGCCCAGAAGCCTTGAGACTGGAACTGGGTAGCACATTTCTCACTCCTTCACTTCCTGGGATTCCCTCCCTGCCTGTCCCACTAGTGAGCTGATAGAGGAAGGTAACTAAAACAGAAATTGGAAATGCTTATATTTAGTTTTTTAATGTCTATAAAAACTTTTCAAAATGCATCTTTCAGAAGTTCAGTGAAATATCTGGGGCAAGGGAGGGGAGCGTATATCTCAATTCTATTTTGAACCGAAGAGCGAGTTTGCAGTTCATTCTAAAAGTTACTCTCCTTAAATTACCAAAGGTGTCTTCTTTGCTTGGCAGCCCAGCATTTTATTGCATGTATTTTATACATTAAGTTTTGCAATACTTTATAATTCTGGAGAATAACACAATAACAGCTTATACCACTTGGTAGTTAAATGAACCATAGGACATCTTCCATTCTGTATTGAAAGTGGGATTAATACAGAGTTCAGAGCAATTGACTTGTAGCTCATTCAATCATTCACAGTGTACTCATTATACCTTTCATCTTTTGGAGAAGGGCAGAAATGAAAGTGCCTTTACATGCAGCCCTAAAGGAAGGTATGGGCCATTTCTCATTCTGATTATGACTTTCTTAAAACAGTGTATGTGGAGGAGGGGGAAAGGCTATAATCTAAAACACATACAAATGCCATAAGCATAAACACACCCTTATCTCTTAGCATCATCAAAACTGTGTGTGTGTAAACCTTATGTGTACCCTGCTGAAAATGGTTTTCTGCTTGAAAGAAGATTCTGGAGACGAGAATGAATGGCTGACCAAAGGATAACTATAGGCCTGTATTAGAGATCCTAACCTAAAAATAAGACAAAATTAAGCCCTCTCATTGAATTCGAAGAAACCCAAAAGATTTTTAACTTTCCAAGACCTCTTATGCAGAAAAGACCCCTTCAGCTTCACAGTGATTCGCTTAATCACATTAACATAGATATTTAGAAGCAGCTGGAAAAACTGATTCAAGAAATGGTAGTATGTCTGCTATGTACTATCCTGAAGTACAGGGGTCAAAAATTATGTTTTTTAAAACCATGATAGAGGAATTCCACTTCAGGAAATGGAGTAGATATGCTTTTCCCTACTTCTCCCATTAAGTACAACTAAAAGCCCTGGACATTACATGTAAAACAAACACAAGACTCTGGAAGGTGGAATGAAAAGGACTGACAACTGAGGGACATGGAGACTTGACGAATGACATTATGGTAAGTTCACTGGTTTTTTTTTTTTCCTCATACATACTACGCTCGTTGCTGAAGAAGCTACTAATCCAGAAACACTAACACGTGTAGACAAAACAAGCCCCAACAAAAGCCTACCCTCTCTAGCCAGAGGACAAGGAAAGAGGAAGCCTCGTAAAATGGAAAACTCTTAGACAATAATCACTCTACTCCAGCCAAACATCACAGAAAAAAAAAAAAAGTGCTCCAACACCCACCCATGTCAGCAAAGCACAAGTAAAGAGTCAGACTTCTACTCTCACTAGGCTATAACAAGATACCCCAGCCTTCCCACTCTAACAGGGTGGTGTCAGAGAACACCAGATATGGAGTCTGGACTTCCATCTCCACTGGCTGATAAGGCACCACTTCCTCCCTTCCCTCTGCTGGTGTGGTGTCAGAGGAGGCCTAGTAGACAATCAAGAATTTTGCCACATGCCAAGAATTATGAACCTGCCTCCTCCACGTGATGTCAGTGGAGGCTGCATGGCAAGCCCTGATGTGAGATTGGTACCTCTCCCAGCTAGGGAGGTATCAGTGAAACCCTAGTGAGGAGCTTGAATGCTCATCCTCACCCAGAAGTAATGAGGAACCCTTCCCTGAGAAGTCAATGAAGGCTGAGTGGGGAACCTGAACTTCCATACCCACCTAGCAGTGACAAGGCAGTACATCTCCCATCCTCTGCCATAGTAGTGTCAGAAAAATCCAGCTAAATGAGAAGGTGTGAATGAGATCCAGAACCTCGTATCATAATGCCCAAAATGTCCAGATTTCAACTGGAAATCACTGATCATACCATGAACCAGGGAGATCTCAAATTGAATGAAGACCATCAATAGATTCTAACACAGAGATGATAGAGATATTAGAATTATCTGGCGAAGATTTTAAAGCAGCCATCATTTGAAAAAAAAATGTTTTAATGAGCAATTACAAACACCTTAAAGTGAATGAAAAAACTGAGTGTCCACAAAGAACTAGAAAGATTTAACAAATAACAGAAGATATAAAAAGAACCAAATAAAATTTTAGAACTGCAAATACTGAAAGAAAAACTGATATTAAAAAACAAAGAACTCAGTGGATGTAAAATATGATACCAAATATCTGAAACATGGAGTGGAGAGGAATAAAGAATGAGTTTAAAATTAAATGACAATCAGCTTAATATAGACTGCTATATGCAGATGTTATGTACAAATTGATTGGTGACCAAAAATCAATAAATAGTAATATATATGCAAAAAAATAAAATAAAGAGTAAGGAATCCAATTATATCACTAAAGAAAACCAGCAAACCAGGAAAGAGCAAAAGAGAAGAAAGGGTCAGAGAAAAACTACAAAATAACCACAAAACAAGTAACAAAATGGCAATAAATACGTGTCTATCAATAATTGGTTTGAATGTAAATGAAATAATCACTCCAATCAAAATTTTGACATAGGGTGACAGAGTGAATTAAAAAAAAAAAAAAAGACCCATCTTTATACTGCCTACAGGAGACTCGTTTCAGACCTAAAGACACCTGCAGATTGAAAGTGAGGGGATGGAGAAAGATTTATCATACAAATGAATATCAAAAGAAAGGCGAGTAGCAACACTTATATTGGACAAAATAGACTTTAAAACAAAGACTGTAAAAGAGACAAAGGATAGTGTATAAAGGGGACAGGGGAGCCTGGATGGCTCAGTCAGTTAATTGGCCAACTTCAGCTCAGGTCGTGATCTCTCAGTTCATGGTTCAAGCCCCGCATTGGCCTCTGTGCTGACAGCCCAGAGCCTGGAGCCTGCTTCGGATTCTGTGTCTCCCTCTCTCTCTCTGCCCCTCCCTTGCTCATGTGCTGTCTCTCTCTCAAAATAAATAAATAAGTAAATAAATAAATAAATAACATTAAAAAATTATAACAAAGGGGACAATCAAAAAAAGATATAATAATTGTAAATATTTATGCACCCAACATGAAGCACCCACATACATCAAACAGTTAAGAACAAACATAAAGAAACTAATCAGTAGTAATACAATAATAGTAGGGGACTTTAACACCCCACTTACATCAATGGACAGATCATCCAAATGGAGAATGAATAAGAAAACAGTGGCTTTGAATGACACACTAGACCAGATGGATTTAACAAGTATATTCAGAACATTCCATCCTAAAACAGCAGGATACACATTCTTTTCAAGTGCACATGGAATATTCTCCAGAATAGATCACATATTAGGCCACAAAACAAGCGTCAACAAATTCAAAAATATCAAAGTTACACTATACATCTTTTCTGACCATAATCCTATGAAACTAGAAGTCAACCATAAGAAAAAATATGGAAATATGACAACTACATGCAGCGTAAATAACATGCTACTAAAAAATGAGTGGGTCAACCAAGAAATCAAAGAAGTATCAAAAAGTACATGAAAACAAACGAAAATGAAAGTACAACAGCCCAAAACCTTTGGGATGTAGCAAAAGTGGTTCTAAAAGAAAAGTTTATAGCAATACAGGCCTATCTCAAGAAGCAAGAAAAATGTCAAATAAACAACCTAACCTTACACCTAAAAGAGATAGGAAAAAAAAAAAAACAAAATAACAACAAACAAAACCAAAACCAGAGGAAGGAAGGAAGGAAATAATAAATATTAGAGCAGAAATAAATCATATAGAAACTAAAAAACAACAGAACACACCAATGAAACCAGGAACTGGTTCCTTGAAAAAATCAACAAAATTGATAAACCTCTAGTCAGACTCACAAAGAAAAAAATAAAAGGACTCAAATAAAGGGCTCAAAATCATAATGAAAAAGGGAAATAACAACCAACACCACAGAAATACAAACAATCGTAAGAGAATGTTATGAAAACTATATGCCAACAAATTAGACAACCTAGAAGAAATGGATAAATTCCTAGAAACATAACCTACCAAAACTGCAGCAGGAAGAAATAGAAAACTTGAACAGACCAATTAGCAACAAGTAAATTAGGGGCACCTGGGTGGCTCAGTCAGTTGAGCGACCAACCAACTTCAGCTCAGGTCATGATCTCACGGTTTGTGAGTTCGAGCCCCACGTCGAGCTCTGTGCTCACAGCTCAGAGCCTGGAGCCTGTTTCGGATTCTGTCTCCCTCTCTGTCTACCCCTCCCCCACTCATGCTCTGTCTTTCTCTGTCAGAAATAAATAAACATTAAAAAAATAAAAAAAAAAAAAGTAAATTGAATCAGTAGTCCAAATACTCCCAACAAACAGAAGTCCAGGACAAGACAGCTTCAAGGGGAGTTCTACCAAAACCTTAAGGAAGAGTTAATACCTACTCTTCTAAAACTATTCCAAAAAAATAGAAGAAAAACTTCCAAATTCATTCTATGAAGCCAGTATTACCCTGATACCAAAAACATATAAAGACACTACAAAAAAAAGAGAATTACAGGCCATCTCTGATGAACATAGATGCAAAACTCCTCAATAAAAATATAAGCAAACTGAATCCAACAATACATTAAAAAAAAAATCATTCACCAAAATCAAGTGGGATTTATTCCCAGGATGCAAGTTTGGTTTAATATTCACAAATCAATCAATTTGATAGATAACATCAATAAGAGAAAGGATAAAAAAATGATCATTTCAACAGATGCAGAAGCATTTGACAGAGTACAACATCCATTTATGATAAAAGCTCTCAACAAAGTAGGTTTAGAAGGAACACACCTCAACATAATAATGTCCATATATGAAAGATCCACAGCTACCATTATCCTCAGTGGAGAAAAACTGAGAGCCTTTCCCCTAAGATCAGGAACAAGACATGAATGTCCACTCTCACCACTTTAATTCAACATAGTCCTGGAACTCATAGCCACACCAATTAAAAAACAAAAAGAAACAAAAGGCATCCAAATTGGTAAAGAAGAAGTGAAAGTGTCACTATTTACAGATGTCATGATATTTATAGAAAATCCTAAAGACTACAACAAAAAACTACTAGAAATGACAAATGAATTCAGTAAAGTCACAGGATACAAAATTAATGTGCAGAAATCTGTTACGTTTCTATACACTAATAATGAAACAGCAGAAAGAGAAACTAAGGAAAGAATTCAATTGACAATTGCACCAAAAATAATAAGATACCTAGGAAACACCTAACCAAAGAGGTGAAAGACCTATATTCTGAGAACTATAAAGCAATGATGAAAGAAATTGAAGATGACACAAAGAAACAGAAACACATTTCATACTCATGGATTGGAAAGAACAAATATTGTTAAAATGTCTATACTACCCAAAGCAATCTACACATTTAATGTAATCCCTATCAAAATGCTAACAGCATTTTTCACCTGACTAGAACAAACAATCCTAAAATTTATATGGAGCCACAAAAGATCCCAAATAGACAAAGCAATTTTGAAAAAGAAAAGCAAAGCTGGAGGTATCATAATTCCAGACTTCAAGTTATATTACAAAGCTGTAGTAATCAAAACAGTATGGTACTGGCCCCAAAATAGACTTAATGATCAACAGAACAGAATAGAAAACCCAAGATAATCACATACTTACATGGCCAATTAATCCATGAGGAAAATCCAGTGAGAAGAAGTAGGAAAGCAGGAAAGAATATCCAATGAGAAAAAGTCTCTTCAAGAACTGGATACATGCAAAAGAATGAAAATAAACCACTTTCTTACACCATACACCAAAATAAGCTCAAAATGGATTAAAGAGCTAAATGTGACACCCGAAACCATAAAAATCCTAAAAGAGAGCACAGACAGTAATCTCTCTGCCATTTGCCATCACAACATCTTTCTAGAATATGTCTCCTGAAGAAAGGGAAATAAAAGGAAAACTATTGGGACTACACACATAAAAAACTTCTGCACAGCGAAGGAAACAATCAATAAAACTAAGAGGCAACCTACTGAATGGGAGAAGTTATTTGCCAATGACGTATTCGATAAAGGGTTAGTATCCAAAATATGTAAGCTACTGATACAACTCAACACCCAAAAAACAAATAATACAATTAAAAATGGGCAGAAGACACAAGCAGACATTTCTTCAAAGAAGGCATACAGATAGCCAACAGACATATGAAAAGATGCTCAACATCACTGATCATCAGGGAAATGCAAATCAAAACTACAAGATATCACTTCACACCTGTCAGAGCAGCTAGAATCAAAAACACAAGGAACAACAAGTGTTGGTGAGGATGTCGACAAAGGGGAACCCTCTTGCACTATTTGTGGGAATGTAAACTGGTACAGCCTCTATTGAAAACAGTATGGAGGTTCCTAAAAAATTAAAAATATAACTACTCTACAATCCAGGAATAGCACCACTGGGCATTTACCCAAAAAATGCAAAACACTAATTCAAAAGGATACATGCACCCTGGTGTTTATTGCAGCATTATTTGTAATAGCCAAACTATGGAAGCAGCCCAAGTGTCCATCAACTGATGAATGCATAAAGAAGAAGAGGTATATCTATATACAATGGAATATGATTCAGCCATAAAAAAGAATGAAATCTTACCATTTGCAATGACATGGATGTAGCTAGAAAATGTAAGGCTAAGTAAGATAAGTCAGTCATAAAAAGCCAATATCATATGATTTCACATATATATGGAATTTAAGAAACAAAACAAACAAGCAAGGAGAGAGAGAGAGAGAGAGAGAGAGAAACCAAGAAACAGACTCTTAACCATGGAGAAAAAACTGATGGTTACCTGAGGGGAGGTGGATGGGGAGATGGGTGAAATAAGTGATGGGAATTAAGGAGTGCACTTATCATGTTGTGCACTGGGTGATATATAGAATTGTTGAATCACTATATTGTACACCTGAAATTAATACAACACTGCACGTTAGCCATACTGGAATTAAAAAAAAACTTAAAACTCAGTGGAGAGGCTCAATAACAGAATAAAGGAGACAGAGGAAAGAATCAGTAAAATGAGGATAGGAAAATAGAAATTACCCAATCTAGGGGCACCTGGGTGGCTCAGTCAGTTAAGCAGCTGACGTCAGCTCAGGTCATGATCTCATAGTTCATGAGTTAGAGCCCCATATAGGGATCTGTGCAGACAGCTCAGACTCTGGAGTCTGCTTTGGATTCTGTTTCTGTCTCTCTCTCCCTCTCTCTCTCTCCCAAAAATAAATATTAAAAAAAAAAAAACAACAAAGAAGAAAAGAAATTACCCAATCTAAACAATACCAATGGGCTCTAATAAAGGTATGTGCCCTGGGTCCTGTCTCTCTCTCTCTCTCTGCCTGGATTCTGCCTCAACTTCCCCATATGACATTTCGAAGCATGCTATGTACTTCTTCCAGGACTTATGAATAATATACTCTCTATTTCAGTTTCTCTTGTGGTCTTTTGTTAAACTGTGAGCAGTTCATCATCCAGTACCCTTGCTCTACTTAGCAAATGTTAACAAAGTCATAAGAGTCTTCCAGTCTTTCTCTGCCTTTTGTGGTTTTAATTGGGCATTTTATATGATTCTATTTTCTCTCCCTTCTTAGCATATCAGTTATGCTTCTTTTTTTACTTTTTTTACTGGTTGTCCTAGAGTTTTCAATATACATTTACAACTAATCCAAACCCACTTCCTTTTTTTTTAAAATTTTGCTTAATGTTTATTTATATTTGAGAGAGAGAGAGAGAGAGACAATATGTGAGCTGGGGAGGGGCAGGAGCAGAGAGAGACAGAGACAGAATCTGAAGCAGGCTCCAGGTTCTGAGCTGTCAGCGTAGAGCCCCATGCAGGGCTCAAACTCACCAGCCATGAGATCATGACCTAAGCCAAAGTTGGATGTTTAAAAACCTGAGCCACCCAGGTGCCCTGGCAAGTCCACTTTCAAATGGATACCACTATACCAGTACACAAGTAGTGTGAGTACCTTATAATAACAAAATAATCTTATTTTTTTCATCTCTGTATCATTGCTGTCCATCATTTTATTTATATATACAAGCAAATATAAGCATATATATATATACATACACACATACTACATAAGCATACCTAATCAAATACATTGTTGCTATTATTATTGACCATTCACCAAGATAGACCACATTCTAGGCCATAAAACCACCTGAGAATTTAGATCAATAGAAATCATACAGAATTAGATTAGATTAGAAATCAATAACAGAAAGATAACTTAAAATCTCAAAATCACAGAAGTTAAACAACATACAGATGCATAATACATGGGTCAAATAAGAAATCTCAAGGGAAATTTTAAAATATTTTAAACTAAATGAAAATAAAAGCATAACTTACCAAATTTGTTGGATACAGTAAAAGTAGTGCTTAGAGAGAGATTTGTAGCATTTAAATGTATACATTAGAAAAGAAGAAAGATCTAAAATCAAGCATCTTAGTTTCCCCTGAAGAAACTAAAACAAACAAACAAAGGCAAATTAAATCCAAAGTAAGCAGAAAAAAATAAATGTTAAGAATTAGAGCAGAAATCAGTGAAAGCAAAAACAGGAAATCAATAGGGAAAAACAACCAAAGATCAATAAAATCAATAAGCCTCTAGCCAAGCTAACCAAGAAAATTTAAAAAAAAATCAGAAGACACAAATTACTAATCATCAGAAATTAAAGAGGGGCTATCACTATAGATCCCATCAAAATTAAAAGGAATACTGTGAACAAATGCTATGCCCACAAATTTGATAACCTAGATGAAATGGTCCAATTCCTTGAAAGACACAATCTGTCAAAACTCACTCAAGAAGAAATAGATAATCAGAACAGGCCTATCTATTAAGGGTATTAAATCAATAATCAATAACCTTTATGTTGTTTTTTTGTTTTTATTTTAGAGAGAGAGAGAGGATGAGTGGGGGAGAGGGGCAGAAGGAGAAAGAGAGAGAGAGAGAGAGAGAGAGAGAGAGAGAGAATGTTAAGCAGGCTCCATGTTCAGTGGAGTGCCTGATTTAGAACTCGATGCCACGACCCTCGGATCATGACCTGAGCCAAAATCAAGAGTTGGACACTCAACAACTGAGCCACCTAGGAGCCCAATAATTAATAACCTTCTAAACATATGAACAGCAAATATTTAAATGGGGGAATATATGTAGAGCAAATTATAAATGGGGGAAGGCAAAGACATGTTAAAGAAAATAAAGTGTCTACACTCCAGTTGAACATAAAATGAAGAAAAGAGTAAACTGAAAATTTTCAGACTACTAGTGTCTGCATTTTTTTATTGAAGTGTATTTATATATAAATATTATTTATATATTATATATTAAAATATATATATTAATACCTAGAGCAACTACTAAAAATGCTATACAAAATGATACACTAAAAACACTAGATTACTTAAAATGGAATTCTAAAAAATGTCCCAGTGCCCCTAGGAAGGTTAAAAAAAAAGAGAACAAAAAGAAAACAAAAAATAAAATGACAAAGCCCTTACATACCAATAATTATATTAAACCTAAATGGTCTAAATAATGCCAAGGGAAAGAATTTGGCAAAATGAATATAGAATCATGATTCAACAATATTCTGTCTACAAACTCTTCAAATATAATGACAGGCTAAAGGTCAAAGGATGTAAACAGATATCACACAGACTTTAGTATAAGGAAAGCAGTAGTGGCTATATTAATACCGGACAAAGTAGACTTCAGAGCAAAGTAAATGACTGGAGGCAGAGAGAGATATTATATAATTATAAAAGGATCAGTCCACCAAGAAGACATAGCAATGTATATGCACCAAACAACAGGGCTGCAAAAGATATGAAACAAAAATTGATACGACTGAAAGGAAAAATGGACAAATCAACAATTATAGTTGGAGATTTTAACTCCTCTGTCTAAACAATTGATTGAGCAACTAATCAAAAAATTCAGCAGGAATGTATAGAACTCAATGATACCATCAACCAAGAGTACATAGCACACATTTATAGAACATCTATCCAACAGCAGATACATGTTCTTTTCAAGTGCCCATGGAATATATACCAAGACAAACTATATACTGGGCTAAAAACAAACTTAACAAATTTTTTAAAACTGAAATCATAAGCAACATTTCCTTCCACTGCAATGGACAAATATCAGAAAGATAACAGGAAAATCTCTAAATACTAGGATAATCCATGGATCAAAAAGAAGTCTCAAGAAAAATTTAAAACTACATTGAAAGATAAATGTATAACATTAAATGCATATAGTATAAAAGAAAAAATCTCAAATCAATTATTGAAGCCCACCTCAAGAACATAAAAAAGAAAAACAAAATAAACCTAAATCAAGCACAAAAAGGAAATAATAAAAAGAAAACTGAAACTCCACGAAAATGAAAGAAAAAAAATAGAGAAAATCAATGAAAGCACTGGTTCTTTGAACAGATCAATAAAACCTGCAGACCTCTAGTAAGACTAAAGAAATAAAAAAGAGATGACACAAATCACCAATATCAGGAATGAAATCAGGTAACACTATACACCCTGCAGACATCAAAAGGGAATACTATAGCTCTAGAAATATAAATTTGACACTTAGATGAAATGTACTAATTCCTCAAGAAACACAAATCAGCACAACTCACCCAATATGGAATAATTTCAATCACTCTATAACTATTAAGGAAATTATTAATTCATAATTTAAAACTCCAAAAAGAAATCTCCAATCCCAGCTGGTTTGATGTAAATTCTGTATGATCTCTTTCAAAGAATGCAAGGGGAAGAAACCCTCCCCAATTCACATGATAAAACTAGTATTATCCTGATAACAAATAAGACAAAAATGGAAAAAAAAATGCAAATCAGTATCTTTTATGAATATAGATGCAAAGAATCCTTAAAACATTAGCAAATAGAATTCAGCAACATGCAAGAATTATAGTCCATGACCAAGTGGAGTTTATTCCAGAGATGCAAGTCTGAATGTTTGAAATTCAATTTAATCTTCCATATTAACAGTATACAAAAGAAAAAAATTACACGATCACATCAATTGATAAAAAGCAGTCAACAAAATTTAACACCTATTCATGATATAAAAAAAAAAAACACTCAGAAGAGTAGAAATAGAGGCAAAACTCCTCACACTGTTAAAGAGCGTCTAAAAAATCCTACAGCTAACATTATACTTAATAGTCAAAGACTAAAGGCATTCCCCCTTAAGATCAGAAACAAGGCAAGGAAGTCACCTCTCACCACTCTTATTCAACATTGTGCTGGAAATTCTGTCCACCACTGAAAGACAAGAAAAGGAAATAAAAGGCATAGAGTTCAGAAAAGAAGAAATAGAACTTCCCTTTTTGCAGATGGCATGATTGTCTACAAGAAAATCCCAACGAATCTACAAAATGATGAGGAGGAGAAAGAGGAAGAGGAGGAGGAGGAGGAGGAGGAGGAGGAGGAGGATCAGTGAGTTCAGCAAGGTTGCAAGATGTAAGATAAATGTGCAAAACTCAATTATATAACTATATGCTAGTTGTGATCAAGGTCACTGAAACTTATAATAACATTTATAATTGCTCAAAAAAAAAGTGAAATGCTTTGGTATGAATCTAACAAAACATGTATAGCACATGTATGCCCAAAACTACAAAGCATTAAGGAAAGAAATCAAAGATCTAAATAAATGGTGAGACATACTGTGTCCATAAATTATAAGACTCAGCATAGTATAGACATCACTTACTCAAAATTGATATAGAGGCTTAAGGCAACTCCTATTAAAATTCCAGCAAGATTTTCCATAGATGAAGACAAGACTATTCTAACATTTATATGGAAAGACAAAGAACACAGAATAGCTAAAACACTTTAGAAAAAGAATGAAGTGGGAGGAATCAGTCTACTTAAGTTCAAGACTTTGTTAGCTATTAGTAATCAAGACTTTGTGGTATTGATGAAGAAATAGACACGTAGCTCAATGAAACAAAACAGAAAATTCAGAAATAAATCCACATAAATATAAAGAAGCAAAAGAAATTTAATGAAGGAAAGATAGCCTCTTCACCAAATGAGGCTGGAGCATTTGTACATACATAGGCGCAAAAAAAAAAAAAAAAAAAAAAAAAAAAAAAAAAAAAAAAATCCTGACTTAAGTATCACACTTTATTCAAAAGTTGACTAAAACTGTAAAATATAAAACTATAAAACTTTTAGAAAAAAAAATAGAAGAAAATCTCTGGGATCTTAGTATTTGCAAAGAGCTTTTAGATTTGATACAAAAAGCATGATCCATAAAAGTCTAATTGGCAAATTAGACTACAAAATTTTGCTTTATGAAAGATTCTTTTGCAAAGGATGAAAAGACCAGTTACAGGGCAAGAGAAAAATATTTGTGGACACATGTTCAACAAAGGACCAGTATTTAGATTATATAAAGAACTCTCAGGGCACCTGGGTGGCTCAGTTGAGTGCCTGACTCTTGATTTCAGCTCAGGTCATGATCCCAGAGTCATGGGATCAAGTCTTGCATCAGGTGCCACATTGAATGTGGAGCCTGCTTAAGATTCTCTCTCCTTCCCTCTGACCCTTTCCCCCTCTCACACTCTCTCTCTCTAAAAAACAAAACAACAACAACAAAACACACACACACACACACACACACACACACACACACACACACACATCTCAAAATTCAGCAGTAAACAATCCAAGCAGTTAAACCAATTTGACAATGGACAAAAGATATGAACAGACATTTCACTAGAAAGAACGGCAAGTAAACACACTTTAAAAGACATTGAACATCATTAGCCACTAGGGAAATGCAAAGTAAAACCACAATGAGATAAACCACTGCACATCTATCAAAATAGCTAAAATAAAAAATAGTGACAACACTAAATGCTGGTGAGGACCACTGACACATTGCATACATTCACATGTTGCTAGTAGGAATATAAGATGGCACAGCCATTGTGGAAAACAATATGACAGTTTCATTAGAAAACTAAAAATTGGTGCAGCCACTCTGGAAAACAGTGTGGAGGTTCCTCAAAAAATTAAAAATAGACCTACCCTATGACCCAGCAATAGCACTGCTAGGAATTTACCCAAGGGATACAGGAGTACTGATGCATAGGGGCACTTGTACCCCAATGTTTATAGCAGCACTCTCAACAATAGCCAAATTATGGAAAGAGCCTAAATGTCCATCCACTGATGAATGGATAAAGACATTGTGGTTTATATACACAATGGAGTACTACAAGGCAATGAGAAGAACGAAATATGGCCCTTTGTAGCAACGTGGATGGAACTGGAGAGTGTGATGCTAAGTGAAATAAGCCATACAGAGAAAGACAGATACCATATGGTTTCACTCTTATGTGGATCCTGAGAAACTTAACAGAAACCCATGGGGGAGGGGAAGAAAAAAAAAAAAGAGGTTAGAGTGGGAGAGAGCCAAAGCATAAGAGACTCTTAAAAACTGAGAACAAACTGAGGGTTGATGGGGGGTGGGAGGGAGGGGAGGGTGGGTGATGGGTATTGAGGAGGGCACCTTTTGGGATGAGCACTGGGTGTTGTATGGAAACCAATTTTGACAATAAACTTCATATATTGAAAAAAAAAAAGAAAACTAAATATGCATCTACCATATGACCTAATAATTGTACTCCTGGCCATTTGTGCCCGAGAAATCTAGATACCTTTCAAAAAGTGAATCATTAAACTGTGGTACATGGAATAATGCAACAATGAAAAGGGACAAACTATGGATCCAACAACCTGAATAAATCTCCAGAGACGTGTAGAATTATGTACTATATGTTTGTACTGTATGTATATAACCTTCTTAAAATAACAAATTGTAGAAATGGACAACAGATTAGTGGTTGCCAAGGCATAAGAGATGTGGAAACTGGAGAAAATAGCTGTAGCTATGAAAGGGCAACATGTGAGATCTCTGTGGTAATGGAGCTGTTCTGTATCTTGACTGTATCAATGTCAATATTCTGGCTGTGGTATTCTACAGTTTTGCAGGATATGACCATTGAGGCGAATTAAATAGAGTACACAGATTCTTCTTGTATTGCTTCCCACTAACGCACGTGAATCCACACTTGTCTCAAAAAGTTTAAAAATATGTATTTAAACCCTCAGATAAATTATACCATTAAATGTTGAAAAATAATTTTAAAAAAATTTAACGTTTATTTGTTTTTGAGAGAAAGACAGAGCACGAGTTGGGGAGGGGCAGAGAGAGAGAAGGAGACACAGAATCTGAAGCAGGCTCCAGGCTCTGAGCAGAGCCCAATGTCAGGCTCTGACCCATGAACTGTGAGATCACGACAGGAGCCGAAGTCGGACCTTACCTGAGGCACCCAGGTGCCCCCAAAAATTTTTTTTAAAAACCATGATACGTGGTTTCCTGGACAAAGGGATAGCAAGGTTTTGTAATTGTTCTTTACACTAAGCATAACAAAAAGTATTATCGTTAAGAGAATTTTCAATCAAGAGTGGTAATACAGTTTAGCAGGAAGTATTTTTGTACTTTTTGTAACTTCTCAGGGGTAGATGCCTCATATCTTCACGTTGTACTTTTATGACTAAAATACTAAATAATATAACAAGTTAACTAAGTGAAAAAGGAAGAATATGGGAATTGTTTGTCCGCTTGAATGCAGGCCAAAAGCTAAAGGAAACTGATATATTATGAATAACAGAAAAAAACTCTGTTTCAGAAACTAAGTTTATTTTAGAAATTAATTTCAAGCCTGTTTGAAAACAATTGTCATTCTAATAAGAATTAAAATTCAAACTATTTTGGATGATAAATATTTAAAAGCATTTGGTCTGGAAACTAAATGGAACAGAGCAAAGAAATTAATGTTATCAAATCCACTGTGGTGGAGTGAAATGTCGGTTTTGCTGAGAGGATTTTGGCCCATACTGCTAATCTCCAGAAACACATTCTCATTCTGTAACTACCATCATAGTCATATAAACATGATATTTATTCCTGAAGAATGTGATTCTTATTTCATCTACATTTTTCCTTCTTAATAATTATCTTTAAAAGCTTTACTAAAAAATCCTTTGAGCACCCAATTCCTAAGGCATGAACATATGCAAACAAACCCCTATAAACATACCTAATCCCCTCTCCGTGATCCAGACTACATGAAATCCCATAGAAAGTCCCAATTCAAGTCTTCTCAGTGGAATTTACCCATGCTTTCATGTTTGAGGTTAACTTCCTCCCTCTGCCATTATTGGAAAGAAGCCACCTTTGTTCCCAAGGTACACCCTAAACATGGGTAGGCTTAGTAGGGAGCTTCAACCAGCAGGAAAAGTGAATTTTAGAAAGCATCTGTCATGTTTGAGGGGAAAATTAGAACTTAAGTGAGTTTCCTTTCACTTTAACGGCTTAGCTGTTGTATTCGTTTGCTAGGGCTACTGTAACAAAGTACCACAAACCAAGTGGTTTAAACAACAGAAATTGATGATCTCGCAGTTCTAGAGGCTGGAAATTCTAAGATCAAAGTGTCATGGGGTTGGTTCCTTCTGAGAGCCGTGAGGAAGAATCACTTCCATGCTTCTCTAGCTTCTGGTGGTTTGCTGGTAATTTTTAGTGTACCTTGCCTTATAGAATTATCACTCCAGTCTCTCTGCCTTTGTCTTCACCTGGCACTCTCCCTGTGCACCCATCCAAATTTCCCTTTTTTATAAGAACATCAATCATTTTGGATTAGGGCGCACCCTAATGACTTTATTTTAACTTGACTACCTCTGTAAATAAGGTCACATTCTGAAGTACTGAGGATTAAGACCAACATATGAATTTGGGGACACCTGGGTGACTCAGTCGGTTAAGCGTGGGACTCTTGATTTCAGCTCAAGTCATGATCTCACAGTTCATTTCATGCGTTCGAGCTCTGCATTGGGCTCCATGCTGGCAGTGCGGAACCTGCTTGGGATTCTCTCTCTCTCTCTCTCTCCCTCTCTCTCTGTCCCTCCCTCACTTGTGCTCTCTAACTCTCAAAGTAAATAAATAAACTTAAAAAAAAAAAGACCAAAATATGAATTTTGAAAGAATACAAATCAACTCAGTCCAGTAGTGTTTGATTTTAAATGACTTTACAAGGAAAAAGGCCACCCAAATCTTCAAAGTGACCCTCCCTCCCCTCTACCATATCTGAATGACTCCCCTTTCAAAGCCTTATTAGGCCACTGCCATATAGTCCCCTATTGTTACCATCTCTCACCAACTTGGTTCATGTTGAGCTTCTTGTCATTTCTTTCCTTAGTTTGCCCCATTTCTATCTATTGCCCTAAAATTCAGTTTCTTCCTCAGCAGTGCCTTTGGCCTCATGGCCAGAACTCACACAATAAATGGAAGGCAGTAATGTGGCTTACATGCCTTCAATTACCACATGAAAGTAAGTTGGATCTATGTGCAAATGAAGGCACAGTCAGCATCACACAGTGGTGGAGGGTTAATAGCCATCCTCTTTCACATGAAAGCTTTTAAATGAACAGTGTCACCTGACCCAAGAGCATCCTCATACTTTCCACCTACATATAAATTGCAAACCAATTTATTTTCCCCTGTTTTTAATTTAAATTTTAGTTAGTTAACATACAGTGAAATATTGGGTTCAGGACTAGAATTCAGTAATCATCACGTATTTACCACACCCAATGCTCATCACAAGTGCCCTCCTTAGTACCCATCACCCATCTAGTCCATCTCCCACCCACCTCCCTCCAACAACCACAGTTTGTTCTCTATCATTAAGAGTCTCTTGTGGTTTGATACAAACCAATTTAAAGTAAAAGATTATTGGAGTAAATATGCAAGTACCTTTCAGCATGCCTATATTTAAAGTGATTATGAATGGTTATATGTGGGAAACCGTATTATTTTTATCTGTAAAAATGTTGCATTTTATCCTGAAATCCAGCAGAAAGTTGTAAGTTTTGATATGCTGAAAAAATATAAAATCATTAACTGAAAAGAAATATTTTAGTGCCCCAGTGCATAATCTTGTGCAGTTATGAGATGAAAAGGAAATGAGTGTGCTGTGAACTACCTTCTGCTATTAAGCTAATCCATAATAGGGGCCCTTTGTATACAACATACAATTTTGATACATCTAGAGAAGAAAATACTGGCCTTTTAGGTATGATAATTTTATAAATGGGACATAGGGGAGGCTCAAGAATCCCAGTATCTATGGGTGTTTATATTAACCACTTCAGTACTTTTCAGTATATATAAAACCACAACAATAGAAGTTGTTGGTTCCCTCTCATTTCCGTAGTGCTTCTCCATGTGGTACAGGCAAGTTGCACTGTGTTCTCCTTCCATGGAGCACATTTCTGTAGAATGAATCCAGGCCAAACTAAACATCATAGAATCAGTCCTTTAATGTTGGAATGGATTTAAAAAATTTATTGAATTCAACCCCTAGTTCACACATGACTCACAAATACTTCATGCTCTCCAAAAGAGTCATCTAATGTGTGATTTCCAGTCTCTGTGATGGGGGTTGCCATACCTCACCCTAAAGTCCCTTTCATTTTTAGACAGTTGTGAAAAAAACAGTAATATCTACTACTTACATGCTATAATTTTTCACCCGTTTGAAGACTCATTTAGTTATTCATTGATTCAGCAAATATTTATTGAGAATCTACTATGTCACCAGTCACTATACAATGTACTGCTATTATAATCTTCATGGGTGGCTTAGCCATTTATGAAGAGCTTTTCACAAACATCAAACCATTTAATCTACACAAAAACCCTGTCAAGTGGACTATTATCATTATAAATTTATTATTTTTAAATTTTTTAATGTTTATTTTTGAGAGAGACAGAGTGCAAGCAGGGGAGGGGCAGAGAGAGAGGGAGAGACAGAATCCAAAGCAGGCTCCAGGCTCTGAACTGTCAGCACAGAGCTTGAAGTGAACAGTCACACAACTCATGAACTGTGAGATAATGACCTGAGCCAGTCAGACACTTAACCGACTGAGCCACCCAGGCACCCCATAAATTTATTATTTATACTAGAGGTGAGAAAATGTAAGTTCTCGCAGTTCTAGAGGCTGGAAATTCTAAGATCAAAGTGTCATGGGGTTGGTTCCTTCTGAGAGCCATGAGGAAGAATCAGTTCCATGCTTCTCTAGCTTCTGGTGGTTTGCTGGTAATTTTTAGTGTACGTTGCCTTATAGAATTATCACCCCAGTCTCTCTTAACTTAGTCTCTGACTTAGTCACATGACCAGAAGACTCGAGAATCAAACTTACCATCTAAATCCAGATAGCACTCTTTCCACTGTATGAGCTAACACAAACAAATCTGTTACTCATTCCACATAACAACCTTGATATACTTGGACACCACAGACTCCTGTTATGATTCCCTTCTTCATATTAGAGACCTCTAGATCCTTCAACTTTTCTTCATACAGTTTGGAGTGAGCCCCTTGACATACCCACAACCACACATGATAGCCCAGATATGATATGACCTGAGAAGAGAAGGGATAAAAGCATTTGTCTCCTTTGAAACAGACACATTTTACTTGAAAGGGAATTTTTTCATATTTTTATTGAGATATAATTAACATATAGCATTATATTAGTTTCAGATGTACAACATAATGATATTCATATATATTGTGAAATGATCACCACAGTAAGTATAGTTAACATCCATTACCAAGCATAGTTACAAGTTTTGTTCTTGTTATGAGAAGTTCTAAGATCCAATCTCTTATCAACTCTCAAACATACAGTACAATACCGTTAGCTATAGTCACCATGCTGTACATTACATCCCCATGACTTATTTTTTTATAACTAGAAGTTTGTACCTTTTGACAACCTTCATCTATTTTGCTGACCTCCCACCCCCAACTTCTTTATTATTTTCTTAAGTTTATTTATTTATTTTGAGAGAGACAGAGACCACATGAGAGAGACAGAGACAGCAGGGGAGGGGCAGAGATAGAGGGAAAAAGAGAGAATCCCAAGCAAGCTCTGCACTGTCAAAGCAGAGCCCAACATGGGGCTCGAACTCATGAAACAGTGAGATCATGACCTGAGCCCAAACCGAGAGTCTGACGCTTAACCGACTGAGCCACCCAGGTGCCCCCCATCGACCCCCAACTTCTGACAACCACCAGTCTGTTCTCTGTATCTATGAGCTCAGTTGTCTTTCTCTGACTTATTTCATTTAACATAATGACTTCAAGTTCCATTCATTTTTTTGCAAATGACAAGATTTCTTTTTTATGGATGAATAATATTCTGTGTGTGTGAATGTGTGTGTGTTTGTGTGTGTGTGTGTGTGTGTGTGTATGTGTATGTAAGACATTTTCTTTTCTCATTCATCCCATCAGTGAACACTTAGGTTGCTTCCATGAGACAGACACATTATTGTCTATAATCAGATTAGTATTTAGGGAGGCCACCAGAAAATACTGTTTATTTACAATGAGCTAATATGAGCTATCAGAAACTTATCTTTCCTTTCCCTTTTCTGCCCCTTCCTAATTCTGACTTTTATATCACTGAATTTTGAGACCTAATCACAAGACTTTAATGTATGGCAACTACAATTAGCACAGTTACTGAGGCAGCATCCCTCACAGAGTAGAGGCCAAAAACATAGTGTCTATTAAAGTTGTTTATATTTTTATTTTATTTCACTTTTGTATTTTTTTCATTTAGTTACATTTTTTCTATTTACCAAGCATACACTTCCAGATTCAAGTATTAATACTACTGTTAAATAATAGTAATTCAGACCTATGCAAATAATTCACATAAATTGTTTAATTTAACCCTACTAAGATCCTGTGAAACAATTGATAGAAAAGGAAACTTAGGTTTTAAGAAGTTAGATAAAATTGCACAAATTCACACATGAAAATGCTGGAGCTGGAATTCCAAACAAGATATATCTGACTTCAATCTAATACCGTATCTCTGCAATAATCACCTTTTTACTCTGAATAACTGAAAGTATCATTCTTGTTTTCTTAGCACTTTATAACTACTGGAATGCTTTTCACATGGTGGACTGAGGAATAGAGGTTGTTGGTTTTTCTTTTAATTTGGAGTTGTGTTTCATTCTGGCTTTTAGCCTAGTACTAGATTATTATTATAGATCTATTTTTTTGTTAATTTCTGATTATGTGAACTGTTTTTCTATTTCTTATATTTGTCACTAGTCAAACTCATTTCTTTTCCCTAAAACTGTTCATCTAATTATATTTCATATCTCATTAAAATATCATTATCTCAAGTTAGAAACTGTGCAGTCATTCCTAATTTTGCCTGCCTCTTGTCCCAACACAGAATTTTTCATCAAGTCTATAGAGTTTACTTCCTAAATGTTCCTTAAGTTCTTTCTTCAGGCCCTCATAGTATTCTCCATATCCTATTACACTGGTCCCTTAATTAATTCACCTTCCTTTAGTTTCCCTGGCTGCATTCACTCCCTGTAGTGTTACCAGATTTACTTTCTAACCACATGGCTAAATATTTTTCAACTTTTTACAAGCTGACTCCAATCAGTATTTCCTGCTATCTGTATCTCTACTCCCAGTTCCCGGGTGCCCACATCTATGCTGTAAGAAACTTATCATTGTCAAATAGCCCATGTACTTTCACAACCTTGTTCTTATGGATGCCCTTTCCTCAGCTTGAAACGTACTTCTTGTCCTGGCAAAGAGCCAGCTCCTATATCCACCAATGCACATCCATATCCCTTCAAATAGAATTCATTGCTCTAAAAAAAAAAAAAAAAAAAAAAGAATTCACTGTTCTGACATTTTTGCTAATAGAACTTTTTGTA
Source organism: Acinonyx jubatus (assembly GCF_027475565.1). Lineage (NCBI taxonomy): Eukaryota > Metazoa > Chordata > Mammalia > Carnivora > Felidae > Acinonyx > Acinonyx jubatus. The sequence continues at coordinate 91,994,815 of NC_069384.1, forward strand.
CATAATTCTTACATAAACAGTTATGCTCTATTGCAATCATTTCTTCATTAATTCTCTCCTCCATGAATATGAGTTCCTCATAAGCAAATATCTTGATATTTTTGCTTATCACCCTGTTATAGTGCCAAGTGTATAGTAAATGTTCAATAAATATTTGCATGAAAGAACAAATGTGCTCCCTTTGAAATCTGAGCTGACTAAAAATTTTCTTATAATTTAAATTGGTCTGTTTGGCTACCTCCACATTTCTCTCTCATTGGTATTATTTGCTTTTATACTGTTAGAATTTTAAGATCTCCTATACTTCTCAAGCTGTCTTCTCGCTTACAGTTGCACTGGCATCTTCATTCTGAACTTCTTGAATCTATACTAAATCATGGCTGACAGATTTTTGCGTATAAGATTTAAAGGTCCTCAGAAACTAGTTGATAATAATTTCCTTTGATGTGAATTATCACTGATAGCCATGTGCTAGGTGAGAATCTGCCCTCTCACTGACACCTTGAGTCCCTGTGATCGTCGGACATCCCAAAATTCTTTGCATGCTCATTTGGTCTGATGTCCATATCCCTGTAAAGCCAAGTCAGCATTGACATATAGATATATAAGAAAATGTTATCCGCCCATTTTGCAAATGGCAAAATTAGACCCAGAATGACCAAGTAGACTATCTGATATAGTTAAGCAAGGAGATTCTGTACCTAAAAGGAAGTCTAATAAGACCGTTGCTCCAAAAACTGGCTCATTTCCTTCCTTACATGCTTACATATTTCTTTGTGTTTTATTTCCCTAAGGGCTTTATAGAAATTTCTATCATTTGCAATCTGTTCTTCTTAGTTAGATGAATCTATTTTCTCTTCAACCAGCATTTTTCTTTCCTTGACGTAAAAAAGAAAATAAAGAACCAGCTTCACTAAAAACATGTTGCAGCTCTCCTACACTTCAGAAAGTATAGAAGCTAAAATTGACTTACTTTACTGCATAGTGTGTCATTCATCTAATGGTATAATCTAAGAGAATAACCTGTGATTTGAAAAATGTGAGGACTCACATAAGACTGAACTAACCTAGATCTGATGTGAGTACAAGTCATGGAATTTTTTGGCTTGGAGTGTCCTTGGAAATTATCCAGGCCAACCTTTTCTTCACCAAAGGTTAGTTAAACTGAAGCTCAGAAAGGCCAAGTGACTTTTCGAGAGTCATAGATTAGGGTTATAAAGCCACAAGGATTACAAGCCATGAGCAGAATTCAACACTAACTCTCTTTATCCAGTGCCCTTTCTACCTCATTCTGTTTCAAGTATGGAGACCACACCTTGTAATCATCTTGCCTGGAGACGCTCAAGGTAATTTGTAAGAGATAATAAAGCCTTCTGATGTGCTCCATACCAGGCAACACTTTGAATATGGAAAAACAGATCAGTTTCTGAATGTCTTCTCTATTATCAGAAAAGAAGATTATTGAGGGCCCACCATATTCTAAATGATAGGAATAGTGGACAATGTGGGCTTAGTCTGCCTTATAATCCTTAAAACCCAGATAGGAAGACAGATACTAAATAAATCATTATAATCAAGTAAGATATATATGCGTGTGTGTGTGTGTGTGTGTGTGTGTGTGTGTGTGTGTGTACACATATAATTTGCAAAGAGATTAATGGGCTGCAATGGGACTATGTTACTGAGAAACCCAACCTGGTCTGGATTATCCAGGAAAATGTTCCTGACACACTGATGTTGAACCTGAAATCCAGAGGAAACATAAGGATTTTCCAATGGGAGTAATCCATCACATGGTATAACATTAGGAAGTTTAAGGGAACAGAGTACACTGCACTGCTGTGTTCAAATAACTGAAAGATGTACTACACAACTGAGGCAAATGGAGTGATAGAAGACATAATTAGAGATGCAAGTGAAACCAGATCACTCAGAAGTGTGTAGGCCACATTAAGGGCTTGGGAATCCATTTAAGTTTTTCCAGCAAGGGAAAAACATAACCAGATTTACATTTTTAAAAGATCATTTTGGTATCATTAGGAGAATGAGTTGAAAGCATAACATGTAGACAGACCAGGTAGGAGGTAAACACATAGGCATGTTAGACATGCACATGGTATATACTCTAGACCTCCAGTTTAATTTAACAGCACTCTGTTTCAATCAGACATTTTATGTTTCTTCTTTGTCCTTTCTAATGAAAGGCAACCCAGTTAGTCAACCCTGCTTTTAATAAATACACTTTAAAAAGCAAAAAAGACAATAGCCACCTAATGGATATTTTAAAACAATTTATCATTGAAGAAAGTTTGTGCGTTAGGATTGTAATTTTAAATTGCATTTGGGTTAACTGCAAACATTCTAATTGTAGAGAGCTTTGATTTAAATGACACATTTTCAGTGCAAAAACATGAGTGAGTCATCAACTCAACTATTGCAGTAATGGTAAAGTGCCATCCATTACATTTGTTTTGATTGTTCTCTGTGTTAATTTTGTATTTATGATTTTGGTGTAAGTTGGATAATATAAATGTATGAAATACATAGAATAATTCACTGACTTCATGACAGTCCAAAAATATTCTGTCAAATGATTTTGACGATTGATGCAACAATCAGACATCATAAACAACAACGTGCTTTTGGAGAAATTTGCCTGAAGTAATTTTAAGTTTTCAAAAAGAATTGTTTTCATAAAAGTAAATTATATTATTTTTCTAAGGAAACCAATGGACAATTTACATCACCTAGTGTAATATAAGTCCTAAGCATAACATATAAATGAATGCTACCATTTATTATTCTTTTTGACAATTTGAATTATCTTTTGGATATCACCCTAAATGATAAATCAAGTGACTTAAAAGTAAAACTCAAAATTGGAAAACTAGAGTTTAAGTGCTTTTATCTTAAGGAGATGATATGCCCATGTATCTTGAGTAGTAAGTGTTCTAGCTTTGAGCTAACTTTATGACAATGGGCTCTTCAGTGAGTCATTTTAGGCTAATATGCTATGCAGGTGCTGGGAGTCAAGGTTAAGTATGAATTATTACATCTACAGACTTTCATGAGAGCCCAATGCAGCATATATGTAAACTGTTTTATTCTATAGGTCTTTAGCAGAATGAAATAGTGACAAATAGTGTAACATATTCAACCGTCACTGAATAATTACAAGTTTTCTTTGGAGAAAGACTTATAGTTTAGAATTATTGTTTTGTATATCATTACTTTATCTTATTCCCTGGGGTGTGGCATTTTTTAAGAAAATGTATTTTCTCAAAATTTTGTTTTGATTTAAAAGAAATAGTTCTTGCTAAGACAATGTGTAATATTCATTTTTCTCCCAAGTTGGCCAGAGGCATACAAATGCTACAATCTCTGGCTTTGAGGGGTGTGGATTTGTTTTTCCATTCTTCCTTTTGCTAATGGTAGAGTTTTTCACCATTTATTTCTTTTTGAAATCCCTGATTTTTCTGACCATTAAAGATAATGGGTGATGATATTCCCCATTTCTATACCCAGTACATAGGACTGAGTGGTACAGCAAACTCCTGCATGTCTGCTTCATGTTCCTAAAACAGGGGAATCTGAAATGGAAACAGAAGGAGGCTTTTACGTTCAATCATGTCCATCTCCGCCGATTCTGTTCCAACATGGATCTGTATGTGCCATTTAATTTTAAATACCTCACCATTTTCCTAACTACACAAAACCTGGGAAAAAACAACAAATCTCATTCTCTGTGCTTATTTCTTCTAGGTTGGACGAATTGAAGACTTCCTATACCAATTAGAGGATAGTTTCTTAAAAACTAAAAAACTGAGAACCGCTAGAAGGCAAAAAACAAAACTGAAGCGGCTTCAAACTGTGCAGCAAAGCTAGTCACTGGGGAGCAGGTGCTACTAACCATCAAGATGTCTCAGAGAAAAGGGCAATGGCCTCCAACCAACCTGACTCTGACAATCCAGTAACAAAGGCCTATCACCAAAGAAGTGAGGTTGGACTCCCCTTGGCTCTTCTTTACAGAGGTGTTCGATACTTCATTAATCTTGACTGGCAGCAGTAAATGTTCTCAACAAGTTTGACTTGACTCTTGTTCAAATTCGACTTATGTAAACAGCTTATAAAATAACCATTGCTGCCTCTTTCACCTGCTTTGTTCTTTCAAAATCTACTAAGGTTTACTAGTTCTACCCAAGTATGTTTGTAGTATTTGTTCATAGTCATGTGTATGATCAAGAATTATTCACATACCTTATATAGATACGGACAAACAATATGCATGCAAATTTACAAATTATAAAACTGATAATATACTTTCTCAATCCTTATGGAGATAAGTCAGATGTGGTATGGCTGATATTATCAGTTGAATTATCTCATTAAAATCTCTATTCTCTCCTCTGGATTCTTCACATTGCCTCCCCTTAAATGTGTGACTCCTGACTCAAATGTGTGACGCACACACATATGTGACAAGGTAGTGAGTCAATAGCCATCACTTAAGACCTCTGCTGACACCAAAAAGGGGGTTTAAAGACAGGGTAGTAAGAAAGAACTCAGATACAGAGTAAAATAAAAAGGAAAACATATTTTTTTTAAATAATGGGAAAAACTGACTAGGATCATAGAGTACATTGATAATAAACAACATGAAAAGGGAAAAAGAATAACAACATACCCAGAGCTGAATTTTTCGTTATACAATGAGATTGTAAAAGCATCAATTAATAACTTAATCTCAAGTGTATGTTAGATTTGTGTAGTCGTAGTTAGGCAAGGTATAAATATTTTTAAATTTTGAAGTAAACTGGGACTTTGGTTTTCCTGTGGACTATCTGACCTTCTTTTCTACCCCACCCCAAAGAACTCCATCACTGCTACCACCTTCCCTCAAGATTGTAGGCAGTGAAAGACAGTTTAAGAAACTCCTTTTTGTTTTTAAACTCACACTGGCATGGCATCTCAGTTCTATTCTCATAAATAAATACTGGAAAATAATTATTTTCTCTGGGAAGTTGAGTCTAGCCAAATGTGGGGGTCTAAGGTAAATAGCTTAGCCTCCCATCCTACCACCTCTACTGTTCTGCTAATCACTTCTCTCCATCGTGAGAATTTCCCGTTATTGAAAGAAAGAAAGAAAGAAAGAAAGAAAGAAAGAAAGAAAGAAAGAAAGAAAGAAAGAAAGAAAGAAATCCTCACAATATCTCTGGGAAACGAAGCTTCTTAGCTTTGAATTTTAACTTTAGTGTTAAAATTGTATTTTCCAAAAGGATTTCTATGTCCTGAAACAGTTTGTTTGTTTGCTTGTTTTTCATTGAGATAGAATCTTAGTACTGCCTGTTTGTTTACTCAACTGTCTTCCGAAAAGCGTATTGGCATTCAATAGCTAATCAGTTGCTTTTTCTCTGTTTTTTGAAAATTAGAGTTCTCTCATTCCACAGTGCCTGAAGATTATATTTGAAAATAATACAATTTCAATTACAAGATCATGGCTTCACTGGTTGACCATTTTCCCCAATCCAATACTAAATATCCATTGGCTATTTTGGCTGGTGCTTGGTTATGGGAAAGAAGAGACATCTAGTCAGTCTTAGGAAGGATGATATGTAATGGAAATCCAAAACTTCCAAAAGAAACTTCTTTTCAGAAAAAAAATTATTAATCAATATTAATAGCTTTTCAATAAGGTATCAAGGTATCAATTCTTTAGAATTCTTAATAGGTTCAACAACATTGCCCATAGGAATGAATGTTGTTCATGGTTTCCACATTAGTGTCAAAAGCCTTGAATAGCAACAATGCAGCATAATTTACCTCACCTGGCTTCCCATCCCTTCTTTGTTTTTAAGTTTTCTGCAGAGGAAGGATTTATAAAGCAATATGGCATTAGTAAAAAAAAAAATTAATATTAGAGAAAGCACATTTTACAAAGTACTTTCAAAATGCTTATTTTATTTCAACTTCACAAGAATTTCATGTATGCATTTTCTCTATCTTACACTTGAGGAAACCAAGACCCAAAGAGATTAATGGCTTTTTTTTTTAATTTTTTTTACAGTTATTTATTTTTGAGAAACAGAGTGAGACAAAGTGTGAGCGGGGGAGGGGCAGAGAGAGAAAGGGACACAGAATCTGAAGCAGGCTCCAGGCTCTGAGCAAGTGGTCAGCACAGAGCCTGATGCGGGGCTCGAACCCACGAACTGTGAGATCATGACCTGAGCCGAAGTCGCACGCTCAACTGACTGAACCACCCAGGTGCCCCACCTTTTTTGACTCCAAAGACTTGTTCTGTCCTCTACTTGCTATTTGAAATGTGGTCCGTGCCCAGCAGTATCAGCATCACCTGGGAGTTCATGAGAAATGCAGAATTTTTTAAAGTGTATTTATTTATTTTGAGAAAGAGCATCAGCGGGGGTATGGCAGAGAAAGAAGAAGAGAGAGAATCCCAAGCAGGCTCCTCACTGTCAGTGCACAGTCCAACACAGGGCTACATCTAAAAAACTGTGAGATAGGGGCGCTTGGGTGGCGCAGTCGGTTAAGCATCCGACTTCAGCCAGGTCACGATCTCGCGGCCCGTGAGTTCGAGCCCCGCATCGGGCTCTGGGCTGATGGCTCAGAGCCTGGAGCCTGTTTCCGATTCTGTGTCTCCCTCTCTCTCTGCCCCTCCCCCGTTTATGCTCTGTCTCTCTCTGTCCCAAAAATAAATAAACGTTGAAAAAAAAAATCTAAAAAACTGTTAGATGAGCTAATGACCTGAGCTATAATCAAGAGTCAGACTCTTTTAACTGACTGAGCCACCCAGGTACCCCAGAGAAATGCACAATTTTAAGTTCCTCTCCAGGTCAACTGAATCAGAATCTGTGTTTTTAAGAAGATCCCTGGGTGATTTATGCACATTAAAGTCCAAGAATTACTCCTTTACCGTGTTGGAAAATATTTTCTTGTCAGCTCAAAGTTAATGTGACACAGGGACTGATGATGTAGCCACTCTTAAGTTTTGGTTCAAATTAATATCTCCTAATATCATCTTTGCAGAGGTTCATGAACCAAAAGTCCCAGAAATTAAAAGTTCAGTGATAATAGGATATATGCTATTTCCCTGTCATTTTCTTGAAGAGATCTTGGATTTTATTCTGTAACATTCCAAAGACATTAAGTGAAACAATAAAAACAAAAAAGACATATTAGCCAAACAGGAGAAGAGATATACACTTGATGATCAGACCAAATTAAATATTATTCATTGTGTAGCTAGTCCATGCCCTACATGCTTCAATAATCTCAGCTTCCTTTGTCTTCCACTACTTCCCATGCCCCTGCATCATTTGCTGAAGCATCTCGATGGGGAACAGAGCTCTGCTGATCTCTGATGCTAGGGGCAACTTGTCTTCCAAAATATCTGAACAGATTCCTCCCAACTTATCTACATTAGGGTAACAAATTCTGTCCATAAAATGTATTTTGGGGGTTGTCACTGGGTAGTCTTCAGTAAGAAATAGTTCAAGTATAGAAGTTCCCCACTCAGAGGAAGAATTCCAAAGGAAACCACCCATGATCACGTGAAAATCATGTATGTTCCGATCCACATCTGCCTTGATGCCAGACCCTTGATCATTCTCACTCATTCCTGAATCATTCTTCAGGGAATTGTGGTATTGTTCAAGGGTTATGTGAAGGGGTTCAGAATGTCACCCTAAAATATGCTACACTGGCATATTGACTATTTTGAATAAAGATACTTAAGAAACAGCCAGTGCAAGAAGGACATTCTGACTTTCCTCTGTCCCCCTGAAAGCAGGAAATAAATCTCCCATGTGAAAGTTACTCTCCTTGTACCAGGAGGATAGAAGACATCTTTATCACCAAAGATAGGGAATCTAGGACCAAGAAGTCTGTATACATAAGCCTAGTTAATTTTTTACCATTTGCTACCCCAAGCGTAAACCCCTCTGCCTTGCCAATCCTACACAAACATTGTTTGTCTAAATGACATAAAAGCTGCCCACTCTGGTCACTTCTTTGTGTCCTATATCTTTGAGGGGCTCCTCAAAGATATTCATACATACATACATAATTAAATTTGTTTTTCTCCCGTTAATCTTTCCTGCTATACAGGGTGTCTCAGCCAAGAACACAAAAAGGTAAATGAAAATTAATTTTTCCTCCTCTTCAGATGTTAGTTCTCCTCATCTTTTCAGTTTAAAACTTTTCAAACCTATGGAAAGGTGCAACAATTGAAAACATAACTCATATACTTTTCACATGGATTTCCCCAATTATTAATATTTTGACTCATTTGCTTTCTCTCCATCTCTTGTAACTCTCTCTCTCTCTATTTCACTCTCTCTCATCAAGTAAAATACATTAAAACACATTCCTTGGAAAAATCAAATTGTTTCCTTTAATAAAATCACCTTTCTGTGAATATACTATGCTAATCTCCCACTTTCAGGTCTAAATTTGTTCTCTGCATCAAATGGAGCCAAGTGACCACCGTTACTTAGACACTGCGGGGGAAGAGCTATGGACTGTACACGCCACATTGTCCCTCTCCTCCTCCTCTCTTCTAGCTTTTCTATGGCATTGCTTTGATGGTCACAGCAGCATTCAGCAGGAGCAGGGTCCTTGAACAAGGCAAAGCAACGTAGCAAAGGCTATTTGCTCGTAATTCAAACTTCTGTATATCTTCGAGGGTAGCAAGTCTTTATTCTCTGAGAACAGATCACGCAATTTTTGAAAACAACCAAAAATTACTCAGACCCCAAATGGGTATCTAAATCATGGGCATCTCTGAAGTAACGGCACGTACCAAGTCAACTACATTTAAATAAGTATAGCTTCCCAAGGTGACTCCTCTGAAGAGAACCACCTGTATCTTGGTATCTACATGCTAGTATGTTTGTTTAAAAATAACTGGCACTGAGCGCTACTATATGCTTCCGATGGAACAGAACATTGGATAAATTAAAAACCTGTCTAGAAAGCAATTTGTCAACATGTACCATGAGCTCTAAAGATATTTATAACCTTTGTCCCAATAATTCCACTTTTAGGAAACTATACTGAAGGAATAATAAAATGCATGTTTAAGGAGAAATTTTTTTTAAAAAAAGATAAAAATTTAAAGGGATTCATCACAGGGCTATTTTAAGTAGAAAAATAAAATGAACTCAATGAAAAATTTCCAATACAGGTAATAGACTAAGTGATTTATGATGGTCTAGCCAATGCCTAACCTAATAACATAAAAATTTTATAATGTTAAAAGAAAAAAGTAAGATATAAAACTATATACAGCATAATTATAACTGGGTTATAAAATATATGCATATAAAAGACTGGAAGGAAATACAATAAGATATTAAGAATGGTTATCTTTAGTGGAAGTAGTTATGGGTGACTTTATTATCTTTTCCTTAACATTATACAATAAGTATATGTTTCTTGAAAATAAGAAAAAATCCTTCAACAATTCATTATTTAATATTTCTCTACAGAGAAAGACCAATTCCTATCAGTTTTTCTTTGCCTCTTTGCAAGGAAAAAATTTTATATTCTGATACTTACATCATAGATACTTGTTGTTGCATAGACAGAGGCTTGTAGAAGCATTTTATTTGCAGAATTCTTTGTGACATAAAATTTTTTATGACTACCTCTACCACACAGCCCTGAAGCACACAGTCCAGAAGATCACTCGAGTAACTATTACACAGCACCAATTATGATGTTTTATCTGCCTTTGTAAATAACGACATGATATCATATGTGGGCTGTCCCTATTTCCTTTGTTTGTGTTCCTCATAACTGTCTTCTCTTATTGTTCTGTCTCATTCTTTCCCTGCACTTACATCTCCTAAAGTATGAGATGATCAGAGACCAAAGTCCCTTAAATCAAAATGTATTGAAAGTTGAAGAGACCACCGGCAGAGCAAAGCTTTTAATTTACAGTGGCTGGATACATTGAGATGGTGTGTTGGAGTCCAAGTTCAATCAGATATTTCACAAGTTGCCTGATCCACTCAGCAGTGCCCTGGGCTCCAGGACATGGATACAAAGGACTACTGTGCAGCCTTGACAAGCAGCATATTGTCAAGATGGGATGGAATGGAATGGAATGGAATGACACCTGGGGGCAGACTCCTATTTTTGACAAGTCATCAAAAGAAGGGAAAATCAGAAAACAGACCCAAAGAGCATCCCAAAATTTACAAATGTAAACATATTCTGCCTGTGCCTTGAGGAAAAGAAACCAGAAACACTCAGACCACGTGAGATAATTAGCGCTCAAAATCACTCTTCACACGTATTCTTTAATGGGAACTTGAACATTAACTATTGCTTACGTTCTTTTGCTGTGATCTTCTATCGATCCGAGGCAATGTGCAGAACAAACATTCATTAATAATCAAGACTTTAACTTTCTTTTTAAGTAAGTGTTTAGGGAAGTAGAAAGGCAAATATTTAGTAAGAAATGGGAGGAAGGGATCCCGGATACGAATAACAAATCCAGCTTTTCTCTAAGCCTTGTACAGTAAGTTTATAGATATGAATACCTGTGTTGTAAAACCAGACAGGGAAATTTGGTGTTAGTGTGGCTATTAAAAGTATGGCCCTAAGAACAGTACCTCCCATAGAGCCACTCTAATCAAGCTAGCTGATGGTGATGATAATCATAATATGGAAAACAAAATGGGCTTAGATTTTGAAGACCTGTGTTCAAGTTCTAGATCTTTTATAAAGGGAGATAATAATTCTTTCCTTTCATAATGAGATTTCAGTACGGGGCACATGAAATAATGAAATATGAAAGGATTTTTAAACTCTGAAACAATATGACCTTGTGTCTCTTGATAACTCACTATAAGCTAGGCATTGTCCTATTTAGCCCTCACTACAAAGCTGAGGCTGGAAATATTATTTTCTCCTTCCACAGACAAGTAATTTGAGGCCCAGAAGGTGAAGTAACTTCCTTACAGATAGAAAGTTGCAAAACTGGAGTTCAAACCTAGACTTGGGACTTGATATATAGCTTTTTTGTTTTATTATTATATTACTTTGTTTAAGACTTGCTGGGTTCCAGGTAACATTAACATTATACATACCTGGGATTGCCCAAAAATGGCCCCAGGAGCTTGCTCTGTGTCCAATACAGTAGCCACTAGTTATGTAGGACTATCATAGTTATGTAGGACTAGTTATGTAGCCCCTAAAATGTACCTAGTACAGCCAAAAACTAATTTTAATTTAAACTTTAATTTTTAAAAGGTTTTAAATTTAAGTTAAAAATTGGTACTTAATTCGGTATTAGAAAACTTCAAAGTATATATGCAGAAAAATGTGGGTATGAAAATCTCCTCTTAACTGTATATTTTATGAAATCTAAATACAGATCAAGTATTTCCAAAGGAAATTTAGTGTCCAAATGGAGAGATTCTATAAGTCTAAAAGACACACCTGACTTCAAAGACTTATTATTTTAAAAAAATGTAAAATATCTCAACAACAACTTTTATATTGATTGCATGTAATGGCATTTTGGATATAGCGATTTAAAGAAAATGTATTATTAAAATGCATTTCACATTTTTTCCCTATTTTTTTTTTTTACTGTAGCTAGTAAAACACCCAAACTTACATATATGGTTTACATTGTATTTCTATTGACAAACACTGACCTGGACAATGAGTCAGCTGGAACTAAGATCTCTCCCCTCTTCCCAGCAAGAAGGCTAAACAGGAATTTGGCCTGCCTACCCTGGCTATAAAGTTAACCATGGACCCCAGATCCCCCTTGTTTTGTCAGTTCTTCACAAATTTATTGTTTCTTTGTCTAAAAGATATAAAAGCTGTCTGTTTTGGTAACTTCTTTTTGTAGGGTTTTTGTAGGTATAAGATTAAATTTGTTTTGCTCCTGTTAATGTTATGTTAATTTAATGATTTGACTAGCCAAAGAACCTGGAAGGGAAGAAGAGGAATGTTTTCCTCCCCCACATGTACCCTATACAATGAAAGAGTGAGAAAGAAGCAGGTCTTGCTCCTAGACTGTTCACCCTCAGTGTGCCCAACACAGTGCTCTGCACACAGTTCATCTTTCTGTGGATGTCATGAACACCACATCTTGCTCAACCTTGCTTAAAATTTCCCTAATGAAGCCTTCCTAACCCATACAATTTTCCATGGCTCATGACAAATGGTGACCAGAAAGGGACCCATCTTGCACAACAGGGGATGCTGGGAATACTTGGAGAAAAAGATATAGGAAAAGACTGAACTTCCTCCTCACAGGAAGGTAGATACTCAAAGAACACTGAGATTTGTGATCTTACTGCAAATATGACACATGTGTAATTAACACAGAAGAAGTCAAGGACATACTGGTTACATTTGTAACCAGTGTTGGTCCCCTGAGTCACATTATCCCATAAAAACGTAAGTGGCATTAAAGCAAAATTTCTGTACTAATACATAATGCTGCATTTAACCCAGAATAAAGCTGAAACACAATACGATTTATGTACTCCAGGGACAGGGGAATCCCTATCCACTAGCAAGTATGACAGAGGGCTACCTATTGATGAGAAAATCCACCTTTGTTTAAATGCTAATTAAACATCTACTGAGAGTATCCAACTCTATGCCAGAACATAGAATAGACATTAGGACAGTAATGTGAAATAATATAAAAAGCATTGGCTTTCTCATTATGTGATCCAGGTCTCAGTCTCCTAATCTGTGAAACAATGATAATAGTCTTCAAATGGGTATTGAAAGCCTTAAATCCATCATGTATTTTAATTGCCTAGACAGTGTGTGACACAGTAAAGACTTTAAATCTTAGTGCCCTCCCTCTGAGAGCTAGGAAAGTGGAAAACAGTCCCTGCCCTAAAGGAGTTAATGCTCTAGACCGAGGAGCTGACCAGTCTTGTCCTCAGACCCCTATGGCAGTGCTGTATCTGAGGGTGACTGTGCACCTCCAGGTTGGCAGGAAGGAAGGAGGGCCACTGCAGCACGTATGTGTGTGAACTTGGGTTGAGAAGGGGCAGGAACACGGCACAGAAGATGTAAGAAATTGAACTGATATGAAATGATCCCACCACAAAAAGAATTCCCTGCTTGAAAATAAAATTGTTTTCCATTTGATTTCTTGTCATTTGCTTTTCCTGTAAATGTTTAGCACAGGAAAACCAACTATTTGAGGAATTTAATGAGCTATGGTCCAAATAACCACAATTTTAAGCTAACTATGTTTGTGTTTTACCAGAATTCTAGATTTTTGTGAAGTAGAAACATGCCTCCCACTTTATACTTTACAACTAGGTGTTTGGGATTTTTTTTTTTTTCATTTTATTTCAAAATCTCAAACATGTCCATCCCACTCCCTTGGCTCCCATGGTCACTATCTTAGTTCAGCCTTTTTATCCTCTTTTGGTTATTATTCCCGATAGGCCCCACTCTCCAGTTTGTCCTCATGCCAATCCCTCTTGCATGTTGTGACCAGAGCAACCTCTCAGGATCCCACAGTGTCTGCACTGCTTTCCACACCATCAGTACCTCCCCATTCCTACAGGAGAGGCCAGGCCACGTGGAAGGCACTGCCACCACACGACTTGTCCTACCCAATCGCCTGCCCTTTGTCTCAAGTATCCCTGCCCAGGAACACCCCACACGTGGACATGCGGACATGGGGGGGGGGGGGCGCCACACCCTGGCCATCTCTGCCTTCCTTAACTTGCTCCCCTTCTTCCCTGTACTCCTCCCTTCTCTGTACTCTGCCTTCAAACCTCAGCCCCAAATGTCTCTTACTCATCCATTCACTTCCTCCTTCAACCCCAGACAGACGCCAATCATGCTTTTCTCAGCATTTACAGAGCGCTTTCGTCAGACTCCCCGCACAACTCTGGTCATGTCACATCATATTAGAATGAATTGTGTGCACATTCTTTTTCTCCATTATGTAACTCTTAGAGAAAGAACATCCCTTTTTATTCCTAATTTAAGGGTGGGTGTGGGCAAGATACCATCTTATAAAATCAGGGCAGCCAGTTGGTAGTCCTTTAAAGTGTCCAGGATGGAGTGAATTCCTCCAAAAATATTTCTAGAAAAGAGGAAAACCAGGGACCAGAAAAGAGAAGGAAAGAGAAGGGGGGGGTGGTGCTTAGAAATTGAGTTTAGAATTTAACACAATTGGTTTTTAGCCTGGTTCCTAGAGACGAGGTTGCCGTTCTGTGATCAAGGACAACACACATTGTTTCTGTGAATGTCACTCGCCCCATCTGCAGAGTAGAAATAATAATAATAGATCTTACCTCCCTGCCACTGTTATGGGAGTAAATGAATTGAAAGAGTGGCTGTAAAATTCCACTTTTGAATTGAGTCCAAGGTCATTCTGTTTTTTGAAAATGTATTTTTCAGAAAATTGGAAATTTGCTCTAAAATTTTTATTGAAAAAATATTCTCTTTTGTTGAATAATGATAGGAGATAAAACATGCCACAGCTCCAACTCATCCCCCTTTATTAATGAATTAAGCCACATCAAAATGCAATAAAAAGGGTATAAGAGGCTCCTAAGAAGCATTCAAATTTTTATCAGTCATTTTCCCTCCATAAAATGAGCATTTCTATTAAAATGGTATTACATAAAAATAGAATTTTAATGGGTGAAGATTCTTTAAAATCACAAGACCACCTGGTAAAAGGCAGGCTTAAAACTACTTTTCCCTCCATAGAAATTAGAAATGAAAGAAACCAAAAATGACTGAAATTAGAAAATGCAAAAAACCAAAATAGCCACAAAATAAATGTGCTCCCCAAATGTGGAAGTGTCAGGACCTCCAACTCAAAGATGCCATTGTTAAGAATATTAGGCTCTTGCTCAGCAGTGACCATGGGAAGTAAGAAATTCTGCCCGGGTAGTGAAACCACATGGGTTATGCAGAAAGGCACACTGCAGGGAAAGAAGCCACACATGACTGGAAGACAGGGATTGTGATACTACAGAGCAGTGGAAAACATGAATTACTTGCCAACAAGGGATCTGCCATCGGAAAGACTCACAGTAGGCAAAAATGCAATGAAGTTGAAAGGATGGTCACTCCAGAGAAAAATGGGCTCCATGAGGAACAGGAAAAGGGCACATTTGGTAAGTTTGTATCAATAGTCAAGTTGTGATGTCATTTTCAAAATACGACTATTGGTGTTGAATAGAAAGCATTTCAAATTGAGACGTGTTGAGACAATAAGCATAAACACTCGTACATTGTACTTGCAAATATTTGGGGGATGTGAATATTTATCTTGCTCATCTCTGAAGAATTTTAATTTTTCTCATTTATAATTTTAATCGAAGCATTGCTATTCATTTTTTCTTAACTCTTTCTTATAGGCATCAAATTGTAATATCCAAGTCCAACTTGGGGGAAAGAAACACCACCAAGAACTACCCTCCAGAACAAAATAATGATGTTCACTCCTCCAAACAACCAAATTTGAAGTCTACCAAAACAAAAATAAGGAGTCCGCACAAAAAGAAGTAACAAAAATCACATTCTAGGTGTTCAATGCAAGAAGCAGCCTCACTATGCCGTCTAATCAAACTTCAGCTGACTTTCACAAAAAAATTATACCCTAGCTCATCAAAATATACATTTTCTATTTGCTTTTTTTAACATCAAAAATAACAATAAAAAAGAAAACTTGAAGGAGTTCACAATCATTTGCCTGACACATGTCAATGTCATGTACTGTCTCTGAAGATCGGGAAAGCTATTTGCAGTGCATGTGATTAGCGGACACTAGTCTTCAAGGTTCAGTTTTCTTCCAAACGGTGTAAAATACCCACAGTTCCAAGTGTGAAGGAACACAGACAATCTCCTTTGAGAAGTCCACAGGAGAATACAGGCACCCAAACTGTTCTTCATAGAGTGCAGGCCTTCCGTCAAACTGACACAATCACTCTATGTAAACTATTTCCCTCCTGTTTCAGTACTTCTTTTGAGAGGCCAAGAATCAGTTTGAAAAGCTCCCATGTGCAATCTTCTTCTGGAGTTGTGGAGATTGGAATGGCTGTCAAATCATTAATCACATAATCAGTCTCTCTCCCTTCTTTGGGGCACCTCTTCAGTACTGGAATACAGTCTTCTATTAGAATCTGAGAGCAGTCTCCTTTCTGATTATTTAAGGCATGACCACATGTTTTTCTTTTTCTTTTCCTTTTTTCACCACATGTTTTTCACATGTATTTCTTTTTTTTTTTTAATTTTTTTTAATGTACATTCATTTTGAGAGAGAGAGACAAAGTGAAGGCTGGGGAGGGGCAGAGAGAGAGGGAGAGCCAGAATCTGAAGCAGGCTCCAGGCTCTGAGCTGCCAGCACAGAGCCTGACACGGGGCTCGAACCCACAAACTGGGAGATCATGACCTGAGCCAAAGTGAGATGCTTAACCAACTGAGCCACCCAGGCGCCCCCACATGTATTTCTTACATCCATCAATCACCATTTGGTCAATCTCTACCATAGTGACCATATTTGGTTTCAGTTTAAATATTTCACATAATTTGCCCCCATCTCTGCCCCCTTGAATCAGTATGTCTTTGCCACTGTTGTCTCCTTTTCCACTGTCCATGATGGCCTGGGTATGCCCACATCACTCTCCACTGGATTAAAATCTCCAAACTGCTTCAAGCGTAGAATTTCAATGTTCGTTTAAGGTGAATCTTCATCATACACCACTTCATCTATTCATCCCCAACCAGGCAACCATCAGCTATAGGCCAGTATCTGTCAATGGTCCCTCCTCGAACTATGGGAGGTAATCGCTTCACCTGCTCAGTACAGTCCTGACTCAGTTCTTTTATTCTTTCTTCTACTTGGTCCAAAAGACTGTGAACTTCTTGGTCTTGTGAATCCCCATCATAACTCTGAAGGTCCAACAACACCAATCGTGTGAGTAAATTCTCAGATTGGCAAGGCTACCATTTTTGTTTATGTAGGTCGCCGAATAACTGTGGTCTTGCCAGGTGTGCCCCGACCCCATCATCCCTTGCTCCCGGAAGATGGACTGCAGGCCTTTTAGAATGTTCTCACCATCAGCTTTGGTGCCAAGCATGAAGTTTCGTGTGCTGTGCTGTGCTGCTACAATAGTGAGGCACTGCCCTGTACCATGCCTGGGGGAGGTGGAAGCGGGTTCAGGAAACTGGGGAGGCTGCAGGCATGCCAGGCCTCTCTTTTCTGAGGAATTTTAATTTGAAAAAAATAAAAGATAAAAAGTGTAGGTGAGGACAAAAGACCCAACAAACAAGAGTCTTCCAGGGTATCAGCTGAGTAGAGTGCATCACCTCCAT
Organism: Acinonyx jubatus; assembly: GCF_027475565.1. Taxonomy (NCBI): domain Eukaryota; kingdom Metazoa; phylum Chordata; class Mammalia; order Carnivora; family Felidae; genus Acinonyx; species Acinonyx jubatus. Next base: position 92,012,164 of record NC_069384.1, read on the forward strand.
TGTCCCTTAGATACAGTGCAGGAAACAAGTTTTCTTACACCAGTGTCTCTCCAGTATGCTAGAAGACCTGGATCTCTCATGGGATTTCATTCACTGTTAACAGTCTTTTATAAACAGGAAAGATCTAGCTCAAAACATTCAATGTACTTAAGAAATCTATAAGGCCACAAATCACTAGGACTATTATCTCCTGTTTAGCTTTTTTATCCCACTGCTAGATATCATATACAATATTTTACATTTGCAATATTGCAATTTATAAGAAATATACATTTGGTCAAACATATATTTTCCTTATCTATTTAGCCTTCTTCCACAGTTCATAGCTCACAGCTCCCCAAACCCTTAGAACTTCCTAAGTGTGAAGAGACATGAAGGTGTCACTTGTTATGTTAATGAGGTGACTTTTGCAAAGCTTCTAAGGATGAGGTTCATGGTGAATGGAGCCAACCAAGTGATCTGAGGGTTGGAACTTACAGTCCCACCCCCTGACCTATGGGGAGGAGAAAAGGGCTAGAAATGTAATTGCCAATGGCCATTGATTTAATCAACCATGCCTATGTAATGAAGCCTCCTAAAAATCCAAAAGGAGGGGACTCAGAGAGCTTCCAGGTTGATAAACATATGGAGATTTGGGGAAAGCAGTGTGCCTATAGAAGGCATGGAAGCTTCATACCCTTTTACCATACTTTGCCCTATGTATCTCTTCCACCTGACTGGTCTTTTTTAAATGAACCAGTATTTTAGTAAGTAAAATATTTCTCTGAGTTCTGTGTTCTGGACTCTCTAGCAAATCAATCAAAGCTGAGAGGAAATCTTGGGAACCAATGATTTATAGTCAGTTGGGTAGAAGTGCAGGTAACAAGCCTGAGCTTTGTGGCTGGCCTCTGAGAGGTACAGGGAGGGCAGTCTTGTAGGACTGAACCCTAATCCACAGAATCTGACATTATCTCTGGGTAGTGTCAGAATTGAGTTAAATTACAGGACATTCAGCCAGTGTCTGTTTGTTGTGGGGAATCCCACAAATACACACACCGGCACACACCAGAATTGGTCTCAGAACACCATTTTAACATGTGAAAAGCTGGCCCTAGTTCCAAAGCAACTTCACACATTAGTTGCTTTGATGTTGTGGAGGTGAAAGCAAAGGCTCAGAGAAAGAAGGTCATATTCCTAGAAAGAGGCATGTGGAAGGCAAAGCTCCAGGTCTTCTGGGTCCAAATCTACTGTATATGTCACTTCCCTTTTAAATTGTATAATGATCATAAGAAGTTTCAGTTCTCAAAAAAAAAAAAAAAAAAAAAAGAGCAAAATCTTTGGCAAGGGCTCCTACATTTTCCCAGAGCTTCTTGGAAGAGGACGTGCTGTGTTTTAACCTCCTGGGGGCAAAGAGACCACGGTGAGCTGGATTTCTCCTGTGCAAGGCGCTGGCCTCAGGCTCAGTCTGCAGATGGGCAGAGGGAGGGGAGACCAGGGTGGGACGCTCCAAGTGGGGATTAAACACCCAAATCGGAAGGAGAACAGCTGTAGCCCCTTTGCATTACAGTTTTAAAATTCTGAGCGTGTAAAGAACTATAAAAATCACAAGTGGGCCCTGGATCATAACAGATGAATAAGGGATTTATAATCTTTAAACTGCAAGGAGAATGGCTTACATTTGTACCATTTCCTATTTTGATTACAATCATTGTCCTGAGAGCAGATTCATGTTGTGCCTTTTCTGATTCTTTTTGCAATCCATCACAAGAAGACAACAGAATGGTAATGCTGCTGTACTTTCTTTGAAAGACAATAAAAACCCATGTAACTTCAGACCTTCCCATTTGTTTTTGTTTTTTTTCTTTTTTTTTTTTTCTTTTTGATTGGGCAGCCATTTTCTATTGTGGACTGTTAGCTACCTCATTAACCTGGAAAGGTGAGACGGTCTGGACAATTACCTTCCAGAATATTAAAAAGGTTAAAGCAAAAAGCCTGCTGCTTAGTGCTTTTCATAAAGTAGCTCGAGTATTAAATCCTGATATCTTGTTCCAGGTTCCCAGCCTGTAATCACAAGAAATGGCACAAAGCAAGGCTCTTCCCCCTGAATTGTTTTAAAATGACATTCTTCTCCTAATGTTTCCTGGCCCATATGCAGTTTATGTGTCAATAAACCTTGGGGAAATTTCTATGTCTCCCTTCCCTACAACACCCTGCTGCAGGAGAATGTGCTTTATTTCTTAGTAGGCACTTTTTTCAGCTCAATCTGTTTGTATTAAAGGAACTTCTATAAAATTGATAAGAACCTCTATAACAACGCAAATTTTCTGTTATTCTAGGAATTCACCATTCACAAAAGCAGTGCGAAGATATCAAAATTCATATGCAAAGAAAGGAATGCAAAAGCCTTAGAACTGGTTGGTGCCTCGGGGCTCTAGCCTGGCTATTAACTATTATGGCATTATGGCCCGTAGAAGAGCTATAGTAGTGTGCACTTACCTGTATTATTGGGCTATATATGTAGCCATCTGGAAAACTATAGCTGCACCAACGCCAGAAAAATGAAAAAGGAAGACACGGACTATGTTACATTTTTCAGGTGTTATTCAAACCCTACAGTTGGGTAAATACAAGGAGGACATAAAAATCCAGTAATTTCTAAATTAAAAAGGAAATATTAACTTTTTCTTCTCTGTGTTGTTTTCACCCTCAGCCCAGCTAGATGGCCCAGACTTTTATAGCATAAAAAATATATGGAGCATAAGAAATTAGTAGCATGTCCACAGCTGACCTGACTTTACAGAACTACACTCCTATCCTCATCACTTATCTTATATTCTAACTGCCCCTGGGTGGCTTTATACACAGGTGGCATTTGGGACCTATGGGGAATTTCCCATTGGAGGCTGCAAAGCTTAGGGGAAATTATATCATGTGTGGCATATCTAGGAGCTCATTAAAACATTTCTACTCAGTGCTTTATGATAGATTTGGCAGCCTCAGGAATTCCAGTTGGATATATAAAGAGCCTCTTGTTGTTTGTTATTCTAATTGTGGTCATTACACAAATGTAAATGAAACTACACTCTGCTCTTCATTTGCATGTAGATTTGGCAAGTGGTATTTGAAGGGAAAAAAACCAGTCTTGTCACCCACTTCTTTTACCAATCAGTATCCTTCTCAGACAATAGATTAACTCCTGTCTACATCTCATGCACTGGGCTGTGTGAGAGGGTAACAGGCACGAGGCACACAAAAATGGTAAGAAGCGTCTGCCCTAGTGGAGAGAGAAGTACTATTTGTTTGTTACGTGGCATAATTCATGTACAGTTAAAATTCTGTGTCACGAAACCCAAGCGGGCGGGTTTCGCGGAGATGCTATTTGAGTTAGATTTGAGGAATGAGAAGGACCTTTCCAAAGGGAGACACCTCAGAGGACATCCCTGACAGGGGGAAGAGCAAAGGCCAGGAGAAGAAGTGTGTCAAGAGAATTCACTTTGAGTCCTGGCCTAAGCAAAATCGAACTCACTAAAGGAAATCCACTTTCCCCTGCTTTCCCTCCCCCTTCCCGAAAACACACGACACGGGCAAACTCCAGGACAGATCATTTGGAACTTTGCTCCTGTTCCTCTCCACTCTTATACACAAAGACAAGATTTTGTTACAACAGCCACAAAGGGGCCCTGCTCTTTCACATCGCTATCTCCCTTGATCTCCGGGGTCGTAGGAAACTATCAAATGCAGTTGCAGGACAGAACCAAGTCTCAAGGAGCTAGTTACTGCCTCAGCAATGAAGTGGTACGGGGACTGGATTTGCTAAAGACAAAATGAAAACACATGGTCTGGTAACAGGACCTGGGATCTGAAGGCAAGATTCTCTTAAAGAACTGCCAGAATGGAAAGGTGCAGCAGCCACTTCTTGGAGCAGGACCTCCTCTCCATACCAGTGCTGCCCGGTATGAACATGATGTGAATTACAAATGTGAACCACATATGTAATTTAAAAAAATTTATAGCCACATTAAAAATGTAAAAAAAAAAAAAATTTAATATATTTTACTGATTCTAATCTATCCAAAATATAAACAATATTTTTAAAGCCGTAGCAAGATATTTTACTTTTTTTTTTGTACTAAGTCTTTGGCGTCCAGTATGTATTTTCCACTGACAGCACATCTCAATTGGCAAGTGCCCAGTGGCCACGGGTGTCTGGTGGCTGTGGTCTTGGACGACACAAGTCTAAACCCAAGAAACTATCTGTGGTCCTCCCTTCCCTGCACCACTCTGCATTGGTAGGAATCCCCAAATAATCAAAGGACTAGCCAGGGTTAGTCAAGAAATATCCTTGGTTCTTTCATTCATTCAATCATTCATTCATTTCTTCACTTACCAAACACTGGGTCCGCAACTATTATTATATGTCTTATGTGCTTTGTGTGGAAACACAAGATGAAATGAAACTCCATCTCTGCTTTCAGAGTCTCGTTGAGGAGAAACAAGTAAAACAATAATGATGCAATGCCTTAAATCTCTGATAGTGTGTGCACAGGAAGTCTTGGGAGCTCAGAGGAGAGTCAGGAATGAACAAGTTAAAGAGGGGAGCTGGAAGATCATTCAGAGCACTGCAGGGCTACTGAAAGTTTAGTTGGACAGTTGTCAAGTGGAAGGGAAAACATATCCTGAAAGAAAAAGGGATCTGTGCAAAGACCTAAAGCACTATTCTATGAAAGTCAAAAGTAAAAGTAAAGCACTATTTACAATAACCGACATGTGGAAACAACCTAAATGTCCATCAATAGATGAACGGATAAAGAAGATATGGTGTATATATACAATGGAATTTTCCTCAGCCAGAAAGAAGAATGAGATCTTGCCATTCACAACAACTTGGATGGACCTAGAGGATATTATGCCAAGAGAGATAAGTCAGACAGAGAAAGAAAATATCATATGATTTCACTTATATGTGGAATCTAAAAAAAAAAAAAAGAAAAAAGAAAAAAGGAGCAAATAAATTAAAAAAGCAGAAACAGATCCATAAATACAGAGAATAAACTGATGGTTACCATAGGGGAGGAAGTTGAAGAGGGGGGTGAGCAAAATGGGTGACAGGGAGTGGGAGGTAGAGGTTTCCATTTATGAAATGAGTAGGTCACAGGGATAAAAGCTACAGCATAGGGAACATAGTCAGTGGTATTGCAATAGCATTGTATAGTAACAGATGGTAACTCCTGTGGTGAGCAGAGCATAAAGTATAGAGGAGTTGAATTACTATGTTGTACACCTGAAGCTAATGTACCATTGTGTGTCAATTATACTTCAATAAATAAAATAAACCAAAATAAAATAAAATAAGATGCTTTAGCAGTGGGGGGTGGGGAGTAAAATTTGTAGTAAGGATGTTCCAGGACTATCAGAGAATATGTTAGGAAAATTTGTGTGTCTGTGCTGCATACACCCAGCCACCGTTGGCATGGCATGGAACCAGAGAACCTGCAAGCTTGCAATATGTAGTTTAGAGTCTTTTGATAATTTCCAGCAAAATCCCTGCAACTTGTTTTTAGATAAGGACAGTAGATGTCTGCTCCTAACAGTCCAGAACCAAACTAAAAACCCAACAAATTATGCTGCAAATGTATATTCTGGGTATGAACATAAGGTGTTGTCATAGTTACTTAAACTTACAGTATTTTCTCTTTTTTTAATGTTTATTTATTTTTGAGAGAGAGAGAGAGAGAATGCACAGGGGAGGGGCAGAGAGAGAGGGAGACACAGAATCTGAAGCAGGCTCCAGGCTCTGAGCTGTCAGCACAGAGCCCGATGTGGGGCTCAAACTCCCAAGCCACAAGATCATGACCTGAGCTGAAGCTGGACGCTTCACCAGCTGAGTCACCCAGGTGCCCCAAACTTACGGTATTTTCAAACCAAAGGCCCGGGCTTTTTAAGGCCAGATGCCTTGCTTATAAAGTAGAGCATTCTGTACCAATTCAGATAACTTTTGTTAAAAGATTTTTGGCAATAGTAGCAGAATTACACTTACCCCGGTTGACTTCCCTTGACTTTCAGCTGGCAGACAAGGTCCGTCCCTTGACTACACCTCCATCGCCACCCGGACACTCACATGTGCAAGTACACTGCACTCTAGTCACGGAAAATTACCTTCAGTTCCTGAAATACAGACCGGCAGTCGGTCTCAGTTGCACACCTTTGCACATAAAATTTCCAGAAGGCACTGCTCATTTCTACCTGCCTTAAAACTCAGCTCCAGTGGAACCTCCTTGGGGAATCCACCCCATCCTCCCACTATCCACCCTGCTGGGTAGGCGCTACTCTTATGTGATCTCACACACCCCAGTGAATATCTCCACCACAGCCTTTTCTTCCAAGTGCTTCCATGTTATCTTCTCCCACAAGACTGTTAACTCTTAGTGGGCAAAGATTTTTTTTTTTTAATTTCTATATCCCCAGTACCTACTCAAGTGCTGAGTGATGATGAACGAATAAATGAATAAAGCAATCAGTTAATCATATTGTTTTTAGAAGAAAATGATTTGGGTTGAAGAATTTATCTGTTATGAATAATTTACATACAAAAGGCAGAGTTGGGACCAATCAAAAAAATTTTTTAAGGAAAATAATACATGGTTAAGGATATAAAAGTTTACACCTAATTTAAGGAGAGGCAGATTTGGGCTCAAAGTAGAAAATTCTAACAACCAGGGCCATCCCACAAAAGAAAGGTCTATCTCTACATAGGCCAGTTATGCCAGTAAGCTGAATCCAGGCCACTCACTATTTTTGTAAATAAAGTTTTATTGTAACTCAACCACACCGATTTATTTACATACTATCCTTAGCTGCTTTCACACACAATGGCAGAATTGAGTAGTTACAACAAAAACCCTAGGGCTTGCAAAGCCTAAAATGTTTACCATCTGGCCCTGTACAGAAAAAAATTGCTGACCTCTGGTCTACTAATGAGGTTGTGAGATTCCCATTATAGAAAGTATTCCAGTAGAGACTGGCTCTGTCCAGGATATGAAAGAAATATGTTCTTTAAAATGGGAGAATGGTAACCTTTAAATTTCCTCCCCTTTGGGCAGGTCTATGATTACAAGCCTACTTTTCTATGACAAAAACAAGTTATACTCTCTAATTTGTCTTTGACTGACAGCACTATAATGGGCAGCATTGCTAGTTGTAGAAAGGAAATCATGCCTAGCCATGGTTTAGATAATGCACCTGACTCCCTAAATACAGTTTACTGGTGCTCTGAATAATGAAAGAAATAAATTTTTGCCTTCAAGCATCACCAGGGCCCTATCATAGGAAGCTGTCATGAAAGATTCAAAGGAAGCCAAAGGGACAGTAACCTGACCTGCTTCTAACTCTGTATTTCCCAGCAGACCTAAAACCAGACTCTCCCCCTGGACCACAGGTATTAATCAGCAGGCAGCCCTTCAGCCTTCACTGTTCTTTATGAGGCTGGGTAGTCACGGTGGAAGAGGAGTCACCTATGAGATTCCCTCTCCTGCTTGGTTTATTCTTATCGACTCCCCTCCACAGTGCCCAGAGGTCAGGCCTCCAAGGCTGCTTTTTCATCTTTTGGCAGGTTTATTTACTAGGAATGACAAATTCTGAAACTCGAGCACTCTGGATGAAAAAGAATTCCCTTTCAGAAATCATTCCATCTTCACATATGAAAATGACACTCTGGGACATGTTAATGTTGAACTAAAACCATGTGTGTGCAACTGTTTGTTGTTTATTAGCAGGGTTGAAAAGTCTGCATGCTTCCATACTTTCTTTTCCAGAGCCTGTCCCTTTGGGTAGATTAAGGAGGGAGCCACGCATCAGGAAGACAGAAGGCATTGCCCATAGCCTGCTACAGAAAGTCTTGTGCAGAAAACTGGCCAACGACGGCAGGCTGGGGGAAAGGAGGGTCCTTGCTTTCACCACCACATCCGTAATGCTTGGCGATCACCTCAACACGTTTTTTGGCATCACTAGATATATTGCTCTACAAATAACTGAGGAACAGAAGCTAGCCCCAATGACTGTTATTTTCAACTTACATGAGCTTTCCCCAAAGACACTAACATTCATTCAACCCCCTTCAAATTGCTCACCAAATATATCAAGTCCCAGGAGATGCTCAAGGATGAAGGCAGCTGAAGAGACCCCAAAACATTTGTGGTAGAAATTATTTATACCTGCTGTTTACTTCTTCTGGGGCCACATTTGAAAATGGTCCCAGGTTTCTAGCAAATCCTGCTTCTTTCCCTCCCATCCCTTTACACAGTAGTTGTCTCCTTGTTGATACAGCAGCTGCACCAATGAGCTGCGCTCTGGCTTTCAGATGCCTGCCGACTCTTGTTATCAGTCTGAAGGAATTGGCTGCTTTAGAAGGAAAGGATAAAATCTCTCCAGTATCACATCATATCAAGGAAGTATTGTGTAAATTATAGCTGCCTGGGTCAAGTTGCACAGATACCTGGCATTTGTTCCCCTCCCCCACCTCCTCCCCCATTCCCCTGTGCCTGAGGATACCTGCTGTAATAAAAAATAATGGAGAAAACTTTGCTCCCATGAAACCTTATTGAAATGCTCCACTGGAAGGAGTGACCAAAGGTCGGTAGGGGAAACGTTCAGTCAATGGGATTCAGAGCACTGCTTCCACTTCTGAACTCTTGTGGCACCAATTGGCTGAACCAGTCTGTGGCATTTATCAAATCCTGCTCTGTTCTATTGTCTGTGCATGTCTAGCTCATCTACTTAAAGAGTGTGTAAAAGTTCCTTAAAGGCAGTATAATCCCACATGCTCTCCCCTGTACTTCCAATAGCTCCTAGCATAGGACCTTGCACCCTGAAGTCATTTGAAAAATTTTTTTGGCATGCTACTTTCGAACTTGTGTGCTAGTTTAATACATTTAAAGAATTTTTAAAAGTTTGTTGAGTTACCTGAACACAGAAGAGATGGGATCGGATTTTTTAATCCTTCCTTACAGCAATAGATGGAATGACCATCTAGTCCCCAAAGATGTCTAAGTCCTAATCCCCAGAACCTGTGAATATGTTACATGACATGGCAAGAAGGGACTTAACGATGCAGATGGAATTAAGGTTGCTAATCAACTGACCATAAAATAGGAAGGATTTCCTGGATTATCCGGGTGGACCCAATATAATCACAAAGGTCCTTGAGAGTGAAAACAAGAAGTAGAAGAGCTAGTGTCAGAGCAACCCCATGTGAGGAAAACTCTACTAGCCATTGCCAACTTTGAAGATGGAAGGGGACACAAGCCATGCAACGTGGGCAGCCTCTGGAACCTGGAAAAGGCAAGAAAAAGGATATTCCCCAGAGCTTCCAGAAAAGAAGGCAGCCCTTCTGATTCCTTGCTTTTAGCTCAGTTCTGACTTCCAGAATAAGACAATAAGTTTGTATTGTTTTAAGCCACCAAATTGAGACAAGTTTGTTACAGAAGCAGTAAGAAACTAATAGACTCAACTATCCAAGATTTATGGAAAAGGAAAGAAAGTTTCATAAGGAAATATTAAGGAAGTTTAATAAGGAAGGTGGTGTAATTTCATGGAAAAGGATGAGGTCCTCCAATTTACTTCCCCCAAAAATGTCCCTCTCACTTCCCACTGGGCCTTGAGAACTGGAAAAGTAATAGCTCATCCAGTTAAATAGGGTGCCATCTTTGATCTATAAGGAAATCTTATAACTGTGACTCTCAAGGGTCCAGTTTTCACAATGGAAAACCACTTGCTATGGTGCCTGGACAACAAAATGTCATTTGAAAGTGGTGTCCCCAAACTTGATAAGCAGAGGATGCTGCCAATTGAGATAGGCTTGGAACCAATAATACTGGCTGGAAACATGAGGTGATGCATGGAGACACAGGTAGTTTGCCAAGCCAGGGAGGAAAATAGAGATAATTAGGTTCCAAAGGCCATCTTCACTAATAGCACAATTTTGCTTACTGTCAAACACTTAAAGGGTCAGGCTCCCCAATTCAGTCTTTATCAAGGTGATTAGCCTGGGAAGGCTGCAGAGCTGCCTCTATTACATCCACTGAGTGAAATAGGAGCCTCCAGGGTTCTTGTAATTGTTCAGTACCGAGGTATAAGTCAAACACATTTATGGGAGTTGGCCTCTAGCCCACTTCTTATGAATACACATAAACACACCTTTTATTGCTCAATAATGTTTTCCCTTTTGCAACTTTTTATGAACCACTAAAAAAAATGGGGCTAGTATCTTAATTTTTTCTGAAAAAGAAACCACAGAAATACCAAATCTTCCAAATGGGAACTCGTCTTGCCTGCTGCCTCAACCAAAAATTATTCGCCAAGGGAGTGGTCAAAGCTTCAGCATCAACAACATGATATTAATTTGGTCGAAATCCAACTGACTATCTCCCCAGACTGAGTTTCTGCATTCCTCTTTATGAGCCCAACCTTAGCCTCTGGGGTGCCTAAGGTGCAAGGCAGCAGAATTCATCAGCTCTTTATGCCTATGGGATGTGCTCCCCACTGGCCCTGTTACAAATCAGCATTCTCTAGCCTTGGCTCCCATCCAGAAAAGCAAGAAGCTCTTTCCTCCATGGACACCTTTCATTGCCACCTCTACACCATGAGGTCAAGCCTTCGTGACCCCCTACCTGGACCATTGCAATAGCTTCCTAGCTGGGAACTCTATCTCTGGTATCCACGTTCTCCAGTTTGTATAACCAACCACACCGCTGCCAGATTAATGTCCAAAGGAGAGATACACTCATATCATCCTGGCGTAGATGCTTCAAAAATTCTCCACTTCTCATCCAGTGAAATTCAATCTCCTTAACCTGGCACTTCACTTCAGATAACCTGGCTCTGAGTTACGTTTCTAGATGTATCTCTCACTATTCACGTCCATGCATTCCACACCGCAGACAGTCTGGATGGTTTAGTGCCAGCAGCATACGCCACACATGCTTCTGCTCTTGCCATTTTTTAGTTCTTTGTTGCAAGCCACAAAAACCAATGTGGCCAATCTTGGGAACAAACGGATGTGCTGAAAAGATGTATGGAAGTTCACAGAATCTGAAGAACAAGGCACAGAAAGGACAGGAACCAGTTACTCAGGGGAGAGGGCTGCCCACTTATGGACACTGTTGGACCATCTCTTCAGGGCCCAGCCAAAGTAAATCCATGCACCCCAACCTTTTGAATTGTTTTGTTTGCCACTCTGCTTTTGCTTAGATTCCACCTCCAGAGAGTATTCAATAGACCTAGCTTTGGCTAGAGAACATCAGACCACCATGATAGACAATTTTGCAAGCTTTATCCAATGGAGAAAAGAATCCCCCCAAAGTGAGTCAGAGTGTTAGTACCAAAATAACAAATAATGGAGGCTAGGCGGTCAAAAGCAACAAATATCTGCACCACGTTATCTTCATCTAGGATGCTCATTTTCTACCTACCATTCCCTGCTCATCCCCAAGACCCAAGTCAGACATCATTTTAAAGCCTGAGCTCATCTCTCATGTCATGAACTTCTGGCTCAGAGTGTGCTCACTCCTCTCTTGGGGCTCCCCTTACTTTCTTCTTTGTTTTTTAGTTGTTATGTCTCATCCCTTTCCTCACTAGCTTTGTAATGAATGCAATGAATCTAGTTTCTGGATCCATAAAAAGCAGACAATAATAACTATGTCACAGAATCATAGCCTGTAATGGAATTTGTTCAGTGCCTGACACATAATAAGTCCTCACCAAATGTTGTTGTTGTTTCTATTAGCCTGTCATCACCATCATTATCAGTATATAACTCTTTCAGCCTGAGAACCATGACTTATTTGTCTGTATAGACCCTAGTGAAATATTTTACACACAAAACTATTTGCTACTCCTGGTGGATAAATGACTCAATCAATAGGACAATCAATCAATGAAGTAAGAAAAAATTTGGAAGCTGAAACTAAAAGTGGGATTTCAGTAGGCCCACTTCTTCTACTTTTACCCCCCGATAACAGACCCCAACTGTAAGAACAAGGGTCATCATAGAAGTTCCAAGAAATAGACAGGAAGAGAGCTTTCCATGGAATATTCTGTGGTTGTGAGGCAGTTGGAAACACAGCCCCGTTTCTGTTCTTTTGCAACAATAGCCTGTGTCTGTAGGACTTTAAAATCGATAATGAAAAGAAGGAAGAAAGGAGGGAAGGAGAGAGGGAAGAAGACCATTCATTAAAACTTTAGGGTGGTCCATAGTAATAGGAAACAAACACCCTAGCCCCTGACCTAGTTTCCTAACTCTGTCAGCAGTCCCCTGGAGAGCCATCATCGGTGTTGCTACTATGTGCAATAGTTAGGGATGCTCCTCAGGCATTCTTATCTCCCTTGGTTACCACTATGGGTCTGTCATCTATGAATTATCTAAACCCTCTTCAAATCTATTTATATGTTCAGCCTTTGCCACTTTCCACTTGTATCTTAAAGCAAATCTTGAAGTCTCATCTGGATGACTAGGGGGAAAAAAACAAGAAAAAATAAGCCTTTCCAACAAAAAACTAAAGAACTTTCCATTTAAATCTTACCTGTGTGACTCACTCAATAGCCTTGGGCCAGGCATTTGCCCTCTCTGCTTCATTTTGATTCATTTAAAATTGATACAATAACCTTCAGATTAGTACATTAAAGTTTAATTTTAACTTTTTCATGCCATTCAGAATATAAAGGAGATTATTACAGATTCTGGATAAGAATTCTTTTTTTTTAAGTTTATTTTTATTTAAGAGATATAGAGAGCAAGCAGGGGAGGGACAGAAAGAGAGGGAGACAAAATCCCAAACAGTCTCTGTGCTATCAATGCCGAGCCCAACACGGGGTTCAAACTCACTCTATGAGATCATGACCTCAGCAGAAATCAAGAGTCGGATACTTAATGGACTGAGCCACCCAGGTGCCCCAAGAATCCTTTTTTTAATTTGACTAAATGTGCATTCCTCCCTGATCACTTCTTTGTCATCGTATCTTTTAGACACTTTGGAAAATTCTTGGGGAACCACAACACGTGGTTGTGTAGACTGTGCATTGCACTACTCTAGGGGGCAATACTCATATCTTATCATAGATACGTCCATTCATTATAAAAATTTCCAGACAAATGTCAGTAGGGTGTCTCGAGGAAGGGGTACCTTTTTCTACTTCACACAAAGATATCAAGAAGACATTATTGCTAGATTTGAGACAACAATATGTCTTCTTCCACTTTATCCTTAGGTCTTTGAAAATCTTCCATTTATTAGATAGATTAAAGGGAGCCCACTGGTATTTCAAATGCAGTGCACATTAAGTAGTCACTTCCAGCATTAGAACTTACTACTCATGTTATATTGACAGTCCTTTGATGGAAACTTCCTCATGGAACTGGTTTCTGAGGTCCCACACTTCCTCCTTTTTTAAGATTCCAACGAGCAGGTGCAGAGATATGCTCCACTTACAGCAGCCCAAGGCAAGCTTCATATGCAACTAAGTACCCTTGCTTATTAAACCTGCCACCTACCAATCTGAGGTGGTCTGCCTCTTTCTTTGGTGTCTGCCTGCCCTTTGTGTACAGTGAGCGGGGTTCAGAAGGCAGTTTCTGATTTCACCTGTGCAACTCTTGAGATTGCAAACTCCAGCACCTGGCCTAGGGCCTAGCACAAAATAGTCATTCAGGCAATGGTGGCTGAAGGAACAGAGGGAGGGAAGGAGAAAAGGGAGGTAGGGTAGGGGACAGCAAGATGACAAGGCACAGGTATTTTTCAGAGACCTGCTAGGCTCCATTATGTAGGCATGAGTTTGTTTCTTCTTTTAGATTTTGAGTTTAAGAACAAAGATCATAATCTAGAATCATCTTCATATTCCTTCAAGCTAATACAGAATCACACATGTACTGAACATTCAATCAATGTTGGCTAAATTGAATTTCCTCAATGAAAGGCATTGGTTTTCTTTCACTTTTAGGGAGGGTGATGTGTAGATTAGCCATATTTTTTAAAATCCACAGATTTTTGTGCCTGAGTAACTTCTAAGTCCAAAATTATAATGGGTTTAGTACTAGCACCAATAGTAGTACGACTGCTCTTCCTGTGTCTTACACCCAGGAATACTCAACGATTCCCATGGATAAAGGAGACTGGAGTATTAAAAACTCAAAAGGAAAGGAGCCTCAGGGCACCTGGATGGCTTAGTCGGCTGGACGCCAACTTTGGGTCAGGTCATGATCTCGTGGTTCATGAGTTCGAGCCCCGCGTGGGGCTCTATGGTGACGGCTCAGAGCCTGAAGCCTGCTTGGGATCCTGTGTCTCCCTCTCTCTCTGCTCCTCCCCTCTCATGCTCTGTCTCTATATCGAAAATAAACATTAAAAAAAACAAAAACAAAAAAAACTAAAGGAGCCTGTCTTCACCTTCTCTCCAGTGCACCAGCAAGAAGTAATTTCCTACTCTGGGGGAAATGAGCAGAAGCAGCATTATCCCATCTAGAATGGGAAAACCAGACCCTTGGGACTCAGAGGTCTTCCAAGATGAGACTGCTAAACTGCATCAATCCAAGGAGGATTTAAATGCTTTCGCCTGTTTTCTCTGTGTCAGAAGTGAATCACATTGAGATGAGAAGGAGGTCTAGCAACAAGAGCAAGCATCTCGCATGAGGTCAGCTGGCATAGCCTATTCTAGATACTTGAAGTCTAAAGATAGCAACTGTCTCTGGAGTTAGCACAACTTTGAATTATAAAGAACAGAGATTTGAGATTAGAAAGAAGCCTTGCATTTAAAAACAGATGGGTTTCTCTTCATTTCTAGGGAAATTAGGAATGCCTTGATGCTGCTACTGATAGAATTGACTTCTCCTATTAGCATACTACAAGGTTGATGCTGGGTCATTTGTGCTTTATTGCTCTGTAAAAATCCAAAATCTTTAAGTGCTCTGAACTGTAAAAACCCAAGCAAACTGAAGAAGCTCCTTTGTCCACATCCCTCATCATCTTCCCCTTTCCCTCTTCTGCTTTGCAACAAGCACTTTCTGATTAAAAGGCGGTCACCCATAAAAAGCGTGCAGAAGCCCAGCAAATGTAGGTAATGTATTTTTTCCTCTTGGAAAATGAGTGGACTCTCAACCTATTACCCCATCTAGCAGCACACCAGTTTTTCAGATCTCCAGCCAGCTTTCTAGGTGGTAAGCAGTGCATAAGAACTCACTCGTAATTTGAACAAACCTGTCTTGGGCATCTATGTTATGAGCTGTCAGATGTACTGGTCAGAATCCATCACCAAGAGTTTAGGGCCAAAGGCCATGGTCTAGACCTCACATGCACAAAGGCCAATGTACATAGTTCAGTTAAGTGTAGGCTGTGATATCTTCCCAACCATACACTGGCAAGACTGAAAGAAGTTCTTCATAGTGCCTATAGTGGACTTTGACATACATTTTTATAAATCTTATGACTGTCTTGTGAAAAACCTACTTACAGTGCACTGTATTTTTGTGTTAAAAGAATTGATTGTTCATAGATATACCTATGGACACACATACTTTTTTTTTAATATTCCACAGCTTTTAACCCTATTTTAGCATCTCTCCATTTGTGAATGTACCAGGTGTCTCAAAATATGGAAGTGACCCAGACATCCCTGAGAGTATAAAATAATAAAGATAGCATTAAACCATGGAAGTGACATCATTGTTTTCTAGCACTTAACTCATCTCAAAGTAACAGTTACTACCCTTTTTTTCCCCCTTTTTTTTAAATCTCTACCAAAGGTTTCTTATTGATTCTCTTTATAATGGCATGATGGCATTTCACTGTAGTTTGGAACTGTATTCTGCTGCACTTTAAATTCCCCCAGCATCAATATCCCTCCATTCTCTCTTGACCTATTGGTGTAAGTAAAAACAGAGTCATTGACCATCTTTTTATACTGGCTATTCCTTACCTTTCTGCAGTATATGTGGACAGAGTACATCACTTATAGATGTTGAACAAATGTGCTCAAATTGAACCAGTCAAGCAGATTCATATGCCAAATATAAATATACATATACATTAACATACATATACATATATACACACGCACACAGAGCCTATTGAGCAAACTATTTCTTCCAAGACACTTCATGTATATTATTTTGCAAAATTCCTGTAAAGTTGTTTTTATTATCCTTGATTATACAGCTGAGGAAACTAAGTTTCAGAGAGGCTAAGTGACTTGCCCTAGGTCTCACTGCTAATAAATTACAGAGTTGGGACTTATGCCCAAGCACACCTGACCTCAAAGCCAAGTTTTTGGCTCCAGACTCCCACGTAGTGTCTCACCTTTGGACCTGGGGCTAGATTTGGCTGCTCTTAATTGCCGATGGGCTCCATATGTACTTTCTGATGAAAACAATTCTTAGCTATGAACAATTCTACAGAGAATTTGAAAAAATGAAGAGTAAATCTGGAGAGGTCAGGGCTTTGAAATTTTTTCTCATCATATTTCTTGAAAGTAATTGCCCAGGAAGATAAGGTGGTACTTACTTCCAGTAAAACTGTGACAGTCCCAGAAATGCTGACTCACTTGTAATGGAGCGTCATTCCTAGAACTGTGTCCTACACACAGTGTCCTGTCCGAGCTGGAGCAGGCATGAAAGGGCCTCTCTGACCATGGCACCTCTTCCTGCTCACTTCAGCAAAGTTGTTCACGGGACACCTGTCTGCTTGCCGCTCACATGACTTGTCTGCTCTTAGCCACCACTTCCCTGGCTGCATTCTAAAACATGTAGCTACCAGGACATGTGTTTTATTTAAAAAGAACAAAGTTTGAAATGAATAACTGACTTTGTCTCCTTTACTACTTTAGCATTTCATTGTTTGGATGATTTTACCCCTACTTCATTTCTGTGTCAGTGACTTTTATGAGTTCTGCCCCTACATCATATAGAGCAGGAAGCAGACCTCTAGCCAACTCTACCTCTCCAAAACTCCCTGCCCAATAATTTCTAGTATCCCCCCATGGACAAGCTTTATAAAGATTCATGTCCATTCTATCGCTTCTCATTCTCTCTTCCATATTCAGCCTTCAACCCACAGTTTCACTGACTATGGGAAAATGGAATCACTCATGCACCTCCAAGAAGTGATGTTGAATGGATGTTCCATTCCTTATTTATTTGGCCTCTGCAGTGCTTGGGACCATTCACTATTCCCTCCTTGAAACTTTCCTATCCTTTGAGTTCCTCGGTATCATTCTTTTCTTGTTTTCCTCCTATTTGACTGATCCTCCTTCCCATTTTCATTCACTTGATATCATTCATTATTCTTTTTCCTCCTGCATATTGAATGTTAATCATTCACAAGATCCTGCTCTTGCACTTTTAACTGCATTCTCCGTAGGTGACCTTATTCTTAAGACATTCTTATAATGTGCCCATTGTTCTGTGTCTGCCAAATACTAGAATCATATTAAGGGCAAAGATCACCCCAATCTTGGCCTGGAGCATAAAAATTGTTACTGGTAACAAGTAGCTATCGAATGTAGCATATATCTATCTCCAGCCCAGGCCTCCCTCCTGAGCCCCAGACAATCAGCATGTACATGTGTACATGTGTCTATACATATTATATGTCTGCCTATTGGACTACAGGCATCTCACATTTATCTTACCCCAAAGTGGGTATTTTCAACTGGCCCCTACCTCTTCCTTATCTTTGGTTCTCTTCTTTAGTAAATGGCACCATGCAAATCAGATACCCTGGTGGTTGTCTTTAAGACACATTCTTCATCCACATACCCTCTCCCCATATCCAATTATGAAATCCACATATTTTTCTCTTCCAAATCTTTCAAATCTACCCTTTCTCCTCCATCCACTCATGCTACCACTACCTGAGTTCAGGCCTTCATCGTCATGTAACCACCATGGCCCTTCTAACTGGTCTAACTCTTCACTCTGAATACCTCCATGCATTCTCTACATTGCTGTCAGAATGTTTTCTCTGAAAGTGAACCCAATCATGTGCAGTTATATACCCAGTATTAAAGGTACCTGAATTTGCCCTTTCTCTGTCCTTATAAGCACTGCAACAGGCACATTTCATGAATGGGGCACTGAGGGTAAATGGGTGGCTCAGTTGGTTCAGTGTCCAACTCTTCATTTTGGCTCAGGTCATGATCTCAAGGTTTGTGAGACCGAGCTCTGCATCAGCAGAGAGCTCTGTCAGCACAGAGCCTGCTTGGGATTCTCTCTCCCTCTGTCTCTGACCCTCTCCTGCTCGCTCACTCTGTCTCTCAAAAAATAAAAATAAAAACTAGACTAAATTGAAAAAAATATAATGCTGTATTTTGTGGGACCTTACACACATGCATAATTTACCTGGTGGGTAATTAAGTGGGGCCAATATACATACCCAACCCTTAGCATCCTTGCCTCAATGAGCAATATAAAAATGGATATACAACAAATGTTTTGTTAATGAATAAATGGGTGACTTTCCTAATTCATGAGTTCTGAGGGCAAAGATTCTGGATAGGGTCTCAGAATTCATTTTATCTATCTAGGCTTCAACCTTCTATTGCTCTGATAGTAGCTAATACTAAGTTAAACCATATGAAAATGTCATCTTTAAAAGTGAAAAACACATAAATATTGGCAATTTTCTATGGTTCAGTCTTCTATGAGGATTCCACACCACCTTCAAATAAATGAAGAGGAACTAGTTTAAAACACTTGTAAGGATCAAGTTCTGTTCAAATGCCTAATGCCTAAGTCCCAGGAGGAGAAGCAGATCCCTATATCTGGCTAGTGCTTCCAACCTCCTTAATATTCTTAATCATTCAATGGGGGCTGGGGCTGCCTTGAAGTTGTCACAGATCAATTAAATCCTGGGCGCTTCTGAGGTGACATTCAGATTAGTGGGAGGGTGAAAAGAAATCAATTCTTATTTTTCAGCCTTCAGGTGCCCACAGATTCCTGGTGCGAATAGTGAACTCTCATTTCAAACACAAAGGCAAAGGTGGCCTCTCTTTTCAGGGCCACTAGCTGATTGCTGAGGTGATGCATGGAAGAATAGGAACCCCGGGGGTCTTGCCTTGCCATTAAGGACTCTGACACAAAAAGACCTCTTTATACCAGCAGTGAGAGAGAGGGGAGGACGGAATTCCTATTTCACCAATCCTTGAAGTAAAATCACCTTGAGAATTTGGGCTTCAAACAGGGATAAGAGCACCAGCTTTCATTATCCAGCCAACACGTGAAGGGAAGAAATGCTTTCTGTGGAAGAGTGTCGCTTCAGAGGGGTGAGGGGAAGGAGGGATGAGTCAGGGTGAGGCAGGTGAATTCCACCATTTAATAAGCAATCACCCCTGACCTGCCAGACACAGATAGTGTAATTCCTGAATGGTTAAGTCAAAGCGAAAGAGCAGGTAATTAGACAGCAAGCACTAGAGCATTGAGGAGCGTTACATTTCCAGGGTTTGCACTGAGAGCAAATTGGATATATGTGCTATGCTTCTAATATATTCTGTTTTCTAATTAGCAATCAGGGCTGATTTGTCAGTCATTCCACCTGTAATGCATAAAGCACCGGAACATAAGGAGGGGGGGAGCAAGTTCAGAAAATCAATTATGCTTATATTTACATTCCCTCAAGGCTGAGGCATTACAAAAAAATGCCGAAATATTATCTTTCTCTTTACAAAGGAGCAGAAAGGAAGGGTGAGATTGCAATTCAATATAGTGAATAAATCTCTGGCTGTTTGGGGAGAGGTACGATAGCTGAATATTTATGAGATTGATGATGGGAAAAGCACTTCACATGGTCAGCAATTGTGGAAATAGTCTGCCATTTTTAAAGAGCATAGGAACAAGTACATGTTTAAGAAATATAGACTCATCCTTTATATATGGGGAGTTAACAGGAAATGTTTTAAAACTCAGCCTTTTGTTGGATGGTGGGTGGCAGAATGGGAATTTCTCATCACCCTCAAATAGCCACGTGGGTGTAACTACGCCCTTACAAGGGGTGGCATATAAATTCCTTCCAGGCTTCTCAAGAGGGGACTCTAAACTTACTCAGCTTCTCCACTTCCTCGGCTCATATTCGGTCTGCAACGAAAGCATCGGCGTTACTTTACCACCAGTCCATCCAAACTAGCGCTGCCTAGGCCCCGGGGACCTCTTAATTTCCAACTCCGTGAAAACTTCCCAGTACTCGTCCTATAACAGACTTCCCAGCGGTTGTCACCACTGATAACTCCTCCCTTCTTGCAAGGCTCTCGCCTTTGGTTTCTGGGATACCGCACTTTTTTTTTTTCCATTTTATCTCCTTTATTGGTGTTTTAGCTATACCTCTGTATAATTTTTTCTTCGTTGTTCCAGTGACAATAAGCATCCTTACATTGTCACAATTTACCTTGAACTGTTAATCATTTCAGATGTGTAACAATATTATGTTATATTTCCATTTCTTCTCAGGCTGTCCTTTATGTTATTGCTGGCATAAATTTCTACTTGTATTATAAACCTTACCATCCATTTTTATTATTTTTGCTAAAATAAGTTTGTATCGGCCACTCCGCTTGTGCTCTCTTCTGTGAGCTTCTCTTCATCTGCACGTGTCTTAAATATTGGTGCTCCCCGCTTCAGCTGCACGTTTCCTTTGAATGCTATTTGTTTCTAACCATATTGTTTTAAGTGCCACGGGCAGGCCAAAGATGCCTACATCTCCACCTCTTGTTCTCATCCGCTACCTGCGCCTCAGGCTGCACGCCGAACGTCCAGATGGACATCCCCGCTGAAAAATTCCCCAGCGCTTTACACTGTCATGTTGCAAGTAGAACTGGTTATCCTTCCAGCATCCAGCCCGGCTCTCCCTCTGGCCCTCTCTGACTGCTGTTTGCTGTTTGCTGTTTGTGACAGGAACCCTCTGCGATAAGTCCCCAAAGACTCCCACTTCCTGTTCATGCCTGTTCATGCCCTCCCATTGACCGTGACTGTGTGTTAGACCTAGTGATCTGCTTCTAACAAATGGAATGTGGCAACAAGTACCTCTAAGATTTGGTTGCTGAAAAAGACGGTGGCTTTCTTCTTGCTTGCTCTCTTCCTCTCTCTCGCTGGCTCTGAGGAAAGCCGGCTACCATGGTGTGCACTGCCCTATAGAAAGCCTCACATGACAAAGAACTGACGTCACCAGACAGCAGCCTGGGCGTACCCGAGCCATGTGAGTGAGGTTACTGGCAAATTCTCCCTGAGCTGAACCTTGAGATAGCTCAAGCTCCAAACACCTGGAGAGTTGCTTTGCAGAGCTTTGCAGAGTTTGATCTAGTTTATATACTATAGGAATTCACTATTTAATGGATTAAACAATACATTATTTAGGGAAAAAACACATATGTAGTGAAACAATTAAAAAAAAAAAAAAAAAACAGGTACATGACCAACACAGTATTGAGAGCAGTGGTAACCTTTGATAGGAGAGTATGGATGATAAAATCAAAGAAAGGATCATAGGAACTTCTGAGGTGTCAGTAATATTTAAGCTTGAGGGTAAGAAATGACTGTTACATTACTTAAATTTTATCTTTATTTCGTGTGATTGTGTGTATATATGTATAATGTACTCTTAGTGCATTTGCTACATTTCACACTAAAAAAATACAACCCAGTGCTTCTATTTCTAGGTATATATCCAAAGGAATTGAAAGCAGGGTCTCAGATATTTGTACACCCATGTTCATAGCAGCACTATTCACAATAGCTAAGAGGCAGAAGCAACCCAAGTGTCCATTGACGAATGGATAAGCAAAATATGTTATGTACACACAACAGAATATTATTCAGCCTTATAAAGGAAATCTTGGAGCATCTGGGGGGCTCAGTCATTACGCATCTGACATCAGCTCATTGTTCGTGAGTTCGAACCCCACACTGGGTAAGCTTGAGCCCCACATCGGGCGAGCATGAGCCCTGCATTGGGTAAAAACAACATGAGCCCCACTTTGGGTGAGCCCCGCTCTTCTCTCTCTCTTTCTCTCTCTCTGCCCCTCATGGAATTCTGTCTCTCTTTCCCTCCCTTATTTGCACCCTCTCTCTCTCAAAAACCAACAAACAAAACAACAACAACAAACTGAAACCTTGTCCCATGCTACAACTTGGATGAACCTTGAGGATATTATGCTAAGTGAAATAAGTCACACAAGCACAAATACTATATGACTCCACTTAGATGAGGTACATGGAGTAGTCAAAAACATGGACACCAAGAGTAGAATGATGGTTTACCTGGCACAGGGAGAAGGGAGCGGAGAAGAGTTGTTCAACAGGTGCAGACTTTCAGTTCTGGAAGATGAAAAAGTTCTGGAGATCTGTTTCACAACAGTGTAAATAGTTTTAACGCTACAAAATTTAACCTTAAAAATGGGCAAAAAAGGGGCGCCTGGGTGGCTGAGTCGGTTAAGCGTCTGACTTCATTCAGCTCAGGTCACAATCTCGCGGTCAGCGAGTTCGAGCCCCGCGTCAGGCTCTGGGCTGATGGCTCAGAGCCTGGAGCCTGCTTCCGATTCTGTGTCTCCCTCTCTCTCTGCCCCTCCCCCGTTCATGCTCTGTCTCTCTCCGTCTCAAAAATAAATAAACATTAAAAAAAAATTAAAAAAAAATGGGCAAAAAATAAAAAAAGGTCAAGGTGATAAATTTTATCGTATTGCCTTTACCACAATAAAAAAAAAATTTAACAAAAAAGTAAATGTATACATTTTTCACTTCAAAATAGCAAAAAAGTATATCATAATATCCTTTCTGAGACTAGATTTAAATGCTAATAACTTGTTTAAATTTTTATTTTAAAATAATTTTAGACATAAAATAATCTGAAAAAAAACAGTTCAAAGTTCATGTACACCCTTTACTCTTCTTCTAATGTTAGTAACTTATGTAATTTATTTACATAGTTTAATGAACAAAACTGGGACATTAACATTGTAACAATACTATTAACTAAACTAGAAAACATATTCAAATTCCATCAGTTTCCCCCCCTAAAGTCCTTTATCTGCTCCCAGATTGCCTCCTTAGTTTTATAATCTGTGGCAATTCCTCATTTTTTCTGTGTGTGTGTGTGTGTGTGTGTTCTTGACAGAATACTGGCCAGTAATTTTGTAGAATGGAGCTTAATTTGTTTTTTCTCATGTTTTCTTATGACTGTACTGACCTAAATCTTTGGGGCAAGAACACAGCATTAAGTGCCGTTTGGCCTTCTCAGTGTGTATTAGAAGGTCATGCCTTATTAGTTGTGATGTTAGCCTTGATCGTTGGCTTAAGTAGTGTCTGCAAAGTTTTTCCGTTCTAAAGCTACTGTGATTCCCTTTGTAATTAATTAACAGATAGTTTGAGATTGTGCTAATATTCTGATTTTCCTCAAACTTTTGCCCCATCATTTTAGCGTCTATCTTAGTGGATCTTACTTCTGGATTTGCTCAGGAATGATTTTGTATTTCCTTCTATACTTTTTACTTGGATTTTTTTCTGCAGGAAAGTGCTATTCCTTCTCTTCGTGTATTTATTTGATTATTTATTTAATCAAATATCAAGTATTGACTCAAGGATGCTTATTTTATTGATTATAATGCAATGTTACCATTACGTATTTTATTGTTCAAATTGCTCCATCTTTGGCCACTGAGAGCTCCTTCGGGTTAGCTCTTGTGTCCTGACGACGTGCCATTCACCTTCATTCGAGCACTTCCTTTTTTCCTGACATCACAAGATATTTCACGCTCATCTTCTATTTTCTCTTCCCTAACCCTGAAATCAATCACTTTTCAAGGAGTTCCGATTTCTTTCATTTAAAAATCGTATTTATAAGCCAAGATTTTGCCCCCGGGAGTGTTTATGGCTTCTGGAGTATCATTACTTCTGTGCCCTCTCGGTGGACAAAGATGGGAAATATATATACGAATACTAACTCACACATATACACATCTATATTTATTTCTACATCTATCTACATTTTAAAAAAAAAAACATGAGTTCATATTGATACTTATGATTTGAATCCAACACGATGAGGTTCATTCGAGCCCTTTCTCTTTATATTTCTGTAACTTCTGTCCCCAGAGAGACCCAGATCTCATTATCTATAATACATCACTTATTTGTTCACTGCTAGTTTACCCCTAACGTAGTTACACTATTGCTCATCTATATCCTGAGGACAAACACTTACTAACTAGATAACAGCATTTTTGTATCATTCATTTCATGTTTAGCCTCACAGTATCCAGTCAAAACATTGTTTCAAAGCTAGTTGAGCTCTTTTTTTATCCATTCATTTCAATGCAGTTATGTCTTTAATTTTTAATACAGTTTGGTTCATTTGCTACTGGTTACATTCGATTTTGGATTTCCTTCACTTCCTCTCCAACTTTATTTATTGAGGAGAAGGCATGTACGTGTCACTCTGCTATGGTTCTGGAGGTCACACCTTTAATATTAAAACATATGTAGTATAATGTTTCTGTGTGTATATTTGTGTGTGTGCATATATGTATATACACACACACTCAGAGGAGTGTCTCTCCCTCTTCATCCCTACTAACCTGTTCCCACCATGTCTTCTTTCTGCATCTTTCCCTCCAACCTTTGCAGGGAACCAGTCTCTTTAGTTTCTCATTTGTCTTTCCTGTGTTTCTTTTGCACAGATATGCAGAGCCATATGTATTTTCTTATTTCCCCTCTTTCACACATGAAACATCACATCCCATATACACTTGTTTGTAATTTTCCTTTCCACTTTTTTGTGAATATGTCCCAGAAATCCCTCCATAACAGTTCATAGAGATCTTCCTCATGTCTTTTTCTCTTAGCAGAGTATCCACTGTGTAGGCGTGCTATCATTTATTCAGCCACTCCCCTGGGTCCCGGGATTTAGGTTGTTTCGGTGTTTTGCAACTGCAAACAATGCCATCGTAAGTAACACTGGCATATATGTTTTCATATTTATTGGAAGCACATCTTCAAGGTAGATTCCTAGAAGTGGGATTTCTGGGTCAAAAAGCAAGTGCATATGTAGATTTGTTACCCTCCAGAAGTTGTAGTGGCACACATTCTCACCAACAGTCTATGAGGGAGTGTCTGTGTCCTCACAGCCTCACTAACAACATGTGTTGACATACTTTATGATTTTTGCCACTCTGATAGTGAGAAATTATGCTTCAGTATTTTTTAATGTGCATTTCTCTATTTATAAGTGAATCTGAACATTTTTTTCATATATTTGAGGGCTATTTACATATTTTTGTGTCTGCTTATGGTTTTTTCCCATTTTTTCTAACAGGTCTTGGTCCTTTGTCTCTCCATTTCTGCAAGTTATGTGTATATATATCTATCTATATTTCTTTGTCTCGGGTATACAAAGTATAGAGGTATTTTGCCCTAGTGTGTTAGTCCCCCTTTGAGTTGTTTATTGTATGTGGGTTTTCTTGTAAGTAATCTTTTAATGTAGTCAGATGTTTCAGTTTTTTGCTTTTATTCCTCTTCGATTTTGAGCCATGGCTAGAGAGCTCTTCCCTACACGTTTAATAAGGTTAAAGGGGAATTCGCTCATGTTTTCATCACATATTGTGTGCTTTTATTGTTTACATACATATCCCTAAAACTTTTGGAGTTTATTCTTGTGTATAGTTGAGATACGGCTCTCATTTTATCTTCTGCCAAATGGCTACCCACTTGTCCAGCACCATTTATTAAAAAGTCCAGCTCTCCCCCAATGATCAGAGATGCTACCTAACAAACTAACTTCTAAATCCACGCCAGTGAAGAAACTATGAGAACCTTCAACAGGCAAGAAATTTCAAAAAAAAAAAAAATTATTACAAAAAGCAGATAGAAGAGCACTGCAAAGGAAGCTGAGCTACAGATGCCATGCCTACAATACATACAGAGGAGGGACATTTTCTAATGATAAAAAAAAAATCATCAATACATAACAACTTTAAATGTGTGTTATTGTAATGTGTCTCTTGACTGATTTTCTAATCTAACAAAATGCTATGGGTCTCATTTAACACAAAAGTTGGGTTGGGAAACCATTTCTTTGCTGTTCAAGAAATTGTTTTCATTTCAACCCAGAGAGCCAGAGGCATAATGGGGAGCTTCCAGCCACATCTACAGTAACATCTTAATATTCTCGACATACTTTAGGTCCTTGGGAAACAGCTGGATATAGTATTCATTTAATTTTTCCAGCTGTGAGTTTTTAGCTTTTGCTCTTGGCTTTTTAAAATTTTACCAATTCATGTCTATTCTTCAGATAATGAAAATATCATTTTTTTAAGGGAGTGGATGTGGGATAACACATTTTATTCTGAAAGACCATGGAAAGCCAAGCTATATTACATAGGCAATTCAATTCCATGTTAGTCTTGATCACTGCTCTGCTTCCCACCCTGCAGAAGCATTGAATTTCAATAACACTTGGTGTTAATTACAAACCGGGTGATGAATTTTGTTATAAGTAAGATCAGTTTGATATTTAGGAAACTCTCCAGAATCCAGTTTTAAGGTGTGCGTGAGATAGACAGACTAAGTAGCTAGAGTTCATACCAAAAGATTTATCCATGTCTCTGAGCTGTTGGAATCAGTGAGTCAGCTAAAGTCTTCTCTTCGTGTTTGTGAAATGTGTTTCCTCCAGGGAGTTCTCCTCACATTCATTATCTCATTAATCATCTACCTATTCCCTTGGAGAAAAGAAAATGGGTAAAAGTGGGTTATGCTAGCTCTTTTATTCCCGTGAGGCTCAGAAAGAACAAATAATGTAGTAATTCAAATCTGTGGGAGAAAAAAATGCTGTCCTAAGAAGTATGTGGAGTAATCATGTAGATTTCATTTTTAATCCCTACAAGTGATATTGAGAATAAAATGTGAACTCTGTCCAATGAGTATCATTCGTGTTAATTTGTAATTTAATGTAAAAAGAACTTTAGAGTACCAATGTTGATCAAAATTTCGACATAAAACCCAAACTTACGAGATTCTCTTCTAGCCAAGCCGCTGAAGGCCATATCCTCCTGTGCATGCTATGGAGACTTACGATCTGCCTTAGATACAGATAAATCACTGAATTTCCTCATCTATAAAATGAGTCTGGCCTTGCCCATGCCTTTTTGCTCTAGGTACTTGGTACAAATGAAAGATTTTTTTTTTAATTAATCTTTAATTTAAAGATTTTGTTTCTTTGTTTATGGAGAGAAGGGGAGAGAGAGAGAGAGTGCACACACCTGGGGTGAGGGGCAGAGAGAGAAGGAGAGAGAGAATCCCAAGGAGGCTCTGCACTGTCAACGCAGAGCCCAATGGAGGGCTCAAACCCATGAACTGTGAGATCATGACCTGAGCCAAAGTCAAGAGTCAGACGCTTAACCAACTGTTCCACCCAGGCGCCCCCATTCCTTACTCTTTAAAAACAAAATAATTACATATTGGTAGTCTGCACATTATTGCAGGTTGAAGGCCCCAGAGGACTTTATGCCACAATGACCTCAGTGAGAATTTTAATAAAAATGAAAATATATCATGAAAGTACCTACCACTGTTTTGTGGCTTCTAATATTGATTTCTGATGATCCCAACCAATGAGGCTTTTATAGGTTGGCCACCATTTGAAGGTATTGAAAAGTTTATCACACTTATGAGAGAATGGAATTAATTAACATTTGGGGGATACTATCTTTGCATGCATAATTGTAATTATTCCTAACTCAACCAAAACAATGAAACATTATTACCCTCATTTTACAAATAAAATGAAGATACCGATAAAATTACAAAAGAAACTTACCCAGGATATCATAGCCAATATGTGGTAGAGCTGAGATTTGAATTCAGGTCTTTTGATCCTTAAATACACCTTCTTTTCAATACAAGGAACATTTTTCAGCGGTGACATATTTCATCTCCATTTGAATTATTGCAAATATCTTAAATTGTGTATTTCGCAAAATGGACACGCATCTATGTCTGTTGCTTGGGAAATACTGGGATTCTGGGTAAGATGGGAGCAAATTCAACCTTCACAAGTAGAAGAGGGATAAATGGTGTCACGTTCTGAGACAGGCATCCCTGGGGACTTTGCAGCTCATAGAGCTTCTCTGAAGAATGTTCCATGATTGTTCCATAACCTGCTATGTCTGTGAAAGGAGGTGTTGTGGGTATTTTTTATATATCCAGCAAAATAACAATGTTCAAGGCTAAAATTATTACTGCCATACAATATGACATTAGTTTTCAACTTTATTTTGTCCCAACATCCCTGTGGTACGCAAGACGCTGATATCAGTGATGGTGGTGTGGTTCTCTGTTACACCCATTCACAGCCAAGTGGGAAATCTATCTGAATTCTGGGGTGGGGGTGGGGGGGGGGGTCCCTAAAGTCCCTAGAGAAATTTGGAAGAGGTCCCGTCTTCAGATAATTTAGCTGTAGGAGTTGGGGGAGGTGGGAAGAGCCATACTCTCACCACTAAATAAATCCAGTCCTCGTTAGAGCAGCCAC
Organism: Acinonyx jubatus; assembly: GCF_027475565.1. NCBI lineage: Eukaryota > Metazoa > Chordata > Mammalia > Carnivora > Felidae > Acinonyx > Acinonyx jubatus. The sequence continues at coordinate 92,040,681 of NC_069384.1, forward strand.
GCTCTCACACAAATTATTAGAAATAAGAACCTGAAAAAATTAGATTCCTGTAATTGTAACAGCCTGATGCAGCCCCATCCCAGGGTACATAACTTGATAAGCACAGACAATACTTCAGTCCCAACTCTCCTCTCTGGGCCAACTGGAGCACACTCTCCACAACCACAGGCACCGATCCTGCTCAGGGACTATGAAAATACATGTCTCCACATTGCATTAGAAGTACAGAATGGCTCCAAACAAGTCCCGTTAAGATTAAAACCTCAATCTCTTTGCTACTCCATAATTATTAACAACTCAGTTGATTTACTTACAAAACATTTAACCTAACTAGAAATTTCTAAAAGATACAAATTAAAATGATTTTTCACTTCTCTAGGGCACCTGGAGTAACTGAACCTGGGTGGCTCAGTCAGTTGAGCATCTGACCCTTGATTTCGGCTCAGGTCACGGTCTCGAAGTTCAGGAGTACAAGCTCCGCGTGGGGCTCAGTACTGACAGTGTGGAGCTAGCTTGGGATTCTCTCTCTCCCTCTCTCTCTCTCTGCTCCTCCTCCACTCATGCTTTCTCTCTTTCTGTCTCTCTCTCTCAAAATAAATAAATAAACATTTCAAAAAAGAATTTGTTAAAATAAAAAAATAAATAAAATGACTTTTCACTTCTCAGAATTGTGATTTTGTAAAATTAAACCAATGCTAATGAAGGTAAGACAGGGTAACTCATACGTTGCTGCTGGTGGCTTGTGTATTGGTACAAACTTGCTGGAAAGCACTGTGGCAACATGATTCAAAAAAGTAAAAGTGGAAGCTACATACTGTATAATTCTAACTATATGACGCTCAGGAAAGACAGAACTATGGAGACACTGAAAAATGTCAGTGGTTGCTAGGGGTTGGGAAGAAGGAAGGCATTAATAGGTGAAATAGAGAATATTTAGGGCAGTGAGCCGGAGGACCCAAGATGGCAGAACAGCATGGAAGTTTTTTGTGTGTCTCGCGTCCATGAAATATAGCCAGACCAACACTAAACCATCCTACACACCTAGAAAACTGACTGGAGGATTAACACAACAATCTGCACAACCTGAACCACAGAATTCAGCAGGTACGCAGCACGGAGAGGTGAACTTGGGGAGCGAAAAGCTGCAGGAAGGGAGGTGCTTTTGCCGGCAGAGAGACGATGGAGACCATGGTGGAGGGGAGAATACAGGGAAAGAACCCCTCCCCAAAAGCAGCCAGAGAGAAAGTGGAAAATAGCAAACAGCCGCAGGGACTAAACTAAAAAGGGAGAAAGGAGAAAGGAGAGGGTTTAAATTCCATTAAGACTGTAAACAAGGGGAGCGCAGAGGCTGCAACTCTGCAGCTCCATACCTGGCAGTACTCTGGTGGGAAGGGTGAATCCCCAGGAGCAGAGTGGGGTCCGGGAGGTTCTCGGGCCACATGGGGAAAAGCGGTTCCACTGCTGGAAGGACATTTGGTAGAGACTGTTGAGGCCACCAGGTCCGAGCACACCCCAGAGAACGGCCACATTCGCTGGAGCTGGAACAAGGTCATTAAGGGTGAAGGCTGGTGCCAGATGTGTGTTGTGATTTTCCATTATCCCCAAAATGCTGCTGCTACACTATCTTGCGAACTTTTTCTGGGGCGGAGTGGCACCTGGCCACAGTCTTGGGGCACCAGCAGCAGCAGGGTCCAGCGAGTGTTCCTGGGTGCAGCCGACATTCAGCCATTGCTTATTCGGCCATTTCTCAGTGAGACCCTCCCACAGAGGGGCGGAACGGGTCAAAGCCTCAGTCCTTCAGAAGTAAGGGGCCGGGGAAAACAGCCGCATCTGGACAAAACTCGGGAGAGAGGTACTGCCTGGGGCCTGGTCACAGACAGTGAAAAAGCCGGGAGTGGACGAGAGCTGAAGACAGAGGAGGGGTGCTCGATTGCTGATCTGGGAGAACAGATTGGGTAGCTGGGTGACGTCATTTTCACCACTCCCGCGCATGCGCATACTCACCTATGAACGCCAAACACTCCATTCCAGTAGGGTAGCAGCGCCATCTAGTGGAGAGCAGAGCCATTACATGGAGCCCCGCTCAACTGGGCCAACCTCGCTCTTCAAGAACACAAGTCTCACCACCGGCTTAGAGCGCTGTAAAGAGCTCCATAGTCTGACTTCTATGGGAAAATGAAGTAATTCTAGTCCTATTTCAATCTGTTAGCAGGTCCATCTATTCAATTTTCTTTTTTTTCTTTCTCACTTTTATTTTTCTTGAATACAGAAGGAGAAAAAATTCATTTTCATTTTTAATTTTATTAAAAAGATTTTTCTTTAATTTTTATTGCTATATTTTTTACTTTTGTGTAAATTTTTTCAAATTCTATTTTACTTCCATCATTTTATTTTAGTCTACTTCAGTGTATTCACTTTTTCAAATTTTCAGATGATTTCCTTTTCCTTTTTCTTTTTTGTTTCTTTTCTTTTTCTTGAATGCAGAAAGAGAAAAACTTCATTTTTACTTTCAATTTCTATTAAAAAATATTTTTAATTTTTTTCTGCTATATTCTTTACTTTTGTGTAAATTTTTTCAAATTCTATTTTACTCCCATCATCTCATTTTAGTCTACTTCAGTGTATTCATTTTTTCAAATTCTCAAAAAATTTCCTTCCCCCCCCCTTTTTTTCTCTAATCTGTCAAACCACTTCCAACACCCAGACCAAAACACACCTAGGATCTAGCATCATTTATTCGATTTGTGTGTGTGTGTTTAATATTTTAATTTTAATATTTTTTAAATTTTAATTTTTTAAAATTTTAATTTTTCTACCTCATTAATTCCTTTTCTCCCTTCAAAATGACAAAATGAAGGAATTCACCCCAAAAGAAGGAGCACAAAGAAATGACAACCAGGAATTTAACCAACACAGATACAAGCAAAATGTCTGAACCAGAATTTAGAATCATGATAATAAGAATACTAGCTGGAGTCAAAAATAGATTAGAATCCCTTTCTGCAGAGATAAGACAGGTAAAAACTAGTCAGAATGAAATTAAAAATGCTATAACTGAGCTGCAATCACAGATGGATGCCATGGCAGCAAGAATGGATGAGGCAGAACAGAATCAGCGATATAGAGAACAAACTTATGGAGAATAATGAAGCAGAAAAAAAGGGAGATTAAGGCAAAAGAGCATGATTTGAGAATTAGAGAACTCAGTGACTCATTAAAAAGGAACAACATCAGAATCATAGGGGTTCCAGAAGAGGAAGAGAGAGAAATAGGGGTAAAAGGGTTATGTGAGCAAATCATAGCGGAAAACTTTCCTAATGTGGGGAGAGACACAGACATCAAAATCCAGGAAGCACAGGGGACTCCCATTAGACTCAACAAAAACCGACCATCAACAAACATATCATAGTCAAGTTCACAAAATACTCAGGCAAGGAGAGAATCATGAAAGCAGCAAGGGAAAAAAAGCCCTTAACCTACAAGGGAAAACAGATCAGGTTTGCAGCAGACTGATCCACAGAAACTTGGCAGGCCAGAAAGGAGTGGCAGGATATATTCAATGTGCTGAATCAGAAAAATATGCAGCCGAGAATTCTTTATCCAGCAAGGCTGTCATTCAAAGTAGAAGGAGAGATAAAAAGTTTTCCAGACAAACAAAAATTAAAGGAGTTCGTGACCACTAAACAAGCCCTGCAAGAAATTTTAAGGGGGACTCTCTGAGGGAAGAAAATAGCAACAAAGATTAGAAAGGACCAGAGAACACCACCAGAAACTCCAACTCTACAAGCATCATAATGGCAATAAAGTCATATCTTTCAGGACTCACTCTAAACGTCAATGGACTCAATGCTCCAATCAAAAGACATAGGGTAACAGAATGGATAAGAAAACAAGATCCATCTATATGTGGCTTACAAGAGACCCACTTTAGACCTAAAGACACCTACAGATTGAAAACAAGGGGATGGAGAACCATCTATCATGCTAATGGTCAACAAAAGAAAGCCGGAGTAGCCATACTTCCATCAGACAATCTAGACTTGAAAATAAAGACTGTATCAAGAGATGCAGAAGGGCATTATATCATAATCAAGGGGTCTATCCACCAAGAAGACCTAACAATTGTAAACATTTATACGCCAAATGTAGAAGCACCCATATATATAAATCAATTAATCACAAACATAAAGAAACTCATCGATACTAATACCATAATAGTAGGAGACTTAAACACCCCACTCACAGCAACGGACAGATCATCTCATCAAAAAATCAACAAGAAACAATGGCTTTGAATGACACACTGGACCAGATGGACTTAACAGATATATTCAGAGCATTTCATCCTAAAGCAGCAGAGTATACATTCTTCTCCAGTGTACATGGAACATTCTCCAGAATAGACCATATAACTGGGACACAAATCAGCCCTAAGTAAGTACAAAAAGATCGAGATCATACCATGCATATTTTCAGAGAATTTTTAGGGCAGTGAAACTATTCTGTATGATACTATAAATGGTGGATACATGACATTACAAAGTTGTCAAATCCCATAGAATGTAAAACACAAACAGTGAACCTTAATGTAAACTATAGACTTTGGGTGATGAAATACCAATGCAGGTTCATTGCAATGAGTGTACCAGTCTGGTGCAGGATGCTGATAATAGGGGAGGTGGTGCATGTCGAGGGGCAGGTGGTGTATATAGCAGAACTATAATTTTAGCTCAATTTTGAGGTGACCCTAAAACTACTCTAAAAAACATGAAGTCTATAAAGAAAATTCTTAAAAGGCAAAAATGTCCTGACCTTTTGGTTCAACAATCTTACTACTAAGAATAGACCTTGAAGAAATACTCAAGATACAATCAAAAAGTTACATTAAGGATGTTTAAAAGAGTAGTTGTGAAAAGTTAGAGACCAACTAAATATCTACCAGTGCAATAACAGGAAGATAATTAATGGGACAGCCATAATGAAATACTGTGCAGACATTTAAAATCAAGCTTTTGATGAATACATAAAAATATGAGAAAATTCTCATTGAGGATAAAAATCAGGATATAGAAGTATAATCCCTAAGGTATACAGTCCTTTCCATCTCCTGCATACAATAAAATTTGTATTTAGGAGAAAATGTGAAAGGTTTTTCTTTTAACTTTGAGATGGGGAAGTCTTTCTAAAGCATGACAATGAAAACAATCCATAAGAAAAAAATATATTGATATATAAGATATTTTATATGTTATATATAAAATATAGCATATATAAAATATTTTATATATGTTATATATAAAATATAGCATCTATAAAAATATACTAATATACAATATTTTAACTTCTAGCATCAATCGTAACAGCACTATAAATAAAATTAGATGGAAACTGGGGGGAAAATACAGCATCTGCGACCCCAACAAACAGTTAACCAACTTCACAATCTGGATTCGGTAATCCAGATCATTATGTATTCATGTTTGATCACATTAAACTTCTCTTGACTCAGTTTCCATTCTCTAATAATAGCTACCACTTAGGTTGTTGTAGGATTAAATAAAACTTTTATTTATTTATTTATTTATTCATTCATTCATTCATTTAAGTTTTTAGCATTTATTCATTTTTGAAAGGCAGAGAGAGACAGAGCACGAATGGGGGAGGGGCAGAGAGAGAGGGAGACACAGAATCCGAAGCAGGCTCCAGGCTCCGAGCTGTCAGCACAGAGCCCGTCGCAGGGCTCGAACTCACAGACCGCGAGATTGTGACCTGAGCCAAAGTTGGCCGCCCAACCGACTGAGCCATCCAGGTGCCCCAAAACTTTTAAAGTTCTTAGCACAATGTATGACACATAGCTCTAAATTAATAATAGCTATTATTGTTAATAAGCTAAAGAAAAGTCTAGCAAATCAACATTTTTCACCCAAAATATTAGTAAAAATTAAAATGAAAAATAATACCAAATATTATATGGGAAGGGATATCATAGTTTGCTGATGGGGAGTATAAATCTGTAAAATATTCTTATTTATTTATTTTTGGGAGGTGAAGTTAAATTGTTTTACTACCAAGGGCGCCTGGGTGGCTCAGTTGGTTAAGCCGCAGACTTCAACTCGGTCATGATCTCACGGTTCATGGGTTTGAGCCCCACATCGGGCTCTGTGCTGACAGCTCAGTGACTTGAGCCTGCTTCAGATTCTGTGTCTCCCTCTTTCTCTGCCCCTCCCCTGCTTGTGCTCTGTCTCTCTCTGTCTCTGAAAAATAAATGTTAAAAATTTTTTTAATAAAATAAAATTATTTATTACACAGATACACATATATACAATAAAATGCACCCATTTGAAGTGTATAGTTCAGTGAATTTTGACAAATGTATACATCAGTGTAACCACCACCACAGTCAAGATAGAGGACATTTCCATCCCTCTAGAAAGTTCCCTCATATTCCCTTGCACTCAATTCCCTCTGTTCCCCAGCTGATTTCCTGTTTTTAGCATTTCATCCATATGTATGGAATCATACGGTATGTTTTATTTGGTGTCTGTCTTCTCTCACTCAGCATGTTTTTGAGATTTACCCATAGTGTGTCAATAGTTTGTTGGTGTGTAAAATCTTTTTAGATGGCACTTTGACAATGCATATCAAATCCCTTAGAATGAGGGTGCCTGGGTGGCACAGTCAGTTAAGTGTCTGACTCTTGGTTTCAGCTCAGGTCATGATCTCACGGATTGTGGGTTTGAGCCCCACATCAGGCTCCTCGCTGACAGTGCAGAGCCTGCTTGGGATTCTCTGCCTCCCTCTCTCTCTGCCTGTCCCCGACTCATGCTGTCTCTGTCCCTCTCAAAATAAAGAAATAAACTTTAAAAAAAAAAAATCCTTAGAATGCCCATATATACTTTAAGAAATTCTGCTTCTGAGAATTTATCCTAAGGGATATCAAGTACATTATAATGAATGTATAAGGGTTTTCATGACAAAATTGTGTATAAAGTTGGAAATAATCTTAATGTTCAACAATGAGGAATTGATTAAATAAATTATGGTACATTAATACTACTAGGATTTTTTGCTTATAAAAGAGACATGTGTTCAATTTGTCTCAAGTAAGTGAATATTTATTGAAACTGTAAATGGCACAAAATGAAGTTGAGAATCTTATTCACATTTTCATGCTTCAGGGGAAGTCAAAAATATTCTCAGAGGAAGCATTAGCCCAACCGTCTATTAAGACCCTCCAAAGAAGAGGGGCACCTGGGTGGCTCAGTAGGTTAAACATCTGACACTTGATTTCAGCTCAGGTCATGATCTCATGGTTCATGAGTTCAAGCACCATGTCAGGCTCCATGCCGATGGCACTGAGCCTACTTGGGATTCTCTCTCCCCTTTTCTCTGCCCCTCCCTGGCTCTCTCTCTCTCTCTCTCTCTCTCTCAATAAATAAAATTAAATCTTAAAAAAATGATCCACCAAAGATGAGAGTGTAATTAAAAGAACTAAGGAATCATTCTTCAGGCAGCAACCTAAGAAATCCAGAGTATTTGTCCACTAGTCATTGTGAGTGTTAGTCCTGACTGTATCATGACTCAGCTACTAACTGCTTCTGCTCACCAAATACCTCACCCTCTGTATTATTAACTTCTAATAATTATAATTTTCTCTTACTCTTGGCATCTGCTCTTGGCATTTATTTTTCTCCTGCAAACCTCTCCCATGAGGATATCTACCTTCTGCTCTGTTACTGACCCAATCCTTGTATATATTGTACAAATTCTCTAAAGGATATGATTGATTGTGTCATTTGCCATCATCCCTGATTAAGCAAGTTTGGTGACAGGCCATTTCTTCGGTCCTAGGCCTTTAGAATATGCACACATTGATTGCTCTTAGAAGGGCTAGAGGGTGCAAACAACCCACATGTGGACTAAATCTCATCTATAGATATGATCTGTTTGGCTTGAACTGTGTTGGCCACACCGTGGAGAGATCAGGGAATTTCATTTCAAAAGTGGAAACTTTGGGCTCTTCTTGAAAATCCAAAGATTTGGGCAATACTTAGTCTTTATTTCCTGGATAAGAATAGTTGGCAAAAACTGAGTATTATCCTCCCCCTTAAAACAGGACATGCTCTGCTCAGTTCTCTGCAGTCTCCAGTGAACTCCCTATTGTCTCATGCATCTGTCTGCTTACCTGCCTGGCCCTCTAGTGGCTTTTGAGTTTGCAAACCCTGGTTAATTGCCCTCCTATGCTCCAATCATTTCTGACCAGAGTGGTGGAGTCAGGTGATAAGAAACAGTTCCCCATTTGTAAGAAACAATATGTTCCTGCTCCTTCAACAGAGGGCCATGGACAAGAGATCATCAGCAGGAAGCTGTGGGTATGCCAGACATTCTGAGGCATGGCTTATCCATTACACATACGCATATCCATTACAAACAGGGCAAATGCATACATTTTATAATCGATATCTATTATTTACATAGAGATATGGTCACAATACGTTGCAAAAAGAGCAGATTCAGGGGTGCCTCGGTGTCTCAGTCGGTTAAGCCGCCAACTTTGGCTCAAGTCATGATCTCACAGTGTATGAATTCAAGCCCCATGTCGGGCTCTGTGCTGACAGTTAAGAGCCTGGAGCCTGCTTCGGATTCTGTGCCTCCCTCTCTCTCTGTCCCTCCCACACTCACACTCTGTTTCTCTCGCTCTCGAAAATAAGTAAACATTAAAAAAAAAAAAAAATAGATGTAAGGGGCGCCTGGCTAGCTCAGTCAGTAGAGCTTGCAACTCTTGATCTTGGGGTTATAAATTCAAGCTCCATGTTGGGTGTAGAGATTACTTAAAGGAAAAAGAAAAAAGAAAAGTAGGTTCAAATCAATACGATTAGTAACTCAATTTTTGTAAAATATAGATACATTTGTATATAGGCATTGCTTATTCTTTGAATCTAATCCTTCTCTGGTTTGATATGTTGGATATCAAATGTGGAAGTAGTGGGAGAGTGAGCTATATGTATTCCACTATTGGGAATGGGAAAAATTATAATCTGTTTTAAGCCCATCCAAAAACCCCAACAAATTTTCCAAAATGTAACTAAATATTCTTGAACACCTACATATAATAATATTGCCAAGGACTTCTGCGTAATATATAAAATGTCAACTACATAATTATTTACTTCTTAATGGGCTTTTTAATGTATATATCTTCATGTAATATGCAACAATGCAGTAGAAATTAGTTTTCCTTCTGTACTGCAACAAGCAGACACTATAATGTAAGTTTAAAGCTACTATATATTTTAAAGTTACATTGTGAATACAAATAACAGTTAAGCAAGCATGGAAATTGTCTTTAAATGATTACTTATGAAATCAGTAGTTTAGGGAGAAGAAGGCAGAGGCTGCAGTTAGGTAGACACAGATGCTGCTCAGATTGGATGATGACGGTGAGCAGGAGTGAGTTGGGACCGCAAGTGAAGGAGCAAACACCTGCGGTCCACCTGTGCTCAAGCCCAAGATTCTCACGGCCAGTTGTCTCTTTTTGGCACTTGAATCTCTAGAAGTGGATGACTGTGAACCATTATCTAAAATGGTAGATGGCCGTGGAGCAACAGAACAAAACTTGCAAGAGCAATCATTTCTCTGCATAATTCCAAGTTCTCTAAAGAGCAGCAACAAGTATTTCCGGCTCTGCTTTTTTCTCTTCCTTTGACCTAGAATGAACATCAAGTTAAACAAGTGGCTTGGTCATAAGTTCTTTGTATCAGCCACTTCACTAAATCTAGCCTTCTTCACAAGATTTAGGATTTTTGTTTTGCGTTAATCACTTGCTCCAAACCTTGAAAGTCAGCAACAATTGCGGGACTACTTTCTCCCATACTGTATTCATTGTTTGTTATGATACATGCCAAACCCAGTTGATAAATTTGAAGACCTTCTGAATGTCAAACCCTTCCATAAATCCTTAATCGAAGCAGTGTTGCCTGCATCATCAGACCATTTGTCAGCATCTAAGCGCCACAGACTGCATCACCATCTGTAAACAATATGCCTTGAAGGCTGCAGCCACCCTTAGGCCTGGAGGCTACCATAATGACATAATGCTGGGAGGAAAAAGACCGCTGTGATATTATCTTCATAATTGTCAACATTGAAGGACATCTGGGAGCATTGTCTATTATCAAAAGAGCCTTGTTTGCAAGTTTTCCATCCCAGTGTACCCTCTGATGAATAGAGGCAGTTAGCCCCTCAAGTAATCACCGAATACAGACTTGGTCACCTAATCTTTAGGAGTGGAGTATCACATAACAGACAAGTCACTCTTCAATAGTCCCTAAAAGGCAGTGGGGTTTTTGAAGGGATTCAGCAGCCGAGGTTTTAGCTTAACATCATATTCACTTTAAAGCAACATTAGCCTATTTTGGATGGTTTATTCTGGCATTTTTGGCTCCTTTCCTGAAATGAACATACAAGATAGCATTCGCTTCAAGAACAGCCTGGTTTCGTCAACATTAAAAACTGGCTTTGGGGTTCAGTCACCTCTGTCAATAGTTTTCTGCAATTCATGGGCCCATCTACTTCCTTCACAGGCTTTTTAGCATTCTTAGAGACATTTTCATGTAATAATGTGGGGAATCTGATGAGAGAACACACAACATGGTTTAACCATGCGAGCACAGGATTCAGGATGATCAAAGCAAGAGCCAAGAACCACTGCCATGTGCTCTGTTTTCTCCTCTGATTTTATGCACAAATCAAGCAGTTTTTCTGCTGTGACAATGTGGATTTGCTGTAACAAGTTCTCTTTTCAGATAGTGGATTTTGGGGGGAAAAAAGGTTATATCATTTAAACAAAGATTTGGATAGCGAGATTCAGAAGGCAAGACATATCCACTATAGTGTGAGAAGAATATGAAAGCATATAAGCCAAGGTTAATAGTAACTATCTCTAAAAGATGGGACAGTCGTTTTAAAATTTTTTTTGTTCATTAATGCTTCTAATCTCTCCAAAATGAGTATGTATCCATTTTTGTAGTTTACATGGGAAAACGAGATAAATCAATAGAATAAAATGCCATCTACCCCGGCCAGCAGAGTACCTTACACATGAACCACATTGTTTTGGTCCTCAAAGTAAAAAGGAACTTTAACTATATTTCTCATCCACTTATACTGCAGAACTTTATTTAAAATATAACAAAGTATTAAAATGGGACTCTTTTTTGAATCTGGTTCAACAGAGGCCACCAAAAAGCTGATTTTTCTACCTTGAGATGAATACCACATCAAAGGTATAAAAGAGTTTCGTAGGGGCGCCTGGGTGGCTCAGTCAGTCCATCGACTTTGGCTCAGGTCATGATATCATGATCTCACCGTTCATGAGTTCAAGCCCTGCTCTGTGCTGACCACTCAAAGCCTAGATCCTGCTTTGGATTCTGTGTCTCCCTTTTTCTCTGTCCCTCCCCCAATCACACTCTGTCTCTCTCTCAAAAATATGTAAACATTTTTTAAAAAGGAAAAAAAAAAGATTTTGTAAAAGAGGTGAATAAAGAAAACCTACCAGTGCTGTGACATTTTCTCTTCCCCTCCTTTGGCGTGAAGAAGGATGTTTGTCCTTTACCTCAAGCTTGGGGAAAAAAGAGATTTGAGGATAACGTTTAGAGAGCTTGACATGTGTTTCCTGGAATGTGGAGGGCACAGAGGACGGGTGCCCAACACACCCTGAAGGATCAGCCACCAGAGGTAGAAGAGCCCATGGAAAGCCCACACAGCAGGGGACAATACCCACACTTGCACCAACAGCATGGTCACAGCCCTGCCAGGTAAGTAAGATGCTTCCTGACCCAGCTTCTTCTCCCTTCCCCAGATCAGAGCAATCCCAAACTTAGTCACAGGGGTAGGGGGGCAGAGTGTAGTAAAGGAGAGAAAGAAAATTTCAGGACCTGGAAACAAGCAAGATACAAGACGTTGTTCCTCCTTTACCACTACCGATGTCCAGCCCAACTTGGAAGGAGGAAGGGGAAGTTCAATTTCAAAGGAAGTTGTCTCTTGGGTGTGGGTCTTAAAAGTTAAGGTGTCTAACATGGGGTTCAAACTCTTTCCTCCTCAGGGAGAATTCCAAGTTTGTGAGTTCCCTCCCAATTATTTAGTGGACAGATCATACCAGACAAAAAGGGGACTATTCTAGTGACCAAAAGTGAATGGAAACATTTCATGTTCTGAGGATGATGAGAAAACCCAAGGAACCATGTCCTAAACTTCAAAAAAAGGCATGGGGAAAATCAACAGGTATTAAATGGATAGTGATTGCGGTACGGGGAGCGGGAGAATGAAGTTGCTTCTAATTGAACCCTATCAAGTTCTGTTTGTTCCTGTTTCTACAACTCCCATATGCATCACATTGCTATCATTACTTAAATAAATTAGGGAGTACATCATACTCCAACATGAAACATGCTTTCCTTACCAGAGCCCACAGGAAGTTGTAACTTGCCCCAGTATTTGTTCCAGAAATAGGTCTTCTCCACAGCAAAATGTTCGTTTTCATATTGCATTCACTGAAGGAAATGGTCCTTCAGTGGGGAATTGGCTATTGCTCAGCTATTAAGATGTTCAGAACAAAATGTGTGGTGCCCTTCTAACAAATGTTCCAGACGCTTTGCAGGCACTTTGAGTCACTGCCTCATTCCTAGATTCATCTTACCATTTCTACTTTTTGCCATTGTTATCTTTTATCTTTTTGTGTGCTGTGTATGTAATGTGGTAGGGCAATAAATATATTTATCACAAAGGTCTATAGTCCTAGCTTAAAATAATTTGTATTAAACTTAATCTTGAACATAATTTGACTTTGTTCTCATAGTTATAAAGGTGTTTTGGGGTCTTGTATTGCCTTAAATTATTATATATTATGGCAAGGAAGATGGGAAGATCGGGTGCTGAAGACTGATTAGTTAAAATTCTTCTACTGAACAACACTCTGGGAGATGGGGGTGAGGAGGTTGTGGGTGTGGGGACAGGTGAGAGGAACACATGGGGAAAGAGCCTTACAAGAAAGGCATGTCCCCCAAAGCATGTAAACTAAAATATGGCATGATTTTCAGCAGTTGGAAGAGGCCTTGCTGAAGAAATGGAAACCCATTTGAACTGGATACGAGGATCATTCTTTGGTTAAAACACAGATTTATAATCCTAACATTATTTGCCTCTACAATGGAGAGTATTCACTCCATCCTAACAACGTAAACGCTGTGCATTAACGTTCAAACTTTGAATTCACCTATAAAGCACATCTGCAAAACTTGAAAATGTTAACAGAATGTGACAGAATGTAACTGCTACCATCTTGACACCATCTAGTTAATTTCGGCGCGGCCTGTTTAATGCTCTCCACCTGTATCACCAGCCCCCAGCGTCCTCCATGAAGGCCTCTGTCCCAGGGCACCTGCCACGATGGAGCCCCAGACGCAGAAGCGCGCCCACCATCTGCACTACCTTCTCACCTCCAATGCCCAGGACTTGGGGGAGCTGCATTTTCACGTCCAGAACTCAGGGGCAGGAGGGTACGAGGGCTTCCTCTGAGGGGAGAAGAGCCACCGAGTAAAAAGAATTTAATGTTTCGCTGTAGGTGAACAGGATGTGTGGGGAATGAAAAGGAAAAAGAGCGGTAAGGCCTGGGGCGGGGGGCAGTAGATATGACCGGGTGGAAGGCAGGCAGTCATTCTAAGAGCTTCCTCTGTGGGAAGAGCTTAATAATTAATAGCACAGATATTAAGGCCATCCCAGCACTACCACTTATTAACTTGTGACCTTGTGCAAGTTACGTAACTGCTCTGTGCCTCAGTTTCCATGTGTGAAAATGGGGGAAATCATCTTGATTTCTTAGGTCCAGTGTGAGGATAAATGAGTTAATGAAGTATTTAGAATGGGTCCCAGCATACAGTAAGCACCCCATAAGTTTAATATTATCTACAATCATTGGGAATTAGGAGATGCTGTTCCACCTGGTAGAATAAAGAAATAAAACAAAAAAAAAACAACTGTTTTAAAGTGGAGGTGGAAGCTGGGGGCTTACGTAGATGAAGTATTTTTCAGCCTGTCAGAAGTTCAGCTGATAAATAATGCCTAAAGCTGACAGTTGAAGAAACAGCAGTGTTTTCTATTATTTAAAGTTAGGGAAGTAACCATTAGAAACACTAAAACCAGAAATAGTATAAGCATTTATTATTTTTTAATCAAGTAGAAAATTATACAGTTCTTTGCTTAAAAAAAATAAAGTTATAATGAATTTGGCATGAATTAATTCTAGGGAAGTTGAAACCACAAAAGCCAAACAAATCAAGCTTAATCTATTCTTTTGCAAATGAATTCAGCCTGGCAGATTTATTTGGAAGTGAAAAATAATCTCGCAGCCTACAATATTTTCCCAGGTCTCTGCCACACTTTCCCAGGGCTATTTCCAGCAACGCCACTCCTCTTGGCAGCGAGGCTCAAATCCTGGGGAGGTACGATATTAGTGCCTTATGTCACATTTTCAAACTCTACAAAAATGATCCTGGCCCGCAGCCCGATTTCATCCAGGCTCCTGTGGCTGCTCTTCTAGCTTCAGCATGTGGAGGCAGTGTATGTGGATGGCTGAAACACTCCCTCCGATGGATTACTACAGAGGTTATCAGCTTTCGCACTTCTTCCAGGCAGGCGATCAGCCAAGCAGTTTCCATCAGCAACAACAAGACTGCTCTCTGGACCACTGCAGCATGTCAGAGCTGCTCCCTTTCTCTTCGCTTTACCTAACACTCTTCCATACGATGTTTACAATCTGCATCTTCCTATGGCACATCTAACAGGAACATGTTCAATTTATACCTGCCGAGAGGAACTAAAACCCCAAAGCTATTTAGACATACACTGAATGTGGTTATTCTTCACATCAGTGATATAGCTGGTGCACTTTCCCCGATATACTGGAACAATTTCAAGTTAGTGAGCATCTGTTACCTGTCAGGTTCTGTGCTAGGAATTGACAATCTAGTTTAACAGATAAATTCGACCCCCGAAAAGTAACAAAATATAAGTACTGTGATGAAGGCAAACAAACAGAATGCTGCTAGAACATGCAGAAGGGGAACTAACCTAGCCTGAGATATAGAGTGACAAGGAAGGCTTCTTAAAGGAGAGGATATTTCAGCAAAAAAGGAGAGGGTGGGCATTTGAGGAAGAGGGTACAGTCTAGATAAGGAGCCAGAATAAGAGTGAGGAATGTTCTGGGAAGGTTTCCTAGAGGAAGTGGTGAGTGAGGGCCCTAAGGAGGTAGAATGGGGGCAGATCATAAAGGGAGGACCAATGTAATATGCTAAGAAGCCCACATTTTTCTGGAAGTCTCTAGCAGAGACATCACAACGTTTTAAACAGGCTTGGGAAGATTACTCTGGCTCTAAAGGATGGACCATAGAAGGAGAAGAAAAATATCAGTGAGAAGGGAAATCAGACACTTCCTAATCTACCTCAAAACCCCTCTGTCTTACTGAAGCCATTCCTGGAGTATGTGCTACCTACCTCACTTCTGCCCCAGGCCATTTCTGAGGCTTTGTGGTGCCAAAATTGCTTGACATTCATGCACATGCTGCCTGGAACTGCTGGAAACCTAACCTAAAAAAACTGGGGATGGAAGCAGAGAAATCAATCTTCCCCCTTTCACACAACAAATAAAATTTTTTCACTTTATCAAGTGGCCAACTTGATAAAGCAAACTGTGTTGGCTTTCCCTCTGTTTCTTCATTGCTACTCCTCAAGACAAACCACCTCAAAAACAACAAACCTCCCCCCCCTCCGCCCCCACCACCACGACCTTGAATACAAGTCTTGTTCCACATTGTGCTTTTGCGGATCTGAAGCTAAGAGTGGATTAGATTACCACATAAATCCAGGAGAAAGTCATGTATGCCTGAAATAAAGCATAACAGTTGGAATAGAGATGAGGGCATGGATTCATTTATAAGACCCTACGGTTGTGGGATCAGCTGGCTGACTATGAAAAATAAGAGAGACAAGCCAAAACATAGGATGATTCTCAGGTGTCTGGCTCAGGTGATAGTGTGGATGGTAATGCCATTCACAGAAAGCTGTAGAGAAAAAAAACAGTATTACAGGGGTGAAGGAAGGAGAAGAGACCTCAGATTTAAAACTACAAAGTGTGAGATGGTTTTAAATCAGGGGATGTATTATAAATAGATACATGGACATAGATGTAGGGATAGAGATACATACGTAC
Organism: Acinonyx jubatus; assembly: GCF_027475565.1. Lineage (NCBI taxonomy): Eukaryota > Metazoa > Chordata > Mammalia > Carnivora > Felidae > Acinonyx > Acinonyx jubatus. The sequence goes on from NC_069384.1 coordinate 92,056,945, forward strand.
ATACATACATACACAAAATAGTATAGTGTATGTAAGAAACAAAGAAATAAGAACCAAAGATGGATTATTTGGGGAGCATCTACATATAAAGGATGGGAAAAGATTATTTTATGCACTTAAAGAGATCTGTTGAGATGTAACTCAACAGGTAGCAGGGAAAAAAGTAGTGACACAAAAGCCAAAGGAGGAAAGCCTTTTTATAAAAGGAGCGAATGATGCATTAAAAAGAATAAAGTATCTAGGAATAAATTTAACCAAGGAGGTAAAAGATCTGTACACTGAAACTACAAGACATTAATAAAAGCAGCTAAAGAAGATTCAAATAAATGGAAAGATATTCCATGCTCATGGACTGAAAGAATTAATACTGTTAAAATGTCCACTCTATCCAAAGCAATCATAACATAACGCAGTCTGTATCAAAATTACAATGGCATTTTTTTTACAAGAAAAGAAGAAACAATCCTAAAATTTATAGGGAACCACAGAAGACCCAAATAGCCAAAGGAATCTTGAAAAAGAATGGAGCTGGAGCCATCACCCCCGGCCTCCAATTTCAAACTATATTACAAAGCTACAGTAACACAAACAGTATGGCATTGGCATAAAAACATACATTGCTCAATGGAAGAAACGAAGAGCCCACAAATAAACTCATGCATATGTGGTCAATTAACTTACAACAAAGGAGCTAAGACTATACAGTGAGGAAAGGACAGGTTCTTCAATAAACAGTGTTGGGAAAACTGGAGAGCCACATGTAAAAGAATCAAACTAGACCTCTATCTTCACCATACACAAAAAATTAACTCAAAATGGATTAAAGACTTGAAAGGAAGACCTGAAACCATAAAACTCCTAGAAGAAAACATAGGTGGTAAGCTCCCTGACACTGGTCTTGGTAAGGCTTGGATTTGATACTGAAAGCAAAGACAACCAGTAAAAGCAAAAATACACAAGCTTTGACTACATCAAATGAAAAAGCTTCTGCACAGCAGAGGAAACTATCAACAAAATGAAAAGGCAATCTAATGAATACAAGAAAATATCTGCAAATCATGTAGCTGATAAGGAGGTAATATCCAAAATACATAATCATACAACTCAATAGCAAAGAAAGAAAACAATCCAATTAAAACTGAGTAGAGGACCTGAATAGACATTTTCCAAATACATACAGGTGGCTAACAGGTATAAAAATGTGCTCAACATCACTAATTATAAGAAAATGCAAATTTAAATGCAATGAGATATCCTCTCATACCAGTTAGAATTGGCTATTATCAGAAAGGTAAAAGATAACAAGAGATGGTAAAAATGTGGGGAAAAGCCAACTCTTGTGAATTATTGATGGAAATGTAAATTGGTGCAGCCACGATGGAAAGCAGTATGGAAGTACCTCAAAAATTAAAAATAGAACTACCATACGATCCAGCAATATTAACCACATCATTTTTTCAATTATGAAATGCTTGTTTTTCTACAGGGATGTCTAATATTTTTGGCTTTTTAGTTCTTTATAATCCACTTCTAGGTGAGTCCCTTATCAGCTATGTGTATTGTGAACATCTCCTCTGTGACTTTTGCTCTTAATGATGTCTTTTCAGGACAAGAAGTTCCTAATTTTAATGCAGATTTATCAGTCTTTCTTACTATAATTATCTTAAACATAGTGACACATTTGAGCAACATTTTCCAGCCCCAGACAGATTAAGATACTCTCCTATATTATCTAGTAAAATTTTTATAGTTTCACTTTTCATATTTACATCTCTAATTCCCTTGGAATTCATTTTGTATAGAGTGTGAAGATATTAGATTTTTCTCTTTAAAGACAAAAGATACCTATTTTCCTCAGCACCACTTATTGAATAATGTGTTCACTGTGTTCAGTTTTAAAGTGCCACTTTTGTTAGTTTATTGGTTTTCAATTATGATCCATTAATTTATTTGTGCTCAGTGCACTGAGCCTTCCAATATCTCGCTGTCTTGACTACTAGTTATTTTTGTGAAATGTTTATTATTTTGAAGGGGGGTTGCAGAGAGAGAGAGACAGAGACACAAAATCCCAAGCAGTTTCCGTCTATCAGCACAGAGCCCAATGCAGGGGCTTGATCTCACAAACTGTGAAATCATGACCTGAGCCAAAACCAAGAGTTGGACGCTTAACTGACTCAACTATCCAGGAGCCCCTGATTATTAGTTTTATAATAAACCTTGTTTCTGATAGAGTAAGTTCTCTCACTCCTTCAACTGATTGGTCATTCTTAACCCTTTGTATATGCACATACATTCTAGACACAACTTGTCATTTACACACCACAAACACAAACCTGTATTTTGATTGATTGGCTTAGATTTCTATCAGTTTCCCACACCTGGAGATTTCCATATTTTTATTTTAACCTCAGTTATATACTAAAATTATTTTTAAATTATATTTCAGCCTGGCTGGCTCAGTTGTTTAAGCAACCAACTTCGGCTCAGATCACGATCTTGTGCGTTCAAGCCCTGCTAAGGCTCAGTGCTAATAGCGCAGGGACTGCTTCAGGATCCTGTCTCCCTCTCTCTCTTTCTCTGCCCCTCCCCTGCTTGCACGTGCTTTCTAAGTAAATAAATATTTCATAAACGTTTAATTTTTCTATTAGAAGGACACCCACTCTGAATGTATTTAGTCATATTGCCCAAAAGTCCTTAGTTGGAATTTTATGAAGAACAGTGGCTGAATTTTACTAAATGACCTTATAGAAAATATTGATGTCATTTTTTTTTTCTCCTATAAACTGTCAATAAGTCATCCTGGTAAACTTCCAAATGTTGAACCACATTTGTATTCTTGAAAGAACACTATTTGATGCAGTAAAATCCCTAAAACAATTCAAAAGGCTCTTTAGCATTAATATTGCAGCCATCTAGGAAACTGATTCCCATTTTGGCTCCCTAATGGTACTGAGTTGAGATATAAACTTGAATCAAACTGTTTTAGTCTAAGAAGGCTAAAGCAATAGATGAGGATATATTCAGATTTCAAATCAATGTAATGCACCATTATCCTGTAATCATGTTGTATGTCACATGACTGATCCTTCTTCCTTCAGTCAAGAGAAGTATGTTCCATTTACCATGATCATTATGTCGATCTAGACTTACCATGTTTATTAATCAGTCCAATGGTCATATATTTGGCTGGACTGTTATTTTAATTATACTTCTAGACTTAATTGTTAATAATTTATTTAATTTATGCTTCTATATTCATAATTGAAATTAATCAGTACTTCTCTTTCTTACATTATCCTTTTAAAACGTTAATATAAAGTTTATGTTAACTTCACAAAATGAACTGGATAGCTGACAATCTTTTTTAATTCTGCAAAGTATGACTATTACTATACATTAAGTAGTCTTTAAATGCTGGCACTCAGCTTTAAAATCATTTGGAATTTGCATCTTTTTTTTAGCAGTGCATATTTAACTTGTGCTCTTTATTGGGCCATTAGAATTCTCTACTTCCTCTTGAGTGAACTTTGGCTATACTTTGTCTAGGTCCTCCAGATTTTCAAATTTGTTATAGAGTTAACATTTTCTTACATCTCTTTCATAAATGTGATTCTTTATTGTTATGGTTCTATGTTCAATACCTCATGTGGAAAATTATATGGTGTAGCCTGCAAATACAAGAATAGATTAACATTACAAAATGTATTACTGTAATGCAACTGATTAAAGATCACTAAATAAAACATGTTCTCAATAGAGAAGGAAAGCTTAATTATATTTAATATCCATACATGATAAAGCATCTTAACAGATTAAGTATACAGTCTTTTTTCTTTTTTCCATGTTTATTTATTTTTGAGAGAGAGAAGAATTTCGAGCAGAAAGAGAAGCAGATGTGAAGTGGGTTCTGTGCTGACAGCCCGATGTGGGGCTTGAACTTACGAATCATAAGATAATGACCTGAGTTGAAAGTGGATACCTAACTGACTGCGCCACCCATGCACCCCCATACAAACAGTCTTTAATTGATAACGGGGATATAACAAAAATACTAGTTGTAGAGCAGGTATCATGAGAAAAACTAGAGGCATTCCTTTTAAAGTTAAAATTAACTACCTGCTAATATTTTGCCAGTGTTCATCCAATATGTTTCCAACTTCATGCCTTATCTCAGGTTATTTTCTCTCACTGGAAACACCATACTTTTGGAGGGAATCACAGCTCCATTTCTAATAAAATGATAAAAGCTGTGTAATTTCCGCCAGAAAAATGCATACATGCACATAAACACAAAATTTTATATAAACTATCATAGGATTCACTACACCCATTCTGCAAAATAGATTCTAGATTAAAAGCTGTCATCCTACATAAAGCTCAGTAGATGTAATGGTCAAAAATATTAATGGAGAAAGGAATAGGCAAATAAATACGCAAGCAAATATATGAGAGCAGAGGTAGATGCAAGCATTCATACCGAGCTATGAAAATCTGTGTAAAGGAATTGTTTAAAACATGAAACAAGATATACTTGAGTTTTAAGTATTTATTTACAAAGTTCTTACTAATACACTGCTTTTAAAATATATCAATAGTCATTTACTATTTAAAAATGGCAAATATGTGGCACAGAAAAAAATCTATATAGTCAGTTATACTAATAAAGGAGATGATTGAAATTGTTAAATGACAATTAAATGTTTGCAGTACTCCCTACAGATAGGAACTAAAAGTGCATTTATTCATAGGAACTTGATTATTTTGTTATCACGGACTATAAAACAAAAACAAAAACTATTGTGAAAATTAACATCAGGGTTTGAAAAATATTTTACAACAGCAAATAAATGTATTTTGATTTTACATTTAATTATAGGACCAAAATAAAAGGTAGACCATACACATACCTATGTATTTTACAGCAAATTAGTAAAACTGGCGCCAACTTTAGAATTATTTCATAAAAAGTATAAACACTCTATCCCACAACTTCTCCCATGGTCTTATCCTTCACAATAAAATTTCACACACTATCAAACTAAGTGAAGATTTGCTAGTGGCTAAAATCACCGAAAATATATGGTCTCTGAAAAAGTTATAAGTATACCCTAATATCATGTTTGACAAAATATACATTATTCTTTAATCTTTCTGTCCTTATCTCAATTTGCAAAAGTATTTTGAAACAATCTCCTTTAACCATTATTCTTATTAATAAGGGCAAATCTTTAAAAATCCACTCTAGATCTCGAAAACACTTGAGAATAAAATAAACTGCAACAGAAGCAGTTAAACAACTGTTTCAAATAGCACATGTGAAACAAGTCCCCACTATTAATCAGGAATCTGTGGTTTTTTATCTAGTAAGTACTGTGATATCACTTAATTTCTTCACAAATTGAGATACACAAATAGGTATTTCCAAAAATTCATTCATTGACACTATATACAAAGAGATTCACAGCGGTATTTTGCATCCACCAATAAAATTTATTTACTGTTATCAAGTTGCAAAGCTACTAATATCGTGAATAACTTAAATTATTGGTCTTTGATTGAAGGACTCGAGGGAAGAGAAAAATTACATCAAAATCAATATAATTTTTTACATGAATTACTTAAAAAAATGTAAGAGGTTAACCTTACATTTTAAAGAAGAAAATCAAATGGCATAGTTTAGTGTTACCTACATTCTTTCCAGCTTTCCCCAAGTGCTAATGACAAGTACCATTTAAGTCAGTTTTTAAGTATGAAGTGTTTATAAGTTGCTCTAAATTAAGATTTTTTAAGCTTCATATCAAATGAGTTGTAGATCGACTTAAAGTATGACTTCTCCTTTCAAAGAAGGAAGGCAGGCTGACAAGGGAGGGTGATGGGATACCCTGTAAAAACAAGACAAATATTTTATACTTAAAAGTTTTCTTTTAAAAAAGTATAACACAGTTTAGGATCATGCATATCATTTTAAAATTAATACAATTAATTAAAAAACATCTGAAAATTCTAACCTCTTCAAATAAATAAAAGAATTTAAATTAGGGGAGGGGGATAGGGAGAAAACATAAAACTATTTTAGCATTCTGAAAAAAAAATGGACTAGTTAACGACATATTAACTCAAATGGAATAGATACTGGCTTACTGCTAGGAAGGTACTAAAATAACTTCAGGTTATTTTAAAAGTTTATAAATTAGTAAGTTTTTGAGGTAAAAAAAAACAAACCCTAGTAGTTTCTTCTTAATCATAAAGCAAAATTCAGAGGAGTGAAATTACTTCATGAGAAATAATTCTCTATGATTAAAGGTCATACACTCCTAGAGAGTCTGTATCATGTGCGCAACCCATACATAGGTGTGTGTGTGTGTGTGTGTGTAAGTTTGCTCCATATAAAAAGCAAAACAGCAGCACTTCTTATAATAGAGATTAAGTTACTAAGCTATCTAAACTTATGGTTTCAGAGGTCAAAGTTAAATATCCTCAGAATTTTCAACAATAACAAAAAAACATGCACAAGAACAGCCAAAATCTAAGAGTGCGTGTAAATCAAAATGAGTTCTAAAGAAAGCTACTACTTTATTTTAACATACATGAATGGCTAACCATACTAAGAGTCCGCAGGTAGCTGGCTGTAAGTTCTCATCAACAAGGTAGTAAAATGTAGTGCTTAAAGAGCTGGGTTGGTAAAGTACTGCCATTCAAGTGATAACAAAGATGATTTAAGTAGATAGTATAAAAGCTTACTTTATTTTTAGGTGAAACATTTATGATCTGCCATATTAAAAAGCAAAATTTTATGTAAGTGCCATAAATCTAAGATTAAGAATCAGATTTGGAATAAAAATCCATTTTAGATCACAATTATTACTATTCTTTAAAACGATCATTTTCATAAACAGGAAAATTTCTAATGGGATTGACTTTTTTCTGGACTTAAGAGTAAATTACCTACCAAAAAATATCTTTATGTGTCAATACACCTAACACATAGCACAAACTCTATTAAGCCTAAACTGTTGTGAATTCAAAGAAGGTATAAAGTTGTGAATTCAAAAGTCCCCACCCACCTAATAAAGATTCAATGAAGAAAGAATACTTTCTTTTTTCACAAATACACATTTCAAATAGCTAATAAGCTCACATTAAACTTCACGAGGCTTGTTTCCATTACTGGCTGGCATATCTCCTAATTCTTCACAAATGTCAAAGATGACTTGGATAGGACTTTTTTGCAAATTTGAAAAATCAACAGTTCCGTCTAGTATCTCTGAAAAGCTAGCTTGTGAGGTAGAATGACGTATAGATCAAAACCAGGAGTTTTGAGAGCGCCCACCAGTAGAGTTTGAGCACTGTACATAAGCATACTTAGTAAATCCAACTGTATTGCTTGTGGAAACAAAATGGGCAATCTATTAGAACAGAAATAAGCAATTGAGAAGAGGACATGAATGTCTTAAAGATATTTTAGGTACTTCTTATATTATCTACGTAGGAGTGACAAAATTATAAATAATTTTCTAAAAATTTTCCATAAAGTCCAATTATATTCATTTGAAGAGAAATGTTTATAATAGTTACTATAGATGCAGGAAGTAAACAAGGGATAGTACTTTGGCCTAACTGTATTTTGTCCATTTTAATTCATTTTCATTTATCAAATTTCTTTGCACAAATTTATAATATCAGGCACAACTTCGCTCCCATTGGAAGGCTAACCTTCATCCAAAATTTTTATAAACATACTCATAGATTCAACTGTAAGTCTTTGATGTATTAACCAAGACTTAATTGGCTTTAAAAAAATAAGAATTATCGAATATTATGTACCTTATCTATAAATTTTATATAAGAGGTGACCACTCATAAAACTCTAGACCATTCATGATGTGCCAGGTACTGTTCAAAGCACTTCTCATATATTAACTTATATAATCCTTGCAGCTACTACTTTAAATTCATCTTACTAATAGTGAAATTGAAACAGAGAGACCTTAAATAACTTGCCAAAAGTCCTACAGCTAGCAAATAGCTGAGCCAGGATTTGAACATGTGAGTTCCAGAGTTCATGCTCTTAACCACTATTCAAATTGCCTCTCATATAAAATCACATCATACATATATGTGTGTGTATGTGTGTGTATTTAATCCTTATAATAGCACTATATGGTTAAGTACTATTAACCTCTTTTTTTCTCAGATGCAAAAAGGAAGATAAGAGAACAAGAAACTTGCTGAAGGACACACAACTAAGAAGTGACAGTCACTTGGGGCACCTGGGTGGCTCAGTTGGTTGAGCGCCACCCTCAGCTCAGGTCATGATCTCACAGGTTTGTGAGTTTGAGCCCCGGGTCGGGCTCTGTGCTGACAGCTCAGAGCCTGGAGCCTGCTTCAGATTCTATGTCTCGCTCTCTGTCTCTTCCCCTCCCCTGCTTACGCTCGGGTACTCACTCTCTCTCAAAAATAAAATAAACATAAAAAAAAAAAAAAAACCTTAAAAAAAAAAGAAGTGTTACTTGCTTTTGTTAACCTTAGTAGGTTAGATCAATAATAATTTTACAAACAACAAATACATCACTCACATACTTAGAATGTTAGAAATGTCCCCAATATTAAATATCAAATACATCTAACACCACTAGAAATTTGAATTATTCAGGAAACATTTAAAAATATACACATGAATTTAGAATCCATATCATCCTTCAGCTTCAGAGTTTATATTCTACTCGTCACAGAACTAGGTTTTTAAAAAAAACCTCTAGGTTTAAAAAAACCCCTCAATCTCCGCTATCTTATTGGAGCCAATCTACATAAACAGAACCATCATTATTTACATGAGTTAAAGTGATGGGACTCATTAAAATAGGTTTCTTTTCTGAGAGATTTTTTAATGTATCTCAATCCCAATAAAATTTCATATCAAACTACACTCTATATCTCTAGTTCATTAAGTGAAGTTTTTCTCAGTTACCTTTACCCAATAAACAAGTTAGAAGTTTAGAGATTAAAAAAAAAATGGAGGTATTAACATTTCCATCTTCAAAAAGTTAACAAACTCCATACCAACTCCATAAATGTGAGTAAGTCATTTAGCCCATTAGATCAAAGTCACTTACTGCTAATGATGATGTGCTAGACAGACGACTCATTACATGCTTGTCATTGCTGGAAGGACTTCTTCCCTCCACTGAGCTTTGGGATGTCATGAGGGCTCTTCGCAGAGCTCTTTTTGGAGTTTTGGAGAAAGAGAACGCTCTTGTAACCTACAGTTAAAACAAGTTACAATTAATTAAGCCTAATAAATTAAGCCTAATAAATCTAATATAACTGGTAAGAACATAAACAAAGCCAAATACACATGAAGATTTTCTACAAAGATTATACGGCAGAATTAGAATCTCTTTGGACAAAACAGTGAAAAGTTGTGGTAGTACACTGTAGACTATTCCATTCTGCATTCATAAAGGACCATAGTCGATGGGAGAAAAAATGTAGGAGGGAAAACAGGGTCTGCAAAGAGGAGAAATCTGGGTTTTTATCTGATTTTGCTAAAATTTACTCATGAAATCTCTAACCCAAGGCCACATGAACCTCGATTTATTTATTAAAAAGTGAAGGAGCTCACTGAATCATTATTCAGCATGTTTATCTACTATATATCATACACATTAAATGCTTGGAGATACAAAGATAGTTAAATAAAGGAGAAAGCCTCCCCTCAAAAGCAAACAACAGAAAATTGTAACTTTAGCAGATGATGGCAGCAAATTTTGCTTAAAATATTATAATGCTAGTTCTACTTTTTAAAAGCCCATTACCAACATTCTTACATAGTCCTCAACTCTGATAAGAAGGGAAGTGATCTTCATCATTAGAAGACTGAAACATACGTAAGGTTAGGAATAGATCCGAGGTCTCCTGACTCTGTCATGTGCCCTTTGCTGAAAAATATCTGAGACAATATTTAAGATGAGTGCACACATATCTGCATCTAAGCCACCATCAGTACATTTCTACTGAAGCACAGGTCACAGAAGTATCACTATCAATGGAAGGGATAACAAGCGCTATAGAACGTGCTGAAATAAAACTTATTACCTCTATGGGCCATTTCCTAGAACCAAGAAAACAGCTCTGCTATACAGACTATCCTTACACTGATGTCTGTGGCAATATAATTTTAATATACTCTGAAAAATACATCTTGGAGACATATTAAATAATAAGCTCACTATGACTCACCTTTTTTGAAGTCTTTTTTATTGCTCTAGATGCCCTACTCAATGTACTGTCCATATCTTTAGTATTTACTTCAAAGGATTCTGGATCAGCACTGTAAATAAGATTCTCCTGTTGAAAATATAACACTTTTTATTATTTTAAAATAAGTAAGTAAAATAGAAAATAAAAATACACGACTGTTTCTAAAATCAAACCTTCCATATATATACACGGAAGTATATATAAATGAAGTTACTCAAGATTTTTTATATGCTTCACATAATTTCTACTCTGAAATGTACTAATTTAAGGATAGTAAAAAATTAGCATTCACTAAATGAAAAATTCATTGCAAGGACCATGGACACCAAAGCAACTGGAAAAAGAACTCAGTATAAAATCTTTTTAACAACACTAAAACCAACAAGCTAGAAACTTAGTGGACAAATGTCTAAGCATAAAGCCTGCTGTAAAACCAATATCAAAAACAATTTTCTTGAGATAATCTATCTAAAATTAAAACATAGACTTTCTCCTACGTTTTCCTTTCTTCCTCAATTAACATCTAGGTAGATTCTAAATTGGAGGTTCTAAACCTGTGATCAAGAGCTCCTAGAAGTGGCAATGGATAGAAATCAGGAGGTATGCAACCTCCCTGAAATCATGTGCAAATCTCTGTGTATGCATAAATGCAAAGGACATTTTTCTGAGGAGTGGGCTCATAGCTCATGTTACATTCTAAAAGGAGTCAAAGATTTCATGTAAGAACCATTGGTCAAAATTAACCTTAAATGAGACAACTAATCTGCAAGTAACCCAAAATATCACTTGCTCAAATTACATTTGGGCTTTTCAAAAAAAGCAGGTTAGACAAAAAGGTTTTGCATATTTCTATACCAATTTGCCCTTTAAATTTATAAATCTAGGCCATCGGCAAGTTCCCCCGCTAATCTAGCACTATTAAGACTATCCTCCAGCACTGTCATTCTGTGGCTAGAGAGACTCTTATACAACCCTGTGAATATTGGTTTTTCAGGCAATGTTCTCATCTACAAAATGTAGAAAATATCTAGTATAATTAACCCACAGGAATCATAAAACGAGATAATGCATAGTAGTCCTTTGAAATAAAATGTTAAGCTCCTTTACAAACAGCCTTAAATATTATATTCTACAATTATAAATGCTTGCTTTTTGGCTCTTCACCACTGACACCCACATAGACAGGCTTGGTTTTGCCAAACTTTCTTAAAACAAGCAAATCCACCCTGCCAGCTCTAGACCCTCTCATTCCACTTCATCCATTTGCTAATGAGTCCACAGCTTATCTAACCCCATTCAGGTAACCGTGCCTTTTTTTAAACGCACAATTTTTTTTCTAAGTTAAAAAAAAAAAATCACATCTATTATAAAAAATTTGGAAGAAAATTTTAAAAATAAAAATTTCCACAAATGTAGTGACTGTTTGCTATTAACATTTAAACATACTCCTTACATATACTTTTCTATATGCACGAAATGTTTTATTTTAACAAAACTGGAGTCATTCTATTTTTATATCTTATATTTTCCAATTCGCTGTATGTTATTGGTTTTTCCCATATCATTGGATACTCAAAGAAATTACTATTGATGAACAAATGATAAAAGTCTCTTCTGATTAGATGAGAATTAATTTTATTTCATTATTTTTGAACAAAAAGTGCCTTTACTTTCTTCTTGTTAAGAAATAAATATTATAACAACATCAAAAAAATACAATACTTAGGAATAAACTTAGTCAAAGAGATGAAAGACATATACTGTAAACTGTAAAATGCTGCTGAAAAAAATTAAAGACATGAATAAGTGGAGAAACACCCTGTGTTCATGAACTGGAAGATTTAATATTAAGATGTCAATACTACCTAAAGCAATCTACAGCTTCAATGAAATTCCTACAAAAATCCCAATATTTTTGCAAAAAAAAAAGTTCATTCCAAAATTCATACAGAATCACAAGGGACCCCAAATAGCCAAAACAATATTGGGGGGAAAAAGTACAAAGTTTGAAGTCTTAAATTTCTTGGTTTAAAAACCTACTACTGTAATCAAAATAATATGGTACTGTCCTAAGAAACAGAATAGAATGGAATGAAACAGACTAGAGAGCCCAGAAATGAACCCTCAAATAATATGGTCAAATGATTTGACAAGGGCATCAAGACTATTCAACAGGAGAAGGACAGTCTTTTCAATAAATGGTGCTGGGAAAACTAAATATCCACAAGCCAAAGAATGAAGCTGGATCCTTATCTTACTCCATATACAAAAATTAACTTGTAATGGATCAAAGATCTAAATATAAGAACTAAAACTACAAAACCTTTAAAGACAAGGAACACAGAGGTCAAAATTTTCAAGGCACTGGATTTAGCAGCAATATCTTGAATACAACACCACAGGCAGAGGTAACAACAATAACAAAAGCCAGAAAATTGGATTTCATAAAAACTGGTAAATATGCAGAAGACACCATTCAATATAGGAGACAGCAACCCACAAAATGGGAGAAAATGTAAATCATATATCTGATATATCTGAGAAGGGATTAGTATCCAAAATACATAGCAAATGCCCAAAACTCAACATCAAAAAAACAAATAACCAGATTCTACATTCACCACCTACATCTCCATTTTCTTACAGGTTTTTGAGATGGTTTCACTTTCAACTCTTGAATCTACCTATAAACTTATGTAGATATAAGGTTAGGATATACATCTAATTTTCCCTAAGTATTTAACCAACTATCTTATCATCATAGGTTAACAATCTTATTAAATTGTTAAAGTACTACATTTATCATACAATAAACTCTTATTTCAGGGACATGTATCCTTTCCATTGATCCACCTTTAATAGTGCAGTTGTGTTCGCATCATTGTAACTTTAAAAATATAATGTAATATTTCATCAAAAAAACACTTTTTTTTTTTTTTTGAGAGAGAGAGAGAGAGAGAGAGAGAGAGAGAGAGAGCGGGGTGCAAGTGAGCAAGGGCCTGGGTGGGGGGAGGGGGGGAGAGAGAGAGAGAGAGAGAGAGAGAAGAGAGGGAGAGGGAGAGGGGGATGAGGAGGGAGGGAGGGAGAGGGAGGGGGAGAGGGAGGGGGAGAGGGAGGGAGGGGCCGGTCTCACCCAAAGCAGGGCTTGAGCTCACCAATTCAGGACTTAAACTCACAAACAGTGAGATCTTGACCTGAGCAGAAGTTAGATGCTTAACCAACTCAGCCACCCAGGCACCCCTGTTCTCTACTTTTCTTGTTGTTGCTTTTTCTTTAAAAATTATCTTTGGAATCATTCTGTCAAAATCCAGAAATTTCCTGTAGGATTTTATAAAAACTATAATGAATTGACATCTTTATGCCAGCCAGCATTCTCTTTCAAGAACATAATGGATTTCTCTGTAAAGTATATCGTTTTCTTAACATAGGTTTCATTCATTTCTTTTAAGGCTATTCCTAGATTTATACTAAAATTTCCTAAATCTACACACCAAGCTTTACTGGGAAGTGGGGTCTCCATTTCCCACACTTTCTAGTAGGTTACTGCCAGCATAGAGAAAACTATTGATACGTGTGTATTTATTTTTTATTTGGTTACTTAAACTAAACTGTTACAAGTTCTAATACTTTTCAATTGGTTCCTGTTAATTATCTAGATAATCATTTGCAAAATAACTCTGAATAGTAAAATATCTTGACAACCCATGGGAAACAAAGCAGTCGGGACTGTGATTCAAGCTCTGCCTATCCCCGAGTCTCCCCCATCCTCATTCACATACACCTGCAAGGCTCTGCATTATTAAGATTTCCTACATCTTATAGTAGAGGGATCACATTTCCTACACTGCTGTACATATTACACCATAAACTAAGCACAGCTGTCACTTTAGTTTTATAAACTTGATTTTGTTCTCATTTCATTTTCAATTTTAGTTTCATTTCAAATTGGTTTTCATTCAATCAACAAATGTATATTAAAAGCTATTTGATAGAAGCCTTTTATGTCCTAGATACAGAGACAAATTCAGAAAAAGGATGTTTTGACACAAATATATTTTCCTTCATGATGTTTTGATTTCAAAACACAAAGTAATTCATCAATGCTCATGCTAAATTGGTCAGCCTATGACATTTTTTTAAAAATTAAATGCTGAAAAATACAATGGAATTAGGTGGGACACAATTAGAAACAGTAAGAAAATTAATTTAATAAAAGTGGTTACAAAACTAACATACATATCAAAGATTAACCTGCATATAAAACTAGAAAACAACTTAGCTAAAGTATCTCATTTATGAATAGAATTACAAAGAGAAAATTACCTAGGAATACATTTAACAAGAAATGCATGTGTCTACACTTGTCTTTCTGGAAAGAGGGATGAAAGTATCAAAAGTGGCACTGCTGAAAATAGTGGGACAGGTGCATATGTTTTACACTTTCCTCTATTTAATGTTTCGTTATGTGCAAATATTACTGTTCAATTTAAGTTAGTAAAACTCATAATATGAATATAAAAATAAATACTGGTAAACTTTAATTTACTCATTGAATAAAATTTTTAGATGCATAATGTATAATGTATATATAAAGAAACTCAACTCCAAGTGTGTTTAATTTTGATGAAATGCTTTTTTAATAATAAAAGCCCCTGAAATTTAAATCCCTAAGCAGTTGCTAACAAAGAAAAGAGACTCTCGGTCTTTCCTGTTGCTATCTGAACTGTTATTAAGTATATAATAACCCCATATGAACTGAAGACAGCAGATGGCTTCATATTTCATATTCAATTACTTCTGATTTGTTGAGGGTAGATATGAGGTCTTTCACATTTCTAGAAGGCTCTGGGTTCAGAATGGCTGAAAGGGTAAACATCTATGTAGTTCTGGTGGCTGAGAAGACAATATAGCTGTTTACTAAGATGTAAAGATGAAGTACTTCTTTTAGTTCTCTCTCCATAGAGGAAGGTAAATAGGGCAAATCACAGACAAAAACTCTAAATAGGGGAAACTTGTTTTCAATATTCCCAAGTTTTTTTTTCCTATTACTCTCCTTTTCTTATTAATAGTTCCCATTCTCTCTTCCAAATATTAAAAATTTTTACTGTAGGGGTGCTGTTGCAACCTGGCCTTTCCCTCAGTTTTTCCTTTCTTGCCCCTCTGAGCCTTGCAGACCAGCGCTTGCACAGGGGACTGGGCACTGAGAGTGGTTAAAGCCACAGGGAAAATGGTGGAAAATTCACCCTCGCTATTGCCAGAAAAAGCGATCTGTGGCTTTGTTCTTTTTTAAGCTCCCAATTTGGCTTCATACTATATATTATATGGGATTTTATTCCCGAATCTTGGCTAAATTCCTTAGACTTACTAACCTACTGGCCTCAAAAATATTGTGCAGTTGCACTGCCCATCTACCTCTTTATTCCTATAATAATTGGTTATGTACACTTACTTGGAATAAACATGAGAAGTATCTTTCTACTCAACTCCATTCATACAATCACAGATAACTATGCTAAAAACCAAGAGCAGAAGAAATACCAAGAAAAGGCTATCCCAGCATTAAGATATATTCCATGGGGCACCTAGGTGGCTCAGTCGGTTAAGCTTCCAACTCTTGGTTTTGGCTCAGGTCATCATCTCATGGTTTGTGAGTTCAAGGCCTGTAATTGGCTCTACGCTGACAGAGTGTGGAGCCTACTTATGATTCTCTGTCTCCCTCTCTCTCTGCTCATCCCCTGCTTACTCTCTCTCTCACTCTCAAAATAAACATTAAAAAAAAAAAAGAAAGATATTCCTATTAGTAAAGTAAACCAAATGTTCTTTCTTGCAGCCAAAGAACTTTATGCCAAAAAAGTTAATTGTACGTAGACCAACACCAAGCAGGTATTATGTTTTTGATGTATTAATTTTGACCATAATTATTTTGATTCTATTAATACCCAATGTTGAAATGTAAGAAACAAGTTGAACTTCTCTTAGATTAATTTCCATTAATATTACAAATGTTCTCAAGTATTAGTTATTAACAGAATAAATAAAATATTGCATCACCATATACCAGATTTTTTAAAAAAATAATTATCAGTAAAAGAAACCCCTCCCCAAAAAAACCTTATTCTTCTAAATACCCAAAATTATACCATAACAAAAACTAATTTTTAATAACATACTAACATAATTCTAAAAACATTTCATGATTTACTCAACATAATAATGAGCCCCAAATCCACATGTACCTAAGACTAGTTCTGAAAACAAATCTGCGAAGTTCAAGATTAGAAAGTAGTAATGGAGGCTTTCGATTAAGATGGCAAGAAGTAGGGAGACACTAGTCTTGTCTCGTCCCTCAAAAACAGCTAAATAAACATCAAATCACTGCGAACACCCAAGAAATCAATCTGAGGGCAGAGAGCAAACATGTACAACTGGAGGAGAAAAAAATGCCACATTAAGAAAGGTAGAAGCTGTAGAGAGTTGAACTGGGTAGAGAGAGAAGAGCTGCGGGAACTGCAATGGGGAGGAGGCCTGATCACAGAGAGAAGAGCAAGAGAAAAAGAAAGAGAAAGAAGAGTGAAAGTGCACATAGGGAATTTCACAAGAAACACTCTTCCCCAAAACCAATGACTGGGAAAAGGAGAGGGGCTGAATACCCCTAGTTTTCATAAACAGTAGAACATAGAGCCTGAAGTTTTGGATGTCTGCACCATCGCCAGTGTTGCACCTGGCAAATTTAGCCATGTTCCAGTAGGAAATGAGGTCAGAGACCTGGGAGTGGGCAACGTGCTCTGAGGATTCCGAGTAGCACAGGGAGAAGCAGTTCCCCTGCCTGGAGTGCATTTGGGAAAGGTGGCATGGCCTCTCTGGGAACAAAAGACCCAGGAGGTGCCACTGAGCTGACCTGTTCACTAACACTGGAACAAGAATGCTAACTGAGGGCAGCAAGCCTTGGTACCAGCTTTCAGCTGCGCTTTATCATAAACTCCAAACTGCTGCGCAGTGGTGCAACTGATTTCTGGAACAAGCTGGACCTAGCCACAGCGAAGTGAAACCCTCCTCCAAAGGATCAGCATGGGTCTCCAAAATTTGGAGCTCTGAAACCTACCTATGTACCTGAGATAAAATACAGACATGCTGTGCTGCCTGGCAGGTGGACAGCTCAAAGGCAGGCAGGGTGAAGGCGGGGATCTGGTGGAAACCGGGACACGAGACAGGAGATTGTTCTGTGAGGGCTTCATGAAGAGTGGCAGGCTTGAGCTCCCTGCTCTGGGGATGAGAGAGCAGGGCAACTCCATTTTCACCCCGCCTATCAGGACTGACAGACTTCAGTGAGCAAATCAGTGCCACCAAGTGGAGGCCAGGGCCGCTTACAGCACTAGAGCAAGCCACCTGAGAGTCAGCACAGCAGGCCCCACCCCCAGAAGACTGACACAAACCCCTCCCACACACCAAGTCCGCAGATCATAGAGTGCTACAAAGCTTCAGCTCTAGGGGAAAAAGGATATAGCCTCCTTTGTTTTTTTTCTTGTTTATTTTCTGCGCCTTCCCCCCCACCCTGGGCCTTGGGATATGGAAAAGGCAATTTTTTTTTAATTTATTTTTTTTTTAGTTTATACATGGAAAAAACATCCTTAACCTACAAGGGAAGACAGATCAGGTTTGCAGCATATCTGTCACAGAAACTGGGCAGGCCAGAGGGAGTGGCAAGATATATTCAATGTCCTAAATGGGAAAAATATGCAGCCAAGAATACTTCAGACAGCAAGGCTATTATTCAGAATAAAGAGATAAAGAGCCCCCCCCCCAAAAAAAAATAAAGGAGTTTGTGACCACTAAACCAGCCCTGCAGGAAATATCAAAGGGGATTCTTTGGGGAAAAAAGAACTAAAAGCAACAAAGACTAGAAAGGAACAGAGAACATCACAAAAAACACCAATTTTATGGTAACACAAAGGCACTAAATTCATATCTGTCAATAATCACTCCTAATGTTAATGGACTAACTGCTCCAATTAAAAGACATATGGTATCAGAATGGATTAAAAAAAAAATCTATATGCTGCCTTACAAGAGACTCATTTTAGACCCAAAGACACATGCAGATTCAAAGTGAAGGGATGGAGAACCATGTATCATAGTAATGGAGGTCAAAAGAAAGCCAGAGTAGCCATACTTATATCAAACTAAAATTTAAACCAAAGACTGTAACAAGAGATGAGGAAAGGCATTACATCATAATTAAGGGGTCTATCCATCAAGAAGACCTAACGATTGTAAATATTTATGCCCCCACTTAGAAGCACCTAAATATATAAATCAATTAATAACAAAGAAATTCTTTGGAAATAATACAATAATAGTATGGGACTTTAAAACCCCAGCTACAACAATGGACAGAACATCTAAGCAGAAAATCAACAAGGAAACACTGGCTTGGAATGACACACTGGACAAAATGGACTTAACAGATACATTTAGGCTATTTCATCCTAAAGCAATGGAACACATATTCTTTTTGAGTACACATGGGACATTCTCTAGAATAGATCACATACAGGGTCACAAATCAGCCCTCAACAAGTACAAAAAGACTGAGATCATACTATGCATATTTTCAGATCACAGTGCTATGAAACTTGAAGTCAACCACAAGAAAAATTTGGAAAGCCCTCAATTACAGGGGTTAAAGAACATCCTACTAAAGAATGAATGGGTTAACCGGGAAATTAAAGAAGAAATAAAAAAGTACATGGAAGCAAATAAAAATGAAAACACGACAGTCCAAAACCTTTGGGATGCAGCAAAGGCAGTCCTATGAGGGAAGTATATACAATACAGGCCTACCTCAAGAAACAAGAAAAGTCTCAAATACACAACCTAACCTTACACCTAACGGAGCTAGAAAAGCAACAGCAAAGAAGGCCTAAAGCCAACAGAGAAAGGAAATAATAAAGATTAGAGCAGAAATAAACGATATAGAAACAACCTAGTAGAGATCAATGAAACTAAGGGCTGATTCTTTGAAAGAATTAATAAAACTGATAAACTCCTAGCCAGACTTAACAAAAAGAAAAGAGAAAGGACCAAACTAAATAAAATCATGAATGAAAGAGGAGTGATCACAACTAACACCACAGGAATACAATTATAAGAGAATACTGTGGAAAATTATATGCCAACAAACTGGGCAATCTGGAAGAAATGGACAAATTCCTAGAAACCCACAAACTACTAAAACTGAAAGAGGAAGAGATAGAAAATTTGAACAGACCCATAACCATCAAAGAAATTGAGTCAGTAATCAAAAATCTCCCAACAAACCAAAGTCCAGGGCCAGATGGCTTCCCAGGGGAATTCTACCCAGACATTTAAAGAAGAGTTAATACCTAGGCTTCTCAAACTATTCCAAAAAATAGAAATGGAAGGAAAACTTCCGAACTCTTTATACAAGGCCAGCATTACCTTGATTCCAAAACCAAAAAGGAGAATTACAGGCCAATATCCCTGTGAACATAGATACAAAAATTCTCAACAAGATACTAGCAAATCAAATTCAACAGTATGTTAAAAGAGTTATTCACCACAATTAAGTGCGATTTATTCTAGAGCTTCAGGACTGGTTCAGTATTCTCACATCAATCAACGTGATATATCACATCAATAAAAGAAAGGATAAGAACCATATTATCCTTTCAATAGATGCAGAAAAAGCATTTGACAAAATACAGCATCCATTCTTGATAAAAACCCTTAACAAAGCAGGGATAGATGCAACATACCTCCATATTATAAAGGCCATATATGAGAGACCCACAACTAATACTATCCTCAACAGAGAAAATTGGAGAGCTTTTCCTCTATGTTCAGGAACAAGACAGGTATGCCCACTCTCACCATTACTGTTTAATCAGGACATTGCTAAACGTTTGCTGCCATCTTGTGGCTAGCTTATATGAAATTTTTTTCATTAGCTGTTTTATACATCAGTTCTAGAATTATTAGCCATCTTGTGGCTAGTAATTCAATAGATTGTATTTTAAGGAAATTTTTCCGTTAACTATTTACATTTAAGTATTATGGTTATACATTTGGAAAGGACTTCATAAGCAATCTAGTCTGACATTGTGATAAATGTAGGATTAATTTCTACAATAAGCAGTCACTATACTGCAAGGATCCATTTTTTTATATGGATACCTAGAACTATGAAAAAAAAAATCCCTCTTAACAATGAGCACTTTTGTAAGCTTTATAACAAAAGCCGTCTCCATTATTTTTCTAGTCAGCATTGTTGTAGGCACTAGCTGTATTTCCTTCCGTGAAACTTTTTGTGGAACAATCCTTTATAACAACATATTGTTAGCACATAGAAATTAAAAAAAAAAAAAAATCATGCTGGATTGAAGCATTCTATAATAATTAGGATAAATTTGTCAATTTCAGGGTTTTATTCCTTGGTTTTCCCTGTCATGTCACTTGTTGAAAAAGAGAAATTGAAATCTTCTGCTTAAAAAAATAATAATTCAAAATGTCTGTTAATTGTTCAACACCTAGGCAAGAGGTTTTAATCAAACACTACCTATTCTATAAATCACTTTAATTATACCTCAACAGCCTTCAATGTCAGACTTAGCTATGATAAAATAAACATTTATTTCCAACAGGAAATGTCCAAGGCAATCTGTTATAGTACTAGGGTAATGTAAAGGATTGGTTATCATTACATTCTTCTCTATCTATGTCATTTGTCCAAAGATGAAAAGGTCTATACCTGTCTATCACATGTCTCTCCCATATATAATGAAGAAATCAAGTTATTTGTAAAGGGACCTAGATTTCATCCAAGATATACTATAGACTACCTGATTTCTGTGAGTCATTTAACTTCAATAATTTGATTTTCTCATGTAGCTGCATTTAATCTGTATAAGATAATTATATATTCATAAGAGTATTTGATTTTCAGAGGATGGACTGAGAAAACTGGATTGGCAACTTGCCTAACAGAAAAACAACTTGTTACAACTTACCTACTGCTTTCAACAAAGGTAAAAGAACAATGGAACAAAATACCCTCTATTTTACAAATAGCCAGGTCAAAGAACACTAATGAAAATCACAGGGTACATCAGAACAAGTCCCCAAAGCCCCACTAAATCAGAGGCACAGGAGCTATTAGCCTTTCAGTAAACTAGGCATTCAAAATGGTCTCATGTGTCTATACTTAAAAAAATTTTTTTTAATATATATTTATTTTTGAGAGAGACAGGGAGAGAGGGAGAGGGAGAGAGAGAGAGAGAGAGCATGAGTGGGGGGGGGGTGGGCAGAGACAGAGGGGGACACAGAATCTGAAGCAGGCTCCAGGCTCTGAGCTGTCAGCACAGAGCCTAATGCGGGGCTCGAGCTCACGAACCACAAGATCGTGACCTGAGCCAAAATCAAATGCTTAACCAAATGGGTCACCCAGGTGCCCCTCATGTGCCTATACTTTTAAAAATCTTTCCAAAACAACATATTAAGCCGGTTTTCCTCAACACACATAAAGTTAGAACTTTCCTACATTCATAATTTCATAATTACCAAGTCATTAGAAATGTAGGGTTAGTCTGAATGCATTGTAATGAAGTTAAAACTTTCATTATAATAGTGGTTTAAGAACTTACAGCATCTGCTTTACAAATGGTATTGGCTACATGTCGACATAGCATCTTTAGCCAGTTCTCTTTTGGAAGTTCCTCTGATGTCATCTGGAAACTGAGCAGCACATTTGCCCGCTCTGTTGGTGGCCTCACAAGCAAGGCAAAAGCATTATGGCAATCTAGGGTTCCAGAATAATCATAGACATTAAGTGTTACTCCTTGCAAAATGAAAGATTTATGCAAGTTTAGTTCCCTCAGAGCAACAAAACTCCAATGAAATGATCTCTTCCCCACCCTTTCCATCCTCTATATTTTTAAGTACACAAGGAACATGATATTACACTGAAACACTGGCAAGAATTATAACAGTAAGTACCATGTGAGAGACCAACAATGATGATTTATTGACATTAAGCAGTATTTTCTATGAAATTTAATATTTTCTGAGAAAGTTTTTTTGAATTAGATCATTTCTTAGAATTCCAGAATTTGTTTTAAATTAAAATGGCATTATAAGACTAATTTGATAACTTAAATCAAGTTCAAAGAAATCAAATGCCCAAATATTAAAACTTTTACAAAATGGTTTTGGACCAAAATACTAAAACAGAACCTATTTTAAATAATAATCCATAATTCAAATCCAAAAACATGGAGAGGATTTAAATAAATGCACTATTGTAACACTTAATACATCCAGAATCTGACAACCAAATAAAGACACAAAATAAGTTGTTATTCATGTTTTCTGTGATTGTTTCTCATAAACTCAAATCCTTCCATCATTAGAGGATGAGATCAGTAATGGAAACAGCTTACTTGTAAAAAAAAAAATAGGTCCTAACACCTAAAATATGGCCATGCACACACATTACTAAATGCCAATTAAACAAACAGATGATACTGTTTTTGATAATTTCAGGCCTTCAGAGAACCCTCCCTAACACTACCACAGTTGAGTAAAAGCTCTCCTTAACACACATTTGACCCATGTTGAGTCTACCATAGTTACTTTGGGTACATTTATTCACGCACATCTCTCCTGGTCATATTCTAAACATATTTCTAACAATGCAGCCATTGCCAACAAGAAAGCAATAGGATGCAGAGCACAGGTAATAGACTGGTGATTTCTTTTGGATTCTAAAGGAACGAAATAAGTTTTGATGTGGGAAAAAGCTAGGTTAGGACACTATCTTGACATGAAACCATTTAAAAGCTCTTTGTCCCTTAAGGGATGAAGACACCCCACAGGATGAGAAAGCATTTTCATTTGAGAAAAATAAAACATCAAGTAGGTTCTAGAGAAGACTTTGGATAGAAGTATAAGAAAAATTACTTTACCAATACTAACCAACTGTATTTAAAGATAATTTACCAGTTTTAAGAAAGAAACAAAAAAAAAAAAAACCTAAGGGAGTGAATCAAACCTACAATGATTATGAACTATTTTCAGTTAACCAACATTTATCCAATGAGCATACCTTCTGTTTCTCTTATGTCCAGCACTTTCTTAATTTGAGAAAGAGGCATGAGATGAATATGCTTAAGAGAAGCTGGGGGTCGGGTATGGCCATGAGGACTCCTAAAAGTGCCAATAACCTTATGCCGTTTTCTTGCTATCTGATTACAGAAAAAATAATAATAATAATATGAGTGAAAACTATTAAAGACTAAATACTTAAAAATGACACTAATGACATAAATCTACATGCAATTCACTTGACTATTTATTAATCATCCCAGAATTACTATTCAATAAGAAGCAGAGTTACCATGTAACAAATTCATACATGTAATTGTATAGCAGAAATGTTCATGCATATATAAGAAGAGCTTAAAAAGTCAGGAAAACAGACCAAGGGACAGGATCTAAGCAAAAGGTCCGCGAGGTGCGAAAGAACTTAGAAGCATTTTGAGAAGGAATAACATTATAGGATACAGGAATCTTCAATAGAAGGCCCTGAGTTCAGGAAAGGGAATAGCTGCTCTGGGATCTCAGTCGTGGGTTCAAAAGGTAATTGATTTTAGTTGAAGAGGAGAATTCACAATTATCTCAAATCCTGCACAAGGCACTGAGGACAAAAGAGTAAACAATATAGAGATGGCTCTGGCGCTCATGATAGTTAGGTATCATTGAGAAAGAGGCAGGGTAAAGAAGTAACTAACTAAATAATACACTAGACAAATGATACAAATTATAAACTCAAGGTACAGTGTTAAGATATAACTTTACCTAAGCTGGGAACTCCTACAAAAGGAGGAGATAGGTAAAGTAACTAGAGAAGACAGGAGCAAAATCAGAAAGGGCCTTGTAATTCATGATGTACTGAATTCTGTGAATTTTATAAGGTCTTTAAATTTATTATTTTCATTTCCATGAAAGCCTAATGTATTATTTTGCCTTTTTAAAAGAAAGTCTCTTTTGAGGTTATAATCATCAACTGAAAGACATTAACACAAAATGATTTAGGTTAAGTTACTTGATGAATTGAGATTGGTCACCACCATGAATTCAATATGGCTAAAAATGCACTACCCTGGGTTGGCTATTGGAAAAGATCAAAAGGCAGTCAATATCATATTCACATTGAAGCAGAAATGCAACTCAAATATATGTTATATATCAAATACTAAATTTTAATTTACATTAATATAGTAAAAATAGGCAATAAAGATGAAATAATTTCTACTATAAATTTGAATATAGTTTTAAATCAATTTGGCTAAGCTAAGCAAATAATTTTTAATTTTTTTTTTTAAATTTACAACTAAATTAGTTAGCAACTAATTAGTTAGATATAATGAAACAATGATTTCAGGAGTAGATTCCTTAATAATGCCCCTTACCCATTTAGCCCATCGCCCCTCCCACAACCCCTCTAGTAACCCTCAGTTTGTTCTCCATATTTATGAGTCTCTTCTGTTTTGTCCCCCTCCCTGTTTTTATATTATTTTTGTTTCCCTTCCCTTATGTTCATCTGTTTTGTCTCTTAAAGTCCTCATGAGTGAAGTCATACGATTTTTGTCTTTCTCTAACTTCATTTAGCATAATACCCTTCAGTTCCATCCACGTAGTTGCAGATGGCAAGATTTCATTCTTTTGGATTGCCAAGTAATACTCTATTGCATATATATACCACATCTTCTTTATCCATTCATCCATCGATGGACATTTGGGCTCTTTCCATACTTTGGCTATTGTTGATAGTGCTGCTATAAACATAGGGGTGCATGTGTCCCTTCGAAACAGCACACCTGTATCCCGTGGATAAATGCCTAGTAGTACAATTGCTGGGTCGTAGGGTAGTTCTATTTTTACTTTTTTGAGGAACCTCCATACTGTTTTCCAGTGTGGCTGCACCAGCTTGCATTCCCAACTAAGCAAATAATTTTAAAGTTCATTTTTAAAAAGGAAAAACAATGACAAGTGCCAATATCGATGACACAAATGTTAGCACATCAAGGTAAAAACTCAAACAGAGATAAAATATAAAAAGGAAAATATATAAATTCTCAATTTAGATTCAGTAAAATATCCTCTGTCCTATTTAAGAGAAATCAGTATAGATTTTATCCATTTTAAATGTTTCTAAGTTTTATCATTTTCTTCACTCCAGATTTGCTAAGATTTTTTTTTTTAATAAGCTAAAGAATAAAAGTTTAGGATTATAAGTCTTGAAGTCCAAATTTAATAATAGACATAAAGCTGTTTCAGTTAATGTGATTCTGAGTTAGGGAGGCTTAAGAGAAACTAGAACAAAAGTCAGTGGATTTAAGAAGGTAAAGGAAATGAGGAACCAGGGTATCACATAATGTACTCAAAAGCTATGGGGAGTAATCAATGACAGGAATTAAAGTGGCACGTAAGTCAATGAGCCAGTTATAAAAACTTCATGGAATCTGAAGAAGATGTATGATCAAAAATTTAAAGCCACAACTCTCTCAGGATTCAGGGGATAAAACCCAGAATGGATTAGCAACCTAACCTATTAGATGAAAGGTGCCAGCTGACCTGGGCACTTTAATAGGAAGAGAAGCAAAACAAAACAAATAGAAGTACTGAGCAACTATGTAAAGTAAAACCCCATTGGAAATTGACTTCCCCTACCCCTGTTCTCCAAAACAAAGCAGGCTGAAGTTCTCCTTATGGAGGAAACAAGTAGTTCAGAATTATCTGCCTCATGACTTTTTCAGTTAGAGTATGGTCAATTATGTATAGTATTTTCACTGTCTTTTGTATTTTGTGACATTACTGATCAAATAAAAATAGTTTTTCATTAACCTCACTACAACAAAACACTGCATTTCACACAAGTCAATTTTTGATGAGATTTTATTAGGCCTATAACTGTACATGGTTGGCTCTCTAAGATTCCCTGTATTTTATACTAAATAATAATGTATATAAGAGGGCAGCACTTCAAGAGAAGTATAGTAGAAAAGGATAAAAGGAAGAGGTACAGACTTTAAATAAAAGCTTTAACAGATGAGAATTTTAGAATTATAATCAGTGTAGCCCATCTGATATGCTAACCACTCATTTACCCTAAAATCTGTTGTCTTAAGGGATCATCAGGGGATCATGATTCTTAATATTCAATAATCAAGTTATTCTACTCTTCAACAAAATATTGGCTCCTTCTTTGATTGAAAAATCTACTTCAATTTCAAATTATTTTGTAGATCTTGAATAAACATACTTAATAGAGCCAGTAAGTTCCTAAATTCTTGATCTAAACATTCATTAGCATGGAAATAAATTAAATTTTCATTTTGACTTGGATTTTTAAGTCATGAAAATTCATCATACTTCTTAGTATTAGGCCTTCTCCTAAAAGTATTCTATTAATACTACTGAACCAACAATTGGGCTCAATTTAAAAAAAAAAAAAAATGTGTTTCATTAACTTTAACTTCTACATTAAACTTCAATCAAAGCTTGGCTTTAAACATTCAGGCAAGTCACACAGATCAGCAGTGTTATACTATATTAAGTACAAATTTACCTCCAGGCAGTCATTGAAGAGAAACAGAGTTACTTGCTCTCCTCTGTCACAGGGGTGTTCACCTAGAGAAATTGTTTCAACTCGTTGGACTAAGCTTCGGTGAGAAGACAAAAGATTCGCCTGTATAGATTGAAAATATTACTAAAAGAGATCACTTGGTAGTAATCTTTTTAAAGTTATAATTTAAAAGAAAATGGTACCGATATTCTGTTTATATGAAAACTATAAACTCTCAGTAACAAAAAAGAAAATAAACTAACAATCATCAAAAATGAATACTTACTGGGCATCCATCTACTTCATAAACAACATCAAATATTTGCTTTTGAGCTTCTGTTTTTCTCTTATCCTCATTAATATGGCTGAAAAATTAATAAATTTAGTTTAGAACTTCAACTTTTAAAAAAATTAAAATATGAAAACTGCATTCAAAGATATCTGTCACAAAAAAAGATCTTCCATGCAAGTCTATCTTAATTTTGACAACTGAATCAGTTAAAACACCTCCTAAAAGTATCCCACCATATTAAAAAAATTCTAAAGAATCCTTCAGAAAATTATGTTTTACTAACTTCTTTCTATATTCCTTTTTTACTATACTATGTATTTCCTAAAATACATTAAACCTGTACAACTTCAAGTTAACAGAAGTTCTATTAGTTAAGGTTTTATGTAGCTCATTCCCAAGTTATATGTTAATCATTTCAGTAAAACAAAAACTAAGACTACTACTTCCACATAAGATGAAATCAAGAAGGAAAGGATACACCTTCTTCCTGAAACAACTAAAAACCATCAAAATATAAAGAATCAAGTGTTGTTAAGATACTAGGAAGTCAATTCCTATGAGACAAGAGACAAATAAGGCAAGCCCAACTAACTATATGCTGTCTATAAGAGACATTCTTTAGATTCAAAGACATAAATAGGCCAAAAGTAAAATGGCAGAAATAAATACTCTACCCAACAACAGCAAAATACACATTCTTCTCAAGTGTGTATGAACCATTTTCCAGGGTAGGCCATAAAATAGGCCTCAAAAATTCTGAGAGGATTGAAACAATACAAAGAATCTTCTCCCACAACAAGGAGTAAAACTAGAAATAACAAAAGAAAACTTTGGAAATTCACAAATATGTGGGAATTAATAAACAGCATACCCCTAAATAACCAATGGGTCAAGAAGAAATCATAGGGAAATTATAAACTCTTTGGGAAAACAAAAAACAAAAAAAACTGATGAGATACAACTAATGCAGTACCTACAAATTTATAGCTATAAGTGCATGTAATAAAAAAAGATCTCAAATCAATAACATGTTTAGGTTACTGATTTAAGACTCTAGGAAAATAAGTAAATCTAAAAAAGAGAAAGAAAGAAATCATACAGTAGAAATTACTGAAATAGAGAATAAAAAAAATAACAAAAATCAACAGAATGAGCTGGTTCTTTGAAAAGACTGACAATATTGACAATCCTTTAGCTAGGCTGGCCAAGAAAACAAAGAAGACTCAAATTACTAAAATTACGACTATAAGATGGAACATCATTACAAACCTTATAGAAATAAAAAGGATTATGAGAATACAATGTACAATTGCATGTCAACAAAGTAGATAGCTTAGATGTAATGGACAAATTCCTACAAAGAAACTAACTATAGAAACTGACTCAAGAAGAAATAAAAAGTCTGATTAGGTCTATAACAATAAATTCAAGTAGTGATTCTAAAGCCCAAGTAACTTCATTGATGAATTCTACCAAACACCTAAAGACTTAATAATAAGTTCTTCCCAAGTTCTTCCAAAAAAACAGAAGAATACATTTTCCAATGTATTTGTTAAAACCAATATTAGCCTGATACCAAAGCAGGAGACATCACTAGAAAATTGTAGACCAATATCCCTTACGAATACAGACACCAAAATCCTTAACAAAATACTAACAAACCAACTCCAGCAACATTTAAAAAAGATTATGCACCATAATAAAGTAAGATTTTTATCCCAGGAATACAAGTTTAAGTGCAAATTCAAGGGACCCAGAATGGTCAAAACAATCTTGAAAAGGAAGAATAAAGTTGACAGACTCACATTTCCCCATTTTAAAACTTAATACACAAAGCACAGTAATCAGGACTGTGTAGTACTAGAATAATCATAGTCATTTAGGATCAATGAAATAGAATTAAGAGTAGGACAGAAATAAGCCCTCACATTTATGGTCAGCTGATTTTCAGTAAAGATGCAAAAGAAATTCAGTGGAGAAAGGATGGTCTTTTCAACAAATAGTACTAGAAGAGAGTTCCATATACAGAAATAAACATTGATCCATACCTTGCCCCTTATACAAAAATTAACCCAAAATGGATCATAGACCTAGATAATTTTTACCTAATAACCAAAAACAAAAAATTTCTTGAGGAAAACAGAAAAAAATCTTTGTGACCTTGGGTTAGATCAAATTTTTTTAGATAAAAGTACCAAAAAATAATTGATAAGTTGGACTTCATAAAAATCTAGAACTCCTGTTTTTTGAAAGAAATTGTTGAGAAAAAACAAGCCACGGACTCCAAGAAAATATTTGCATATCACATATCTGACAAAAAACTTTTAACCAGAACAAAGAACTCTCACAGCTCAATAAGACAACAATCCAAATTAAAAAAAAAACAAAAACAAAAAAAAAAACAGACAAAGGATTTGGACATGCATATCACCAAAGAAGATGATATGGATGGCAAATAAGCACATAAGAAAATGCTCATCATTTATCATTAGGGAAAACACAAGTCAAAACTACAATTAGATTTCACTACACAACTATTAAAGTTTCACAAATTAAAATAACTAATCATCCGAGAGTTGGTAAGGACATGGACACACTGAAACTCACCATTTACTGTTGGTAGGAATGTGAAACATTACAACTACTTTTGAAACAGTTTGACAATTTTTTTAAAAGTTACACATATTACCTATTATACAACCTAGCCATTCCTACTACTAGGTTTTTATCCAAGAGAAAGGAAAACATATATCCATACAAAGACTATTTCACAAATGTTCATAGCAGCTTTAATGGTAAGAGCCAGAGCTGGGAAAACAATCAAAATGTCCGACACATGAATGGATCAATCAGTTGTGGTACAACCATACAATAGCAAACAAGAATAGGGGATGCACTACTGATAAAAGCAACAGTAAAGATGAATCTCAAAATAATCAGCTGAGTGAAAAAAGACTCACAAAACACAACATACTGTCTGATTCTATTTAGATAAAATCCTAGGAAATGAAAATTATACAAATAAAAAGAATAGTTGTTGCCCTGGGATAGGAAGTACTGGGAGAGGCAAGGAAAAGGGATTATTACCAAAAGGCATGAGTACACTTTTGGAGGTGATAGAAATGTTCCTTATCCTGATGGTAGTGATGGTTCTGTGGGAGTGTATATATACCAAAATTAACCAAACTACATTTGAAACATACATAGTTTCTAAAAACAAAACATACACATACCGAAGCTACTAGAGCATATGTCTATAACAAATTAATCTATATAAGCTAAGTATATGTAACTAATATTGTAAGAATCTAATTTTAGGGTTTTTGGTTTGCCTAAATGGCAAAGGCTAGTTAAATGGCACTATCTCTTTATTTCCTTTACCTGAAAAATTATGGTTGTTTCAGTCAACCACAATATACATTTAATCCCTAGGCTAAATATTCAAAAATCTCAAGAAATGAGATGGAGATGTGGTCAAACTCTATTAGGTTTGTAAGTCAGCATCACAATTCATCCTTAAAATAACAGCTCCTATAATTCAACATTTATTGAAAACCTATTAAGAGCATGGCATTTAGGATAAGGATATATTAGGGGCGACTGGGTGGCTCAGTCGGTTGAGTGTCCGACTTCAGCCCAGGTCATGATCTCACAGCTGGTGAGTTGGAGCCCCAGGCTCTGTGCTGACAGCTCAGAGCCTGGAGCCTGATTCGGATTCTGTGTCTCCCTCTCTCTCTGCTCCTAACCCACTCGCTTTCTGTCTCTGTCTCTCTTAAAAATAAACAAACATTAAAAAAAAATTAGGATAAGGATATATTAGACATGATTCTTAAAGTTTCAGAAACTTGAGTAATATTGAAAAAGAAGTAAATCTTTAATCACCTGTCTTATCAGTATGCTCATTATCCCTATAGCAGGCAACTGATACTCTTCTAAGGGACACAACAGGTCAAAAGACTATTCCCTATTTAGGTTACTTTACAATCTTTGTTTACAAAACATATTATACATAAATAACAAATACTATAAGATACCAACCCCTTCAGCTTTCTCTTTTGTGAAAATAGGTGTTGACTGCCTACTTCATAGAATTTGTTGAAAGGATCAAGGTAAATTATGTGCAGAGTATGTTAAACCATGAAGTGTGGGGGAAAAACTATTATCCTGACATCAAAATAACAAAAGCATGAAGCATGAAGACTGGCTGATCAACATGTAAAATATAAACATAATTTTAAAAATTGCACAACCCTTTTGGCAGCAACAGATCTAGTATTCACCAATTTGAGCATTATTCTACTGCTGGGCCCTCTCTCTAGAACTAGCAAAGTCTGTAACAGCTCCTTAGCAAGTATTTTTAAGAGACTCTGTTACATATAGAAGCACCTCAGGGACTCTCAGAAGTCATTTAACTAAATCTATTAAACATGTTGATAACGTAAAGTCCAAAGAGTTGAAGTGCCCTTGCCCTCCATGACATAGAACAATTAATAGCAATAGTATTCATTTCTGATTATAATAATCAAGAAAGATCATTTCTGATTAGAGCTAGGTCTCCAAGTTAGACCTAGAGTAATTACCCTAAGTTTAACAATCAAGTACCCAAGTCAATTAATTCCATGGAGTTTTACACTTTTAATACATCTCCAAGAAACACCATCAATTTATATTCTATTAAATTCAAAATAAGAAATAAAAAGTCAAAAGTAAAAGTGAAAGAGTATTATAAATGTTTACTTTTTATTTCACCGTAGTCATCTTCCTGAGTTACATTTGGATAGTTTAAATGAAGACAAGAACAAGCTATGACTGGAGGTATATGAAGAAAATGTCTAGAAGTGCATTTATAACATTACCAAATTTCTAAATCATTGTTACTTTCTAAAACATTGTTAAATGTTTTTGATTAATGACTGTATTCTTAAAATACTTCTCTCTCATCGTTTTAATGTGTAACTACACTATTAGAAAAATAATTTAGATATCACTACATAAAAATTTGCTTTGATATTCTTCTCTCCATTTATGACTCTAATTGCTCTATAATTCCATTTTAATCTAGGCAACAATAAGAAATTGAAATAATGCACTTACGTCATTACTTCCTTTAGTGATCCAATAGCTTTTTCTAGAGTGGTTTTGTCAGGATTTTCTTCGGCTGTATGCTTCTTAAGATCTGTTACGATAAAATGGTTTTTTTTCTGTGATTAGAAAAATACAGTGGTTTTTTATCAAAGACTTTAGAATGCTGTCCATTTTGATATAGGCAGGTTCATTTTTAAAGCTAATATCTAAACTTTACTTTTAAAAAAGTCTTACACAATGTTCCCTTAAGAGCTCTCTTATACGTTTGTTAAGGTTTCCACTAACTAAATGTTTAGAATTGTATTGTATTGACTAAATGTTTAGAATATTACAGATTTTCTTACACTGCTCACACCTAGGTTCCTCAAGCTCTCTCCATAGTGCTTGAATGAAAACGCATGATCCTCAATTAGCTGAGAAGTTATCATATATGGTATATTTCATGTTGGAGCCCATAGCTCTATCACAGAGAATATTCAGTAACCTTGAGAGCGCAGGTTTTATCTTAGAGGTTCATGAGATGCTTATACTTGGACTCTTCTTACCCAGGTTAAGTTCCCTATGCCATATTCCATCTGATGGTTCCATAATACCATACCCACCCGTTTTTTTTTTTTCCTATCCAATCTTTGAAGTTGGAATGATACAAGTAAGGCTTAGAAACTATTTGATGGATTTCTACAAGTACCTAATGAAAAAATAATGAAGGTAAGTAAATAATCCAAAAAAAAAAAAAAAAAAAATCACACTACTTTGTAAAGTTAAGTCACACTATTTGTGTGTATTCTCCTTATAATTTAAAAACAGGATTGCTTTTAAAGACTAGGGAAATCATCTTGTAAACTAACAATTCTAAACTACATTAGATAGCCTTAGGAAAAAAACAAAAATGATTTACTTTTTAAATTACAACTATAATTCATATAGTTCCCAAAATATTTTAAAGAGAAAACTAGATTAAACAGTCACAAAATTAGCCTCCTTATCTGTTACCCGTACTACTATACTTAAGATTTAGGGCTCAAAATACTTTATTACAGACTTACTCCTGTTCGTAATTTAGTTTTCATACGTAATTTAAAAAATATTTCCTAAAAATATTCACTACCTTAACTAAATGTAAAGTAATATACATATGCTTTTCTTTTGCTACAGGCAAAATTTATTCATGAAAATTAACTCTTGTAAAACTCCCTTCCATTGATATGTATAGTTTAAGCTCTAGAATAAATGGATGCATGCTTCAGGAGTGTTCTGCACAATCTAAGAAAAAAAGTAAGCATTAGAGCAAGTATACAGAACTTTATGAAGATTCAGAAAAGGATTATGTAACTGGAGACATATGAATCATCTCTCGTTTTGTGATTCTGTGGCTGAATTTTGTTCAACTGGATGTAAATTAACTGAATTAGTGACACACCGTGAAATGTAATACTTTCAGTAGAGAAACAAAAAACAAAATAATAGTCAATTAATACTGTAACAAATAAAGCATTTTAGGAGACTGAATTATTGTAGCACCAGTGATTATTAAGACCATCCATAAAGGTATTTTCTATATAAGATATAAACTTTAGTGCTGAAATCTAAGAAAACTATGAAAATGAGAAGACTTTCAAAATTTTTAGAATAAAACAATTCCATAAAAAACATCCAAAATAGTCTGAAAATAGATCAGACAAGTACCATTTAAAAGTAACGCAACACTGGGTAACCTCTGTACTGGTCGAATGAGAAGTTCAACAAGGCTTTGCCGTCCACATTCTGGTTTAGCTTGGTTTATCTGAAAGGAATCAATTAAACAATTTTTTAAAAAAAGGTTTTTTGCAAAGATTAAATGTCCTACATTTACTAGATTACACTTTATCACTAATGCCCTGAAAAGAATTAATAGAAGAGATGGGATGGCAGCTATTAAAGATTACTATGACTGAATAATCTTCCAAGGACCTTAATGACCTCCTGGCCACTCAAGGATTGACATCTTAAACACAAAATGAGTTTCTCTGCACTCTCCTATCTATTGTATCTTAAGTTTCTCTTGAGTCTACACAATTCACGAGAAAAAAATAGTTGTGAAGTATTAATTATGCTGATACCATTGAATAAACAAAATAAAGCCCTGGTAAAGAAAAAAAAATTCTTAAAGGCAAAATCAAATCACACTGAAAATTTTTTAGGTGTTTTAGAACTAAAACATGCATAACTTTAAAAAACATGAATAACTACAGACAACATTCTCATTCACTCAGTTCCCTCGTGGCCCCGGCTATCTAAATCTTCTGAAGCTTTGTGGATCCTGGGTGGCTCAGTCGGTTAAGTATCCCACTTCCCCACTTCGGCTCAGGTCATGATCTCATGGTCTGTGAGTTCGAGCCCCACATCCAGCTCTGTGCTGACAGCTCAAAGCCTGGCACCTGATTTAGATTCTGTGTCTCCCTCTCTCTCTCTGCCCCTCCCCTGCTTGCATGCATGCTCTCTCACTCTCAAAAATAAATAAACATTAAATAAATAAACAGATAAAATTTTTCTGAAGCTTTACTATCACTGCCACTCTCAGATATGGCTAAAGTTAATAGGTTACACACTAAGAGGTTCGTACATGGATATATTTTTACTAAATGTATAATTTAAATGAACTCCTTTAGAAATTATTCTCAGATTTTTATTGGAAAGAAATGCACATTACCTTGAGAAAAGCATGAAATCTTGGTTTCTGTTTTTCACATTTAATAATTGTTTCCTTGCTCATTTCAAAGAAGTTTACAAAGGGAGGATAGGTTTTTACCAAATCTTTTGACTAGGGAGAAGAAGAAGAAAAAAATATTAATTTGTTATGGATATTATCCTTAGATAATGAAATTTAAAACCAAATAATCAATAGTCACAATCTGACATACTGCATACAAAAGAAATATTTATAATAAGCTTGTCAAGTTAAATACAGAAATTTTACACATTTCTCATTAGCGAGTTAATTGCTAAACAAAATGCATCAACTGGTACACAAAGCCTAAAACTGCAAACAAAGACTCAGAAAGAAACAAAGTATACTCATACATATTGTATTGACATAAACATGACAAAGTTTTAAAACTTCTATAAGTTCAGAATATAGTAATAAGCACCCCAGGACATGACATGCTATTATTTATTGACAAACCCAAACCATCATTTAAAGTTTATTTATTTAGGGATGCCTGAGTGGCTCAGTTGGTTAAGCATCCAACTTTGGCTCAGGTCATGATCTCACAGTCTGTGAGTTTGAGCCCCAGGTCATCAGGCTCTGCGGTGACAGCTCAGAGCCTGGAACCTGACTCAGATTCTGTGTTTCCCTCTCTCTCTGACTCTCCTCTGCTTGCACTCTGTGTCTCTCTCAAAAATAAATAAATATTTTTTAAAAATTAAAAGAATAAATAAAGTTTATTTATTTATTTTTGAGAGAGAAAGAGTAAGAGTACATGAGTTGGGGAGGGGCAGGGAGAGAGGGAGAGAGAGAATCCCAAGTAGGTTCTGCCAGCATGGAGCCCAATGTGGGGCTCAAACTCATGAACCGTGAGATCATGAGCCAAGCCAAAACCAAGAGTCAGATGCTTAACCAACTGAGCCACCTGGGTGCCCCCAAACCACTACTTAAAAGATTAATTATAGGGCCACCTGGGTGGCTCGGTTGATTAAACGTCCAACTCTTGATTTCAGCTCAGGTCATGCTCTGATGGTTGGGAGATGGAACCCCTCATCAGGCTCTGTGCTGAGTGCTGAGCATGGAGCCTGCTTGGAATTCTCTCTCTCTCCCTCTCTCTCTGCCCCTCTCCCACTGGCACACATGCTACCTCTCTCAAAATAAACATTAAAAATATCAATTATAATACCCAAAATTGCAACAAAAAAGGAAAAATGTCTCAGCTAATTGAGGAGACTAACAGGTATCAAAAAGATATGTGACCGAAAAAAACCAGGTAAGACTATATGGTAAGAATGGAAGTTAGGAGGAGGCCTCAGAAAAGAAAAGTATGTGTGCCAGAACCCAAGGCACTGAAACCTATAAATTGTATTCAAACAGACTGAAAGACACTTAGAAATCCCATTCACAGCACCTCATTCAAAATGAGTTTACTTTATTTGATAAACTTAAGCCATGTGGTTTTGCCCTAGCAAAGAAAAGCAGTTCCTTATAAGCTTTTATGCAGAGCAGACACAAAGACAGTAAAAAATGATATCAACTAAAAAGAAAAAATTAAAAACTCAATTACAGAAAATTTCACAAAATCATTAATCTGTGACCATTTATGAAGGACAAATAACTTGATATATAGTAAAATTTTATGGCACAGTAGGACAATTAGTGTTCCTAACGATGACCTTGGGGTATCAAGAAGTGTTAAATTATATACAGCAAATATGTTTCAGAAGACAAGAACACTTCCGATATATTTTCTAAACACAACTATGTCAAAGTTTTGAAAGCTCACACATTTAAACAAGTAACTGTCATTCCCTGAGAGTACTTAATGAGATGATGCTTTAACCTGAAAACCTAAAAAAGAAATTAAATACTCACATATTTAAGAAAGATGTCACCAATGCTTTTGCTCTCATCCCAATTAACAATAAGGTCTTCCAGATCATCCTGAAAAAGCACAAAATGCAACATTTAAGCTTGAATTTGACAGTCCCTTAAACATTTTCCAATATTTTTGAAATATTCATTTGAAAGAAGTACCTTACAAAGTATATTAATTTGATGTGCAAAACAATAACACACTCTTTCTCCTCAATAAGGAATTAACTTTTTGACTATGAGGAAAATACCCTTTGAAAAATAATTAAGAAAACACAAACAGTGTCAAGTCAATAAGACAGCCTAACTTTCCAAAATGATAGGCCAGTTCAACATCTTTTCTTATTAACTATAAAATTGATTGCCATTATTAATTGTAGAAAACTACTTTTGATCTTGCTGCTAAAGCACCCATCTGAAACTGTAATCTCTAACAGGTCAGCAAATTTTACTTAAAGGGCCAGAAGGTAAATATTTCAAGCCTTGCAGGCCATATGGTTTCTGTTACAAGTACTCAACTCTGTCCATGTAGTGTGGAAGCAGCCACAGACAATTCATAAACAAGTGAATGTGGCTGTGTTTCAATAAAACTTTCTTTAGTAAAACAAGCAAAACTTTACCAAAATCCTAATCTGACTAGATTTGGTCCATCAACCATAGTTTGCTAATTCCTGACCTATAAAATCCTAAAATATTAAATATTTGTAAAAATTTTGAAGACATTTAAAAGTATTCTAAGATAATAAAATACAAATCAGATGGTAAAATGAGATGCCAAGAAATGACATTCCCTAATCGAAATTCTAAAAGTGACTTTAAAGTAGAAATTAATCAATAAGCCCTTATAACCAAAAGTTCTCCAAGTGTCATCCACAGGCTCCCCAGGAAATCTCTGTAGTGGAATTCATGAGATTAAAACTATTTTCATTACAACACTAAAGCTCCATACGACTTTTCCACTCTAATTCTGTCACAAGCATACTAGAGACTTTTCTAGAGGTTACATGATGTGTGATACGACAACAGACTGAATTCAGAAGCAGATATAAGAAAACAGTCTTCTCTTAAGCAAGACAGAAAAAATGTAAAACAGCATCACTCCTCTTACTATTTCAGCTTTGGTAATAAGCTATTTTCCATAAAGGTTATTATTTACAACAAAAGAAAAGAAAAAATTCATAAATAAAACTAATCTTTGGGCAATATAATATAGTAGATTCTGACACTGACTTGCTAGTTTTAAATACTGGCCCTAACTTTGAGACATGGAACAAACTGAGGGTTGGCGTAGGGAAGTGGTGGGATGGGCTAGATGGAAGATGGGTACTAAGGAGGGCACTTGTGATGAGCACTGAGTGTGGTATGTAAGTGATGAATCACTGAATTCTATTCCTGAAACCAATATTGCATTACGTATTAACTAACTAGAATTTAAATTAAAAAAAAAAAAAATACTGGCTCTAGGGTTTGTTCTGTGCCCTTGGACATGTTACTTAACCTCAAAGTGCCTTAATTTCCTATTCTGCAAAATGAGGATAGTAATAATTCTTACTTCAAAGGATTAAATTAGCTAATACTTGTATAGCACTTAGAAGAATCCTTATTAGAACCTGGCTGGCTCAGAGTCAGGGGAGCATGCAACTCTTGATCCCAGGTTGTAAGTTTGAGTCCCATGTTGAGTATAGAAATTACTTAAAAATAAAATCTTTAGGGGTGCCTGGGTGGCTCAGTTGGTGGAATGTCCCACCTCTTGATTTCAACTCAGGTCACGATCCCCGGGTTGTGGGATCAAGCCCCATGTTGGGCTCCACGCTAAGCATGGAACCTGCTTGGGATTCTCTATCACCCCCCATGTCCCTCTATCCCTCTCCCAAACATGCACTCTCTCTAAAAGAAATTAAAAATAAATAAGATCTCAAAAAAAAAAAAAAAGAATCCTTAACAGACTGTAATACTGAGTAAGCAACTATTAACTTTATTTACCTATGTATTTAATATAAAGTACACAGGATATTTGGAAAACTGTGATACAAAAGAGAAAAAACTTAAAGCTCTGCCAATATAATCTAGTAGTCCTCTTTTAAGTATAAAAAACTGGGGGCGCCTGGCTGGCTCAGTCTATAGAGTATGAGACTCTTGATCTCAGGGTTATGAGTTTAAACCCCATAGTGGGTATAATGCCTACTTAAAAAAAAAGTGTAAAAAAACTGTAAGATGGCTGTATATTTATATAAGAACATTGCTATCAGAAAGCAATGTAATCGGGGTGTTTGGGTGGCTCAATCGATTAAGTGTCCGACTCTTGATTTCGGCTCAGCTATGGTCTCACAGTTTGTGAGACATCCCTCACAGTCCTGGGGAATGTAATATTAAGCATGGTGACTATAGTTAACAATACTGTATTGCATATTTGAAAGCTGCTAACAGAGCAGATCTTAAAAGTTCTCATCACAAAGGAAAAACAATTTGTGGGGTGTCTGGGTAAGCTCAGTCAGTTAAGCATCTGGCTATTGGTTTTGGCTCAGGTCATGATCTCACA
Source organism: Acinonyx jubatus (assembly GCF_027475565.1). Lineage (NCBI taxonomy): Eukaryota > Metazoa > Chordata > Mammalia > Carnivora > Felidae > Acinonyx > Acinonyx jubatus. Next base: position 92,096,324 of record NC_069384.1, read on the forward strand.
ACTTCATGGGTTCAAGCCCCGCATGGGACTCTATGCTGATGGTGCAGAGCCTGCTTGGGATTCTCTCTCTCCCTCTCTCTCTGTCCCTTCCCTGCTCACACTGTCTCTGTCTCTCTCAAAAAATAAATAAATAAACTTTAAAAGAAAAAAGAATTTGTAATTATGTGTGGTGATAGATGTTAACTAAATTTATCATGGTGATCTCTTCATAATATATATGCATATCAAACTATTATTTGTATAATAAAACTAATACAATGATATGTCAATTAGATCTCAATTTCCAAAAACAAAAACAAAAACAAAAAGCAAGATAGTATTAGGATTTAAGAGAACAGACTCTGAAGTCAGACAAACAAGTATTTAAATCCTAGATCCAACATTTATTAGATGACTGACTTGGGAAAAATTATTTAATTTCTGTGTGTAGCAGTTTCACATCTGTAAAATGTAGACAATAATACCAACTTCTTGATACTGCTCGCTACATGTGCCAGTACTTGATGGCCGGCTACATTTAAAAGAAGGAAAAAACTGCTATGTATAAAAAAAGACAAGAAAATACAATAGAATTTAAAATTTTGGGTGATAGGATTGTGGGTATTTTATACTCCTCTTTCCTTTTCTCCTGATCTTACAAATGTTTGACAACATGTATTATTGGTTTTGTGGTAGAAAAGAACACAGGCTTTGAAAGTTTTAAATGTGTGACAAACTTGAAATCAGCTAAAAAACAACTAATAGTTTAAATATTAGCAATCCAACTTTATAGAAGAAGCTTGAAGAATGTTACACATGAGAAAACTAAAGAGTAACAATCATTTTCAAAGCTCCAGTGAATCAGAGAACATGATTTTCTCTATTGAGATTATGATCCTATACACATAACAAGTGTAACATTTTATATTAGAAGAGCACTTTAACACCGAGACGAACTAAATGAGTGACACAAATTCAAATTGATCCACAAATTAGTGTTAGGACACCAAGATGAAAACCTACTTGCCTTCCCATTCTACCTTTATGCCTGTCAGTGTTTCTTATAAAAGAAAAAATATAACAAAAACACTTTTTGAATATCCAGAAACCAAACTAGAATAAGATTAACCTAGGCTGAAACTCAATAGCTTTTTATGAAAGTAAAGACTCCTTCAGAGTCCCTTTAGATCTAGAAATAAGTGAAAATATGATCATGGATTTTGATAAAGTACAAATGCAAGCATTTAAAATTGCATTTTTATTAACTTATAGATCGTTTATACTTTTGTTTATAATGTACAGTAAAATCAAAATATAATGTACTTGTTTGAAAACATTCTATAATATAGATTGATCTTTTTATTGGAATATGAAATAACCATTCATATAGGTTGTTCTGAAGAGAAAACTGATCAATTTTGCTCAAGTATCAAGTAGAAAATAAAGTTTAACTACTTTTAAAAGTTCAGCTAAATCTGCCCCCAAATTACTTTACTATGACAGACTGGTACCTATAAATCATGGACCCTTCATCAAAGTAAAAATCAGTAAGAGGACAGCATTGTCTTATGTGTTGGTTTTTTTTTTTATTTACCTGACTATAAACAGAGAAATGAACAAAATGGTCTCTAAGTCTCTTGCAGCTTCAGTTTTTCAAACAACTCAAAGCAAAACATACAACCTGAGAGGAACAGTAGGAAAATAAGAAAAATACCACCAGCAACCACATATTTCTATAGAAAAAACTTCAAAAGGTTTAATTCCTTATTTCAGGATTAATCAAAATTAAAAAACAGACCAACAACAAATATTAATAAGGCACTGGAGCAAAGGGACATAAATGATTCAAAGGAATAAATGAGAGAATAAGAAGTTTTAGGTATAAAACTCATTTAGACAATCAATAGTACCTTAAAAAAAACATTATATAAACACAATCCAAAAAGAATTACTACCAACCTAACATACACAAATTTACCTTTATCTTAGTGTGCACATCAAAGATATCAGGGATACTACCAAAAATAGTCTTAATCTCTTCTGGTGCAAGGATAGGCCCACCACGTTGTCCTTCCTCTTCCAATGGTACTTGAAATAACTAAAAGGTTAAAAAAAAAACCACTAGTTTAGATAGGTTATAGGGAAAAAAGCAAACATATTGACAGTGAGGGGCACCTAGATGGCTCAATTGGTTAAGTGTCTGACTTCGGCTCAGGTCATTATCTTGAGGTCCATGAATTAGAGCCCCACACCTCGGAGCCTGGAGCCTACTTCAGATTCTGTGTCTCCCTCTCTCTCTGCCCCTCCCCCTCTCTCGCATACACTCCCTTCCTCTCTCTCTCTCTCAAATATAAACATTAAAAAAACACTTAGAAAAAAACATAATGACAGTGATAAGAGAGAGGTTGATGGAAAAGAAAAAATTAAAAAAAGAAATCTCTCCCTAAATTTGAGACCTTTTTTCTCATAACATTTTCTATTTTATCCTATTTATTTATACATCTGTGTGTATATATATTATCATAAAATGTTATGTTAGAATCTAATAACATGAAATTGCTAGTATAATACAAGAGTAATTTGCACTTTTCTTTCAAATTACTAAGGAAGAAAGCAATAAGCATCAGTGATTTCCAGACATACGCTTAATAGAAATACTAAATGTTTTGACATTTAGAATTTCTGGGTCACCGGCTATACACATTTTTAACTTTACTGGAAGTTTGACAGTAGGTTGGAAACTAGTTTTTGTGTTGGTTTTCTGTGTCCACTGAGGCCTTGCGGTCTTTGGGGTAAAAGCTGGTTTTAGTACACAACTCCCTACTTAGATTTTGGCCTCTGAATATACCTGGCTTCATTTAAAAAAAAAATTTTTTTTAATATTTATTTTTGAGAGACAGAGAGAAACAGAGCACAAGTGGGGGAAGGGCAGAGGGAGAGAGGAGACACAGAATCCAAAGCAGGCTCCAGGCTCTGAGCCGTCAGCACAGAGTCCTACACAGGGCTCAAAATCACAACCGCGAGATCAAGACCTGAGCTGAAGTCCACTGCCCAACCAACTGAGCCACCCAGGCGCCCCATGAATATACCTCACTTTATTATCAGCTTACTGATGTATTTAGAATAATAAAGGCTTTTCTTTTTTGATTTCATTTTTTTTTTTTCTGATTTCAGTATTTTTATTGTTTCTAGTGGGTAGGGTTCATAATTGCAGAAATGGAAGGCCTGGAAAAATATATTTATTTAATATGTTTTTATGTATATAAGTATTTTGGGTGACTAAACTTATAGAAATGTAATTCTTAAAACCAGTAACAATTCATAATCTTCGTTTGAAGTGTTTTGGTTTTTTTTTTAAAGATTTTATTTTTAAGTAACCTCTACATCCAACATGGGGGTCGAACTCACAACCCTGAGACCAGAAGTCACATGCTCTATCGACTGAGTCAGCCAGATGCCCCCATAATTTTCATGTAGTTCTTTACTAATATCTTTTATTTTATTTATTATTATTATTATTATTTTACTTCTGCTCCTCCTGGCCTTTGTGTTATTGTCATTCATTTTATTTCCATGTATGTTAAGAACCCAACAATACATTACTACTTTTACTTTAAATAGTTATTTGACTTTTTAAAATTTTACTTTTTACTTTAAAACCTCCCAGTAGTCTTAAGACATGTTAAACTATACAAAACGGTTCTCTGTACTTGCTTTAAGCCTCCATAAAAAATTAGCCAAACACTTCTGATTCTACCTTTCCAACATTTCTCAAATTTGTCCTATTTTCATTTTCACTGAAAGAAGTTCAAGTCCTCAAAATCTCTAACCAAGACTGCTGAAATAACCTCCAAATTAGTCCTGTCTCCATAATTTGCCCTCTTCAGTACCTCCTTCTAAGTGAAACAAGTTATCTTCCAAAAATGCAAGTCAGATACCATCTTCCCCTTCCCATCAAAAATTCTTCTCTAGGGGCGCTTGGGTGGCTCAGTCGGTTAGGCGGCGGACTTTGGCTCAGGTCATGATCTCGCGGTCCCTGAGTTCTAGTCCCGCGTCAGGCTCTGTGCTGACAGCTCAGAGCCTGGAGCCTGCTTCATATTCTGTGTCTCCCTCTCTCTGACCCTCCCCCATTCATGCTCTGTCTCTCCCTGTCTCAAAAATAAAGTTAAAAAAAAAAAATTAAAAAAAAAAATTCTTCTCTATATTACATATAACACTATACAAAGGCCTTCTCTAGTCTGGCATAGACAGCCTGACCTCAACTCTCACTGTATCCACACCCTACCCCTTGCACCTTAGTTCCCTTAAATCACCCGAAACGCTAATCCCCTAGACTAGTCATTATACCTTGAATGTTGTATACATCTTCAATTGTCTATATTATTTGCACAATCTCAAATACACTCCCTACCCATATTTTTTACATGTACTAATCATACTCCTACTTCAAACTTCACTTCAATTTTTATCTTCTTTATGATACGTTTTCCAATGTTCAACCCACCAAACTTCCAACCCAACACCTTCCTTAAGTTCATAAAAGTAAAACTCCCACCTCACAAATCTCCAAATACCTTAACTAAACCTCCCTCACGATGTTCATACCCTTTTAACTCAGTATTATAATTAGGTATGTATGTTTTATCTCCTCTTCCAATCGAAGCTCCTTTAAAACAGCAATCTTCTTTGACACTTGGGAAACTAATTTATATTAATAGGCACCCAAGTATTATATGAAATACATAAAGAAGCTTCTGGGGCTAAATTAAATTATTCCAAATCCAATTTCAAAAAAAAGGAAGGAAAACATCAGTCCTAAAATAAAGACTGAAGAGAACATTATTATGAATTTAGATCACAATCTTTTAAATAAAATCTTAGGTGAGTTTATAGTAAGCATAGTGGTATGAAATGATGTAAGTCTAATAATTCTAAGGGCCTTTTTAAGGCATTTTAACAAAGTTAATTGATATGCAAATTAGAATTCTGAAACTCCAGTGCATTTACCATGGTCTGAAAGGATTTACATTTCTGGGTAATAAATGCTACCAAAGTACATGAACAGTATATGCCAACGGGATTTTCTGCTACTCGACTACATTTTGGCTGACTATAAAAACTTCAACAAGAAACTCATCCAGAATGATTTCCCTTGAGGAAGAAGAGCAAAGCTGACTTAAAACAAGTAAAGTTTAATACAGCAAAGGGCCTCATAAACCCTTGACTGCTGCTAAACAAATTAACTGTGAAGAATAACCTCTCCATGAATAGCAAGAAAGAAGTCTTTCCATTTCTTATCCATGCATTTTATCAGTAGTACAAGCAACTAAAGGCTATTATATTGAACCCTAATGAGTTATATTAAGAATTCAAATAGAGGTCAGTTAAAAATTAACCCCAATCAGAAGCTCCCTATTATTTTTCTATTCAGAGACAAGCATGATGGTATCAACTTTATTTTTCTGACAATCTCCTTCATTACCTAAAACAAATCTATTACCTCTTTCTGCAGATGCCAAAATAATATCCTATTATTGTATTTCAGAACCTTGAATTTCAGTTTTTTCTTTAATATCATCTTCAGTCTCATCCTAGAAGGATCCATTAGAATTGTTCTTCTTCAGCAATAACTTCATAGTACATTTTAATGATAAGCAAGGAATTAATATTTATGACTAACGACTACATACTTTAAGAAACTTGACACATGAGGGGGGCCTGGGTGGCTCAGCCCATTAAGTGTTTGACTTCAGCTCAGGGCATGATCTCACGGCTCAGTAGTTCGAGCCCTGCGTCAGGCTCTGTGCTGACAGCTCAGAGCCTGGAGCCTGCTTCGGTTTCTGTGTCTCCCTCACTCTCTGCCTCCCGACCCCCTGCTTGTGCTCTGTCTCTCAAAAATAACTAAACATTAAAAAAATTAAAAAAAAAAAAAAGAAAAAAAGAAAAAAAATAAACTTGACACATGAAAGGATTACTGAAAACAAAAATTACATTCATATTGTTATGCTTCATTGCTATTGCTTTTCACATATATACAGTATGACTCCTAGAATGCACACTTTCAGAAAAAGTTATCTACCACATCCGCGTATGAATATAAATGCAGTATCCTGACAGCGAACATGCAAAGTTCTGCATTGAATAAAAGTTAGTTCTCTCCAAGATTATCTACTGAGAATCCTTCTCTTTTTAAAGTCACTATAAAAAATGGTGCTATTTCTATATGAATAAAAGCTACTATTACAGTTATGGTATTTCCCTAATAGCAGATTTTCATCATCCATTTTCATTTTTAGTATCTATGTTCAAATTCTATGCTTATATAATTTGCTTGTAAGAAATAACACTTCTCAGATTTTTTAGTTATGAACACTGGAACAGGGATCATTTTGCACCAAACTCTTACCTGAATAATTGTGGCCAATATATTTACATAATTACTTTCAGTCTGATAAAGCTCTTTTGCAACTTGCCACCTGGCTGACTGCTTTGAAGGAACCGGAGTGGAATTTTTAGAAGACTTAGTACAAGATTTTGGTGTTTCTAAAAGGTAAAAAGGAGGAAAGATCTAATAAAAACCAGATACAAGTACCAGATACTGTGCAGATTTAACAACAAAAAAAGGGGGAAAGATATCCACTCTTAGAAATATACCCATTTAGATTTTCATTAAAGTAAAATTTCTTTACAGGATAAAGCCAGAAAAAAATAATGGTCCAAAGTATCAATGACTCCAAATTGACAGATTTGGCCTGTCATTATACTAAATAATGGCCTGTACTCTTCAAAAACGTTGAAGTCATTAAAAACAGAGAAAGTTAGGAACTATTCCAGATTAGAAGAGACTAGAGAGAGATAACAACTTTCTCTATGATCCTGGATTGAGTCTTAGACCAGGAAAAAAAAAGGAAAAAAGGAAAAAGGAACTTTTTTCTTTTCCTAAAAAGGATATGAGTGGAACAACTAATAAAAATTAAGAGTAGGTCATACATAGTATTAACGTCAATTTCCTAATTACAATACGTGTATTATAGTGGTACAAGAAATGTCTCTCTATTTTAGGAAATACACATTTAAGTATTTAGAAATAAAGGGTCGGGGCGCCTGGGTGGCACAGTCGGTTAAGCGTCCGACTTCAGCCAGGTCACGATCTCGCGGTCCGGGAGTTCGAGCCCCGCATCAGGCTCTGGGCTGATGGCTCAGAGCCTGGAGCCTGTTTCGGATTCTATGTCTCCCTCTCTCTCTGCCCCTCCCCCATTCATGCTCTGTCTCTCTCTGTCCCAAAAATAAATAAACGTTGAAAAAAAAAAAATTTAAAAAAAAAAAAAAGAAATAAAGGGTCATCGTATCTGCAACTTAATCTCAAACGGTGCAGACATAAAAAATATGTGTGTATATAGAAAGAGACAGGGAATGAATGAATGAATGCTAACACAATCATGTCAGAATATTTCCATTTGGGAAAGAAATCTGAGTAGAGTACTAGAATCTTTGTACTATTTTTGTAGCTTTTTGCAATCTAAAATATTTCAAAATAAAAAGCTCAAATAAAATAAAATTTAAAACTCCATAAAAATATTTAAGTTAAAAGATAAAGAGGTTGTTATGATTACACAGTAACAGAAAACTTATCACATATATATGCAGGAAGCCTTCCTCAAAAAAACCAACATCACTGCAAATTCTTCATTAGTTCTTAACATAATATGAAAACACCTAGTCCAACACAAAACGGGAGGACACATTAGTATTTTTTATACATATTTCAAAAAACATGATATTTCATAAAAGCTTTATATACACTTTCTTACTATCAGTTATGATTAAAATACTTTAACATTATGTACAGAATCTCCTAATAGCAAGTTTTTCAATAAGAAAACTAACGTATAACATACAATAGAATGACATGGAAAAAAACAATATAGTCCCAGTATATAACTTTCCCAATGATAATTTTAAATATTATTAATACAATGGTGTATACTATGGAACTTTGAATGTTTTTTAAAGCTAGTAGACTTCAAAGATTCTCCCACTTGCCATATGTTATTTCAGGCTGCTCTCGACAGATCCAAGAGCTTCTGCCGTTACATATTTCAGGAGGAAGAAACTGACATACATCGATCTAATTTAATTATTGTGTGTAGGCAGTGATCTACAAACTGGGCATTCTCCTATACAGAGTACCTAATATATTAGTACAACTGTCATGTCTGGATTTTTTTAGTGGTTCATTTTCTTCTCCTGTTCCTTCAACTGCATATTCAAGCTTCAGTCCTTTATGATCAGCTCTTACCATCCCATGCCCAGTATGTCCATCATGATTATGGAACCAGTAAATTCTCAGACATATGTATCTAATCATAATCCTCTACCCAAGCACCAAGTTCAATTTTTCCAAATACCCACTGGACATTTGTACCTCAATTTTACCTGGATATTCTCTAAAACTGCACTATCTTCCTCCAAAATATAGACTTCCTGTTTTTGCTAAGGTAACATTTCTCCTATTTTAATACTTTGCCATCATCCTTATTCCCTTCCTGTCACTCCATTCCATCAATATCTCCACTTTTCTTTCCAACCATCAGTAACCCTGACTCAGGACCTTATCACCTTGTGGCCCAAGCCACTATAGATTACTTCATGGTTTGGCGATCTCTAAACTGTCTTCCTTTGAATCATTTTTCAGAATAATTCACTACAAATTACCTACTCAAACAATTACTCTACTGCTCAATAGCTTAAGTTCCTCGTTAATGACAATATGCAGTTCAGACATGCCAGTCTGATTTTAAAGTCCTCTAATATTAGGCCCCAACAACTAACCTTTCTAATTTAACTATTACTCCTCCATACTACAAGTCAACTAATCTCTTCACTATTCCTAAAAAACGAATTTGTATACTGTTATCTGTATTCTTACTCATCTTACTTCTCAACTCCACCTTGGTTTTCTGGGCCTACCCTAAATTGACACTCAATTCCTTCCATGAATATTTAGTGAGGCACTGTTCTTGTTTTCTTAAAGTTTACATTCTGGTGAGGCAAATAAAATAAACAAAAAATATAGTTTCTAACAGTAAAAACTACTACTAAAGACAACAACCACATAATGGGTTGGTGAGAAGTACTCAAACAGGGATGTAACTTTGTAGAAAACCCAACAAGATTTCTTTAAAGCAAAGAGGGCAAGTATAAAGTTCCTGAGGTATGAATGTAGTGGGAATATCTGAAGAATAACAAAGAGTGTGACGGAAACTTAAAATATTACAGGAGAACATGGTATCCTATGAGGTTGGAGGTAAGTGAGGAAGGATCACATAGGAACTTGGAAGCTACGGTAATAAAAAGCCACTGTATGACTTCTAGCAGAGAAGTGGCATATGTATTTTAGAAACCTAAGTGCTGCATGCAGAAAGGCAAAATTGGGGGTGCCTGGCTGGTTCAGTCAGAAAAGCATACAACTCTTGACCTCAGGGTTGTGTGTTTAGAGGCCAGGATAGGTGCAGAGATTACTTAGATAAATAAACTAACTTTAAAAAAAAGAAGGGGCACCCAGGTGGCTCAGTTGGTCAAGTGTCCAACTTTTGATTGTGGCTCAGGTCATGATCTCATAGTTTTGTGGATTTGAGCCCCATGTCGGGCTCCATGCTGATGGTGTGGAGCCTGCTTGGGATTCTCTGTCTCCCTCTCTGTCCCTCCCCTACCTGTGCTGACTCTCTCTCAAAATAAATAAATAAACAAACTTAAAATTAGAAAGGAAGGAAGGAAGGAAGGAAGGAAGGAAGGAAGGAAGGAAGAAAGAAAGGAAGAAAGAAAGAAAGAAAGAAAGAAAGAAAGAAAGAAAGAAAGAAAAGGAAAGGGGGCACCTGGGTGGCCCAGTTGGTTAAATGTCCGACTTTGGCTCAGGTCACAATCTCGTGGTTCATGAGTTCGAGCCCCGTGTCAGGCTCTGTGCTGACAGCTCAGAGACTGGAGCCTGCTTCAGATTCTGTATTGCCCTCTCTCTCTCTGCCCCTCCCCCACTCATGCTTTGTCCCTCCCTTCCTCCCCCCTTCAAAAATAAACATTAACAAAATAATAATAATAATGAATAATAAATAAAAAGGCAAAAATGAATACAGAGAGACCATTTAGGAGACAAAAATAATTGTCTAAGAGAGATCCATTTTATAGAAAAGGCCGATAAAGGAAGGGTGGCAAAGGAATAGAGTTGAGAGTGGTAGAGAAAATCAAAACCAAGAGTTCTAATTTGATTAAGTTTAAGAAGTGTATTAGACATGGACAAATAGGAATAGGTATAAGAAGGCAGTTGGGGGGCGCCTGGGTGGCTCAGTCGGTTGGGCACCCGACTTCAGCTCAGGTCACAATCTCGCGGTCCGTGAGTTCAAGCCCCACGTCGGGCTCTGGGCTGATGGCTCAGAGCCTGGAGCCTGCTTCCAATTCTGTGTCTCCCCCTCTCTCTCTGCCCCTCCCCTGTTCATGCTCTGTCTCTCTCTGTCTCAAAAATAAATAAACGTTAAAAAAAAAAAAAATTAAAAAAAAAAAAAAAGAAGGCAGTTGGACAGAGAAGATGACAAATTAGGGAGTCAAGAGCATATGAATGTTTCTAAAGCCATGGAATTAAAAATGAGACCATTTAGGAAGAATACAATAGAGAAGAAATGACTCAGAAATAACATTCAATAGTTAGAGGTGGAGAAGTTAGGCAAAAGAGAACAAGAAATGACGTACAAAATCTAAGAGAAAACTATCTCCGGGAAGAAATAGCTGTTCACGTGCTCAATGTTGCTGACTGCATAAAAAAGGTCAGTCTCCTCAGTAAGAGCAATTTCATGCAGTAGGGACTTAAGTTCAATTGGAATGAGTTAAAAAGACAATGAAAGGCAAGGAAGTGACACAATAGATCAAGGTAATTCTTTGAAGAGTACTCCTATAAAAGGAAAGAGAGAAATGAGATAGTAAATAGAGTCATGGGGTTAAGGGAAGGCTTTGATTGCTTCTTAAGTGTAAAAAACAACATATTTACGTGCAGATTGAAAACCAAAAATAGAGAGAAAAACTGATGACCAAGAGAGAAGAGTTAATTATAGGGCTGGCTTTCTTCTATCATTTGAGACAAACTGAACTTACCCTACAGTGATTTAATTGTACCTATTTTCTCCATAATTCATGTGACACCTTCTGTGATCTTTTTTTTGTTAGTTAAGAATTTGCTCTTTGAACAGCTCTATCGTTTTCTACAGTAATATACAAATAAAATATAGAAAGCACTTAGCATATAGTAAGCAATCATTACATGGAAGCATTTTTATGTGCCTTTTCTCCTCACCAAGAACAACAGTAATAAAAGGTAGAACCTTTCATGTTCACTGTAGTAGTGATTTACCTATACTCTAATAATTATTCCATTCTGCTAAACTGTAATCATCAATTTTTTAAAATGTGAATTACCTCCATAGTTAATGCTAGACTCTGGTGTGTTGGAGATATCTAGGAGTGACCCTATAGAAAGCGAATGTTCGGCTGACGGGCGCTTACGGGGAGGAAAAGGTGACATGTCTGTCTCTCTCGAAAGCTGAGCAAGTGTCTCTTTTAAACGACGTCTTTTGCGATTGCTGTTTGGGGTATTTAGAGAAAGCAGTGACACTGATTTCTTGAGCTCAGGAGTATTAGCCTGCAATCAAAAGCACAAAAGCTCTATTTTACTTTCTTGGTTCTATACTGAGACAGGAACAGAAGAAAAATGTATTTACAAGTTTGACAAAACCTGGATTTTGCACAATGATTTTACAACTATACACTCTGCCAGGTAATTCAGGAGATTCATAAAACAATAGTCAAGGGACCACTGTAATTGCCTAACCCCAAGCACCTCATTCTGTTTCTTCATAGCTCTATCACCATTACGTATTCATCTGTAAGCTTGTTTACTGTCTAGTCCCCTGTTAGGCCATAAACTCTGGAGGGCAGGGACCATTCATATTTTGTTCACTGTATCCTTAGCATTTAGCACAGCGCCTGGACATATTGCTCTCCAATATTTGCCAAATAACACTTGACTTTAAAAGCTCTCTCTTGATATTTTAAGCACAGATTTTAAACTTTACGTTAAAAACCTTGAGAACAAAAGAGTCAGAAGACAATATAGTACCTATTTAGATTTTATAGAAACATAATAAATCTGTACCTTGTCTTCAATATTCCATTCAAATTAAATCTCCAAATAAAGAAAACCTTCCCTTCATGTTTTGGTGAATGATACCACTTTTCACCAATCTAGGACAAAGGCTGAATTTTCCTGGCTTACAATCTGCTATTAGAGTCATTTTTTTAATGACATCTCTCCCCTTAATATTCTTCAATGGTTCCCAATACTCCTTACCTAGTATATTCTTCACCAGTTCCCAATCCTTAATATTATTCAATGGCTCCCAATACTTCCCAAATTCTTTAACATATTATAAACTCCTTGATTCTGCCTACATCATAAGCTATATTTGTTGGCCTTTCCCACAGTTTTCTAAAGCCATAGTAAACTAAACTACTTGCTTTTTCAAGCTTAACACCATCTCCACCTGCTATCTAACCTGAATGTCTGTACAAGGTTAAGTTAGTAAGTTGACTAAACACTTACTTGCTCTTTTCATTCCCTCCTGAGTCTCTCAGAGTGAGGTTAGTTAAAATAATTACTCAACTATAGCACATATTCTACACTGTAACTGTTTGTATATCCATCTTTTCCTTAAGATTCTAAGTTTCTAAAGATAGGATTGTTATTGTTCATAATGGTATCACGAAGAAGTAGCACAGAATGACATAGATTAGATTAAAATATCTACTGCATTGAAGTTTTACTTAAAGCTACACAGCCTATTACTCAATATCCAATTATCCAATTATTCTGAAACTCCTAAACATGACATAAAAGATGACTGGTATGCCAACTATATGCTCTTTTCAGACAGAAGTGTTATCTTTATATCACCAAATTCACAGAGCAAATGACTAAGAGACAAAAAAAGCATACCTTTTCATATAAATACATAGTTTCTCCAGCTCGGGCATCCATTTGAATGCTTCCCCAGAACCACTAGGTGAGAGACAAAAAAAAAATTTTTTTTAATTAAGATTTTACCTTCTCAGAAAAGCTATTAGGTGAGGCACCTGAGTGGCTGAGTGGGTTAAGCATCCAGCTCTTGATTTCAGCTCAGGTCATAATCTCACAGTTTGTGAAATTGAGCCCCACGCCAGATTCCACACCAACAGTGCAGAGACTGCTTGCAATTCTCTCTCTCTCTCTCTCTCTCTCTCTCTCTCTCTCTCCCCGTGCTTGAGCTCTCTCACTCTCTCAAAACAAATGAATATATAAACATTAAAAAAAAAAAAAAAAAAAGAGGGGAGCCTGGATGGCTCAGTCAGTTAAGCATCTGACTTCAACTCAGGTCACAATCTTGCAGTCCATGAATTTGAGCCCCGCATCGTGCTCTGTGCTGACAAGCTTGGAGCCTGGAGCCTGCTTTGGATTCTGTATCTCCCTCTCTCTGCCCCTCCCCTGCTAGTACTCTGTCTGTCTCTCTCTCAAAAATAAATAAAATGGAGGAGAAGGGGAAGGGGAAGGGGGAGGGAGGAGGGGGAGGAGAAGGGGAGGGGAGGAGAAGGGAGGGGGAGGAGGGGAGGGGGAGGGGAGGGGAGGAGGGGAGGGGGAGGGGGAGGGGAGGAGGGGGAGGGAGGAGGAGGAGGAGGAGGAGGAGGAGGAGGAGGAGGAGGAGGAGACGAAGAAGGCGAAGAAGGCAAAGACGACAACGAAGATGACGGAGGAGGAGACGGAGGAGGAGACAGAGACAGAGACGGAGAAGACGACAACGAAGAAGAAGGGGCTCCTGGGTGGCTCAGTGGATTAAGCGACTGACTTCTGCTCAGGTCATGATCTCACAGGTCGTGGGTTTCAGACCTGCATCAGGCTCTATGCTGGCAGCTCCAAGCAAGGAGGCTCCTTCAGATTGTGTGCTTCCCTCTGTCAACCTCTCCCCCTCTTGCACTCTGCCTATCTCTCAAAACTAAATAAATGTTAAAAAACAAAAAAGGAAAAGAAAAGAGAAACTATTAGTAGTATCTTTCAAAAACCCATCTTAGGGCACCTAGCTGGCTCAGTTGTTGAGCATGCAACTCTTAATCTCAGGGTCCTGAGTTCAAACCCCACACTGATGTGAAGCCTACTTAAAATAACAAAATTAAAATAAAAGTCTATTAAAAAATAAAACTATAGAGTTTTATTATTATTATATTTATTATAATTATTCTACAATTACTTGCCTCCTGCTTGACAACATAAAGTTTCTTCGAAGGTTCAAATGGAAGTTCTTTTACTATATTCTCTTCAACTATAAGGTGAGTGCATCTTTCATCTCCAACAGGTAAACAGTTACCTCCTAAAAAGAAATGCATATAAGCATAAATAAGCTTAACTATTTATCTCCAAACCTGAATTTGTAGAGAGGCATATTCACCAGGAGGGAATTAAGCAAGAGTGGGGAAGAAAATACAAAAATATAACTTTTAAATTATACTAAATTCTACCTTGCATCTCAGTCATTTCTTCCATATTGGTTTTTTCTTCATCTGAAAATCCCAGGAAACTTAAAATGCAATCTTGAAATGGAGGAACTTTAAATTCATTTCTGAAGTCATCAACTGATGCACAGAAATCCCTAAAAACAAAATATACTGTTCTAAAACCAGCCTAACTTAAATGTGAATTTATAAATCTATACTAATTCTTAAAGTTTTAGTGTAATCCATATGTCAAAAATATTTTACATGTGGTCCTGAAATGTTCATAAAAACATCAGTTAAAAAAAAAAAAACAAATTGATGTGTTCTCAGTCATCTCAGAGTAACTTCTGACAAAATTTGATCACGAGTAGTCTTTACAAGATTCAACTCACTGCTTTGGACATGAAATTTTCTGTGTTCCAGGGGTTTACTATGGTTTCATGAAATGTTAAATAATGATGAAGTAGAATAGCAAGGAATTACGAGGTCAGAGAGCTTAACATGGTTATGAAGTGCAATCACCACTTAGAATGTTACCAGGTAAACATAAAAAACATAACATGATCTAAATACCCAGATGCATGAAACTATTATCAAGAGAAACAAAAGCAAAAATGAATTATTAGGACTTTATCAACATAGAAAGCTGCACAGCAAAGGGAACAATCAACAAAACTAAAAGGCAATCTATAGAATGGGAGAAGATATTTACAAATGACAGATCTGATAAAGGGCTAGAATCCAAACTCTAAAAAGAATTTATCAGGGCGCCTGGGTGGCTTAGTCGGTTAAGCGTCCAACTTCAGCTCAAGTCATTATCTCACAGTTCATGGGTTCGAGCCCCATGTCCAGCTCTATGCTGACAGTTTCAGAGCCTGGAGCCTGCTTCATATTCTCTCTCTCTCTCTCTCTCTCTCTCTCTCTCTCTCTCTCTCTCTCCCCTTCCCCCACTCGTACTCTCTCTCTTCAAAATAAACACTAAAAAATTTTTAAAAATTGATCAAACTCAACACACAAAAAATAAATACTCCAGTTAAGAAATGGGCAAAAGACATGAATAGACACTTCTCCAAAGACATGGCTAACAGACACACTCATCACCAAGGAAATACAAATCAAAACCACAATGAGATACCACCTCACACCTGTCAGAATGGCTAAAATTAACAACTCAGGAAACAACAGATGTTGGCAAAAATGCAGAGAAAGACGAACTTTCCTAGTAAGCTGTAGACGGGAATCCAAACTGGTGTAGCCACTGTGGAAAATGGGTGTGGAGTTTCCTCAGAAAGTTAAAGATAGAGCTACACTACAACCCAGGAATTGCACTACTAGGTATTTATCCAAAGGATACAAAAAAACTGATTTGAAGGGGCACATTCACCCCAATGTAAACATATAGCAACACTATCAACAATAGACAAATTATGGAAAGAGCCCATATGTCCATCAACTGATGAATGGATAAAGATGTAGTGTCAAATGGAATATTACCCATCAAAAGGAATGAAATCTTGCCATTTGCAACAGCGTGGATGGAACTAGAGTGTATTATGCTAAGTGAAATAAGTCAGTCACAGAAAGACAAATACCATACGATTTCACTCATATGTGGAATTTAAGAAACATAACAGATGAACATAGGGGAAGGGAAGGAAAAATAAAATAAGATAAAAACAGAGGCAAACCATAAGAGACTCTTAACTACAGAAAGGGTTACTGGAGGGGCGATGGGTACAGGGATGGACTAAATCGATATTGGGCATTAAGTAGGGCACTTGTCGTGATGAGCACTGGGTTTTATATACTCCTAAGTGATGAATAACTAAATTCTACTCCTAAAACCAATAATACACTATAAGTTAACTAACTTGAATTTAAATAACATCTTGGGGGGAAAAAAGAATGCTAATGATAATCAGGGTGCCTGGGTGGCTCAGTCAGTTAATCATTCGACTCCACTTCAGGTCATGATCTCACAGTCCGTGAGTTCGAGCCCCGCGTCAGGCTCTGTGCTGACAGCTCAGAGCCTGGAGCCTGCTTCAGATTCTGTGTCTCCCTCTCTCTCTGCCCCCCCCCCCCGCTCATGCTCTATCTCTCTGTCTCAAAAATAAATAAAAAAACATTAAAAAAAAAATTGAAAAAAAAAGAATGCTAATGATAATCACAATTATTTCACAAGGTAAAGTCAAAAGGTACCACAGATGTCTTTCAATTTTTTATAATTTTTTATAACTATGTTCCTCCTAGACTTTACTCCTTAGGCCACCCAAAGACTGAATTCATTTTGTCTATACTAGCTATGAATTTAGGGTTTGGGGCACATAGGTTTACCTTAATAATATATTTAATTCTAACAATAAACTACTGAATTTCTAAATACTTACTGTTCATTCCGCCTTTCCCAAGCTTTATAAATCCATTCTGGCTTCATAATTGGAGTGCCCAGACTCACAGCAATCTAAAAATACAGAGCATTAATTATGATAAATTTTCACTCTAAATAACTGCATTGATGGAAGTTCTAAGCAATTTTATACATACCTTTTTTTTAGAGTTTTAGATTATTCATCTACTTTATGACAAAATATAAATAAAAATCAACAAAAAATTGTCTTCCAATTGTACAACTTAGGTTAAAATAATTTAGAACAAGTTCCATGATGTCTAAACCATTTCCTTATTTTAAATAAATACAATTCTGAAGTTAAGTTTATTTTACTACATTTCTATTTCTCCTTTCTCTGTGTTTCCTTTCTCTGGGTTTCCTCCTTTTGGAAGTACTGACCCCCAAGACAACACAACAGAGGAAAATATCTAATTAAGTCACTAAAAACTAAGATATGAATTGAAAAGTATACCTCCCAAGAATTTGTTATTACCCCAAAATTACTATTTGTTACATAAATACACTGATGGAGGGTGGGAACGTGATAAACTCTCCCTAAGATATTCAAGTGTAAACTTAAAGATTTTAATTCTAATAGAAGTAACTTCTCCCATTCTTTTATAGTTTTCACTAGTTAAATCTTAGAACTATTTTATAAGAATATAGCTCTGTTCTTATTAAGACCATTTAGACAAGAGTGAAATATCTGCTCAACACTTCCCAACTCTCATTCACCAACGCTCATTCACCAACCAACCTTTGCCTGAAATGTTACCCATCTACCAACCTCCACAATCCTACTCATTCACAAATCCTACTTATTTCAAGACCTAACTCAGGTTCCATTGCTTCCTTAAAATCGAAAGGACCACACTCCTACAATTTAAAATTTTTACTAAATGCATATGTAGCAAAAATTGAATTTCTGATCCTCAATAAATAATGGGAGAAACAGATAGGCTTAAATCCATCCCCCCAAAATGCTATATTGAAATACACCCAAGTTTACATACCCTGAATTTTTCTCCTTGTGTACAATTTGCCACCAAATGTGTAACTTTTGAATTAAAGTCTTTTCGAATAACTCCACCCATGTGATGAACCAATGTCACCAATCTGACCTCAAAAGAAAAATTAAGCAACATTAACTTTATGATTAACTTGAAAAAATTTTAAATTATGTTTAACATGAAATTGCAATGTGTAGGGGCGCCTGAGTGGCTCAGTCAATTAAGCATCCGACTTCAGCTCAGGTCATGATTTCACAGCTCCTGGGTTTGAGCCCTGTGTCGGCTCTTTGCTGACAGCTCAGAGCCTGGAGCCTGCTTCGAATTCTGTGTCTCCCTCTCTCTCTTCCCCTCCCCTGCTCATGCTCTGTCTCTCTCTCTCTCTCTCTCAAAAATAAACACTTTTTTAAAAAATGTAAATGTTATTAAAAAAATAAATTACAATTTGTAAACAAAAACTTCAAATAATGTAGCTGATATAATACTTAACAAAATGACAATTTGAACAGATGATAGTTATGAAGTATTTCTGTTCATTCATATGCCTGCCATCCTAAACAAAATGTTTCTTGGGGCGCCTGGGTGGCTCAGTCGGTTGGGCATCCAACTTCGGCCCAGGTCATGATCTCACGGTCCGTGGGTTCAAGCCCCGCGTCGGGCTCTGTGCTGACAGCTCAGAGCCTAGAGCATGCAGCCTCCTTCAGATTCTGTGTCTCCCTCTCCCTCTGTTCCTCCCCCACTCAAGCTCTGTCTGTCTCTCTCAAAAATAAATCAACGTTAAAAAAAAAAAAAATTCAAAAGGTTTCTTTACAAGGGTCTTTAGAATGTTTCTTCACAAAATTTAAAACTTGTCCTTCAATATGTTTTAAATAAAATCATGATATAACCACCCACAAAAAATGTCAGTTTAAACTTATTAGGCTAGAAGAAATATTCCTTGAATAGAATGTTTTAAAATACTTACTAGTTCTTCTTTCTTCCTAAATCCAGTAAAGCACAGGACTAGGTTCATCATGCTTGTACAGTAGAGTGGACGACATGAGAATGGCAAAGGCTGAAGGATACAAGTTTTAAATCTGTCAGCTTTCTTTATAGTAGAGAACAAAACAAAACATGTTTCCCCAGCTAAATATATTTCCCCCTCCACTTTGTCAATCCAAATCAACTTTGTCAATCCAAAGATTTCTTGCATTTTTTGATACAAAACAAAAAAAAAATTACAAGTTTTACAATAAAAACATTTCCCAGGATTCCAAAATCATATTTGACACACATAATCTAAATACTTTACTAATGGCAAATTAAAATATATTTACGTGCAAACCTCCAGTTTTAAAATATACCTTGACATATTTAAAGTCTTATCTACTAGCAAAAATTTCAGACTCCATCCACTATTGTAAAAATTTCCAATTAGAGTTAAAATAGTTCAAAGATATTTTATAATGAACACTAGGCAAATGACATATATTTGAGTCAAATGTTCCAATTTTTCAGCTAAAAAAATGAAAATAGTAAATAATTTAACCAATGGAGATATGTGTGTGTGTGTGTGTGTGTGTGTGTGTGTGTGTGTGTGTGTATAATAGAAAGAGAATGGTTTAAAAAAATATGTTATCGGGCACCTGGGTGGCTCAGTAGTTTGAGCGTCTGACCTCGGCTCAGGTCATGATCTCACGGTTCGTGGGTTCAAGCCCCACGTCGGGCTGTGTGCTGACAGTTCGGAGCCTGGGAGCCTGCTTCAGATTCAGTGTGTGTGTGTGTGTGTGTATGTGTGTGTGTGTGTGTGTGTGTCTCTCTCTCTCCCCCCCCAACTCGTGCTCTGTCTCTCTCTCAAAATTAAATAAACGTTAAAAAAATTATTTTAAAAAAATGTATAAATATATAATTCCCACCATTATACAAGATTATTTCATAATTTTGGTCTTTAAAAAGTTTATTTGATTTTTGAAAGCACCACTTTTTTTTTTAAGCTTATTTATTTTGAAAGAGAGACAGAGAGCACACAAGAGAGCTAGAGTGAGCAGGCGAGGGGCAAAGAAAGAGGGAGAGAGAGAATCCCAAGTACTTCCCACTGTCAGCACAGAGCCCAACATGGGACTCAATCTCACGAACCATGAGATCGAGACCTGAGCCTAAATCAAGAGTCAGTAACCAACTGAGCCCCCCAGTGCCGTTAGAATAGGGACTAACTTTATTACAACTCTAGCCTGAAATGTTATTTATAAACAAAAAGTCGGTGGTGAAGGCTGAAGGAGGGTGGGGCACCTGCGTGGCTCAGTCCACTAAGCCACCTGACTCTTGATTTTGCAGGTCATGATCTGATGGTTGTGGCACAATCGAGCCCCATGTAGGGCTCTGCTCTGACAGCGCAGACCCTGCTTGGGATTCTCTCTCCCTCTCTCTGTCCCTCCCCCACCAAAAGTAAACTTTAAAACAAAAACAAAAACAAAAAGCTGGGTGCCTGACTGGCTCAGTTGGAAGAGCATGTGATACTTGATCTTGGGGCAGGAAGTTCAAGCCCCATGCTGGGTATAGAGATTACTTGAAATAAATAAAGTTACAACCCAATATAAAACAAACAAACAAAAAGCTAAAATAATTTTAAACCATGCGGTAACTAATAAAAATGGAAATGTGTATCTGTTCTATGAAAGAAAATAAGCTTATGTACGTGTATACGTTTCTGGAAGCCAAGTTTAAGAAATTATTTCTTCCCAAGACATTGCTGGTATATATACACACAAATATCTAGTTGTTATTATCAACTTTCAAAAGTCTTAGATTTTTACTCCTGCAAGTTATAATAGAAAGATTTAAAGGACTATAATAAAGTAGCCACTACTATCCCTATTCTAAATATTACATACTCCCAAGAATTAACAGGATTTTTCTGCTCATGAATTTTCAGAAAATTCATTAATAAAAATTTAACCTTGAAAAGTCATGATAAATGTGTATTTTCTTACCTCTCCTTTTTGGGCACAGTTTAAGATAACTGGTGGCCCAATAATTCTATGATCAGTCTTGTATAACTCATTAAAAACAGAATCCTGGAAATCCATGACTATGAATACATTTTCAAATTCTGGAGAATCCAAACTTTCAAGTTCTTCCACTGATTCCATCTTTACAAAGGGTACTTTAATTTCCTTGATTTTTTTCCAGGTGGTTATTAGAAAAAAAAATTATTTATAGATTATAAAATTAATTCAAATAACTCTAATCTAAAAACCAGTTCAACATTTTTATTTTTATATTTGTAGTAAACTGTAAAATCACACAGTGAGCATTATACTTAATAGTAAACAGCCTTATTTCATTACTTATTTGTATTTTTACATATACATATCTCCATCCATATTGACATTAAATTTTGAATATTAATATCATAAAGGCATAACTTTTAATGTGACTTAGTAGTCATTATAAATCACCTACAATGCACATAAAATTAAAATGATTTTTAAGTATATACATTTTGACACAAGATGCATTAGAAATACATCCACTATTACTTTTTATTCTCACCAAGAAAATGATGCCACACTTATAGTTCTTCCTACATAAATTATCTTCACAAAAATAGGATACTATGGCACTTAATATCTACAAAAAGGGGGGGCACCTGGGTGGCTCAGTCAGTTAAGCATCCAACTTCGGCTCAGGTCATGATCTCATGGCTTGTGAGTTCGAGCCCCACATCAGGCTCTGTGCTGAGAGCTCAGAGCCTGGAGCCTCTTCTGATTCTGTGTCTTTCTCTCTCTCTCTCTCTGCCCCTCCCCTGCTCACACTGTCTCTCAAAAATAAACAAACATTAAAAAAAATTTTTTTTAATCTACAAAAAGGGTGCAGATTAACTTAATCATTTCAGTATATATGAGAGAAATAGAAAGATGTGAAATATGTTGGCAGTTGCCACACAGCAAATGTAGGATATAAAAAGGCAAGTTACCATTTAGCATAAAATTTTATAATGTGCATTTACAAAAAAGAATGAAGGTATTTAAGTACCTGCATGGCTCCTGTGCAAAAAGAACAGAACCATTTATTTTTTTATAAATTCTTTTTTAATGTTTTTATTTATTTTTGAAGGAGAAAGACAGACAGAGCACGAGTGGGGGAGGAGCAGAGAGAGAGGGCGACACAGAATCCAAAGCAGGCTCCAAGCTCCAAGCTGTTAGCAGAGCCCGACACAGGGCTCGAACTCACGAACTGTGAGATCATGACGCTTAACTGACTGAGCCACCCAGGCGCCCCAAAAGAACAGAACCATTTAAAAGAAAATTCTGAAAGGTCAGTAAATTGTTTGGGTTTTATTGCTAGGCTGATGTGATGAACTGAATTGTGTATCCTCAAGACGCCCTAAACCACTGACGCCCTAAACCCCATACCTCAAAATGAGACTATATTTGGATAGGGCCTTTTAAGAGGTAATTAAGATTAAATGAGATCATGTAGGTGGGCTCTAATCAAGTCTAATTGGTGTACTTTAAGAAGAGGAAACTTGGACACACAGGAGGTATCAGGGATGTGCATGCACAGAAAGGCCATGTAAAGAAAGACACAGTAAAAAAGCAGCAGCCATCTGCAAGCCAAGGAAAGAGATCTCAAGAGAGATTAAGATGCCAACATCTTGATCTTAGACTTCTAGCCTCCAGAACTTTGAGAAAATACATTTCATTTCTGTGGCTTAAACCACCCAGTCTCAGTATTTTGTTACCACAGCCCTCACAAACTAATATAACTGCTAATACAGAATTAGATATATTTCATATGCTGGGACAAATTCCCTGATGACTGTCATTTATTATGATTTATAATTTGGAAATAAAGCAACAATTTTGAGTAAACATAAAATTAATGGAAAAAAAAAAAAAAAGAAGCCAAAGGGTTTAAAGAAAGAAAAACATCAGATCTTTGTAGATACATATGATGTGACTTTTAAATTTAACAAGAACAAAGTAGTAAGGATTTTGCTACTTATGAAACATACTATAGTTTGGGGTTTCAGAAATATCCAAATTTTAAAAATAAATATAAAAGTTTCTATTCCTCTAGCTTCGAAGTGCACAAAATATACCTTGTGCCTAATTTAGGTCCAATCACCATTAAGTGGAATATAAGAACACAATCAAGAGTAGTGCAGCATGCCACATGCAATGAAATGTTTGACCTACCATATTAACAACACTTTTTATTAATTTTTCATCCGATTTTCCAGGACAACTTTCTCTTATCTTTATAACAGGGACTTCCATTATTTTAATAGTCTGTGGAAAAGAGACTTAAGTATAAGATTAAGAAAACTATAAAATTATTTAAACGCTGATGGAAGAAAAATTACCTTTTTTTAAAAAAAGCTAAAACTCCATACCTTTAAAGCTTGTATAAGTTCTTCTTGTTTTCCAGCTTCTTGAACCAATATCATTCTCGTTTCAATTTGAGGCATTTCTTCTATTAAAATCAAAAATGTTTAAATATGTTTATCAGGTAACAACATCAAAATTAGCAGTTCCTTAATCCCTTTTGGCTATATCTGGCATGTTTTCCATCTTTGAGGAGATCATAATATTCTCTCAGATCAAAATGACTTAATTCCTAGTTTATTTTTACAAATTTGGCCATCTATCACTTTAGAGAAAGAGAAAACACACTGTGGTAGATACAAACATCAGCACCCCTCCTAATCAAAAAAAAGCATTCACTATCTTGCACAGCCATCCTCTTCAACAGTGGATGCTGCTTCAGGACAGACCCATTTATAAAGCGGTTAAGTGAAGAAGTGGCTCTTCACCTGACCGGTCATAACTGAATAAATTCTAACCAACAGTGTTGCAGCTACATTGCCCTCCAATACAGAAAAAAGCAATATTGAACAATAAGATGCTTTCTCCTTCAAAGTTGGGAAGCATTAATCCAAACAATAACCAAAAATCTACACAGTATATATAAATGGCTAAAGTCGACAAAACAAGAAACAACAGTGTTGGTGAGGATGTGGAGAAAAAGAAACCCTGTGCACTGCTGGTGGGAATGCAAACTGGCGCAGCCACTCTGAAAAACAGTATGGAGGTTCCTCAAAAGTTAAAAATAGACCTACCTCGTGATACAGCAATCACACTACTAGGTATTTACCCAAAGAATACAAGAACACTAATTCAAAGTGATACATGCACCCCTATATGTATAGCAGGATTATCTACAATAGCCAAATTATGGAAGCCAAGTATCCACCAATTGATGAATAAAGATATGGTATATATAAATACAATAGAATATTATTCAGCCATAAAAAAAAGAATGAAATCTTCCCATTTGCAATAATATGGATGGAGCTAGAGTATTAAGCTTAGAGAAATAAGTCAGAGAAAGACAAATACCATATGATTTCACTCACATGTGGAATTTAAGAAACAAAACAAAACAAGCAGAGGGAAAAAATAAGAGAGAGACAATAGACAAAGCAAGACACTCTTAATTATAGAGAATAAACTGATGGTTACCCAAGGGGAGGGGATGGGAGGGATGGGTTAAATAGGTTATGAGCAGAGGGTAATGTATGGAAGTGCTGAATTACTATATTGTATACCTTAAAATAATATTAACACTGTATGTTAACTAACATGGAATTAAAATAAAAACAAAAAAATCTACACAGTATAAAGAGATTCTGTCAACAAATATTTACTGAATACCTGTACTTTACCTTAACAGTTAGTATTACATTTAAATCCTAAGTCCCTAGTTAGTAAGCTTAAGATTAAAATAGTGATTTGGTGTTTTAAAGCTGATTAACAGGTTTACCTTCAACATATGAAGCAGATCCAATAAGTACATTTTCCTTGGAAATTTCAGTAACTTTAGAATCAAAAATAGAGGAGTCTGCCAAGCTTGTCCTTTCAATAGTGGATGTTAATACACTACTGTCAGCCATTGTTTGTACTCTTCTACGATGACTGAAAAAATAGAGTTTGAATAAAAATACATGATCATTGGGCAAAAACAAGCATTAGAGGCTCTACTTTTATATCTAGAATCTATAAAAAGTAGCATTACTCATTTTTCTTAATACTGAACCAAAGAAAAGTCATTCAAGTTCTCTGAGCCTCAGTTTCCTCTTCTGTAAATTAAAGATACTAATGCATGACTCATAGGAATATAGTAAAAATAACAATGTATGAAAAGTACTCAAAACATTATCTGACATATAATGAAAATTCAGAAGGTAGTCATAAACATTCTGTCTCCCTCCCCCACACCTTTGCCCTCAACCAATCTATTCCTCTTCCTATGTTCATTATATTATTACCATCTCTCAAATAATCCTGGTCAAAAACTAGATCTATCCTTACTCTTTCCTCTACGTTCTTTGTCCTCCCCCAAATCCCTATCAATCCCATCTCAAGTACTCTGGAACCTCATAGGAAGTATCTCTGATTATCATTTTATTGCCAGAGCAGCATCAAATTGTAGGAAAAAAAGAGCTGAGACCCGGTCCCTCTTCTCTGTGCTCAATGCCACAATGGTCAAATACAACAGCTCCAAACAACTTTATCATCGGTTTCTTCAGGTCACTCTCCACATGGTTTCCTGGGGTATAGTCCTAAAAACAAAAGTGACCATATCACCTCCCTGCTTAAGAACTTCCATGGGCACTCCTCCTGATAAGGCCAAGTCCAAATTCACCATCAGGTTTAAAATTGGTCCTAGCCTACCTATTCAACCTCATCTCCTGTTCAATTCCCACATTCCACATATACTGTATGCTCCAGCCACAGTGTATTTCTCAACATTTTTTAAACACAGGTCACAATTTACTCCACACCCACTTACATTTAATAGTGCTCAATTCTCCACCTAGCACATCTTTCAACCCCCAACCCACTGCTCTTGACTCATTCTCTGTGGATTTCTCTGTATATCTCATGTATAAGTGGATTGCCCGCTTATCTGTATTTTCTTATTACTTTACAGTTATCTCTCCTTTAAAAGATTTAACAAGATAATTATGCAGGGATTAGTGTCACTATGACTGTGGACAATGAAAGAAAATCTTTTTTTTTTAGACTTCCAGGACTTAAGAGTTGAAAAGTTAGGCAAGCAGGGAATAAAGAAAAGTTAAGTGAATTTTCATCAATTCAAATCAAAGGTTGTTATGTAAGTTTATTATTATCTTTAAGTTAATTTCCAGAATATTGGACAAATATAAAGAGAAGGTCCTATCTTTATCTGGAGGTACATGTCTGATCTATTTTATACTTCCCTACTTTTTTTTAGATTAATAAAATATACAAATATCATCCACCTGGTTTTTATCAAAGTAATAGTTTAAGTAAACTATATGCTGTGGAGAAACAGTACGGTATCATTAGCATCATTTCTGGATGGTGATACATCCGGAAGTGAAGATATGCACACTAACGATAACCACAGACCTCAGCATCATTGTTAGGTGAGCACTTCAAAGCCAGGCGACTCAGGTTCCCATCTAACTCTGCACTCAGTTTTCAAATCGGTGAAAGAAAATCAAATTTAGTTGTCATGAAAACTTAATA
Source organism: Acinonyx jubatus (assembly GCF_027475565.1). NCBI lineage: Eukaryota > Metazoa > Chordata > Mammalia > Carnivora > Felidae > Acinonyx > Acinonyx jubatus. Next base: position 92,122,819 of record NC_069384.1, read on the forward strand.
GATGACATCTTAAAATGAGCAACAATTGCTAACCTTCCTAATATTCACAATGTAGACATTTTTTATTGTCTTCCCATACATCTATATCAATCATTATTCTAAGGATCTCCAAAGGAAATGTTCCAATAGTTGCTAATAAGAGTCTTTATTTAGAATCAACAACATATTCCATCCAGCCCTTATTTCTTTTGTTGGTTAAGTCTCTTACATGTAATTGTTACCAGTGAAAAAGAAAAGGCTTTCATTCAAAGTTCTCTTAAAAGAAACTTAAAAGTCGAGAGATGAACTAATATACTTTAAAGAATGGAGGAGGGAGATTCTTAATAGTCAAGCAGGCTCCACACTCACCATGGAGCTGGACACAGGACTCGATCCCATGACCCTGGGATCATGATCTGGGCCAACATCAAGAATGGGAGGCTTGGGACACCTAAGTGTCTGACTTTGGTTCAGGTCATGATCTCAGGGTTGGTGAGCTCAAGCCCCTCGGTGAGGCTCTGCACTGACAACTCAGAGCCTGCTTTAGATTCTGTGTCTCCCTCTCAATCTCTGCCCCTCCCCAGCTTGTGCTCTCTCTCCCTCTCTCTCACCCATAAGTAAATAAACTTAAAAAAAAAAAAGAGTGGGAGGCTCAACCAACTAAGCCACCCAGGCACTCCTCTCCTTTGCCTGTTTAAATATCATCAAAATAGGTAGTTAAAAATTAAAATTGTCTCTGATAATACTATATGTGATCAATTTATTGCTGAAATAGCTTCAAATTTTAGGGAAAAAAAGAGCTGCATGGAAAGTTGATGACAATATCCAACACTCTGATTACAAATGGAAATGCACTAATTACATTTTCATATTCATGTATTCTGCAAGCTTTTTAAAAAAAATTTTTTTAATGTTTATTTATTTTTGAGAGAGAGAGATTAGAGTACGAACGGGAGAGGGAGAGAAAGAGGGAGACACGGAATCCTAAGCAGGCTCCAGGCTCTTAACTGTCAGCACAGAGCCCAACACAGGGCTGGGGACTCGAACTCACAAACTACAAGATCATAACCTGAACTGAGGTCAGACACTTAATGGATTGAGCCACCCAGGGCACCCTGTAAACTTTTTAAATAAAGACAAGAGGATCAGTGTTCATAAACTATACTAAGCTTATTTCTCATCCAAGAACATACTCAAGCAGCTTTTGACTAAATAACAGTAAAACATGCCTCTTTTCATCCCAACCAAACATTAAACCTGTCACTTAAATACTCACTTTAGGTTTCCTTTTACTTTTTTTTTTACAGCAATCATCTTTCAGAGGAGCTAAATACAATAGTGGGTATGATGGTTGTTATTACTGACAATAATAACATTAGTGTTAACATAAAAATTTTGGTTAATATCGATTTAATGTTTAATATGTGGCAGATATTGTTCTAAGTCTTTTATTTGTATTTATCTAATCTTTGAAACACTCCTAAGAGGCAGGTACTATTATTGTCTCCATCTCATAAAGAAGCCTAGAAAAGAGAGGTTAAGTAACCACCCAAGTCATTAAAACAGGGATTCAAACCCCGGCTGATTCCAGAGGCTGCACTTTTAACCACCAAGCCAAACAAATCTGTACCGGGGAGGAAGGCGCACGCGGAGGGGTTGGGGAGAGGCCGGAATAAGCTGGCGTTTTAAAAACTAAAAACTAAGCTTCCTACAGAGAAGACACCAAGAAGAATCTTAGAGTGAAACCACTAAACACTCTGAGATAAGCCCACAAAGACTGCAGCTGCCGGCCGCCAGAGCCGCAGAGGACAATGCGGCTAGTCGAGAGCACTCTTCCCAACTCCCTCCCTTCACCCAGACATTCTTCCGGAAGAAATATCTAACCAGGTGAGCGGGTGAAGATGCCCAGCAACCTGGGGGACTTCGGGATCCCACTGCGCGTCACGGCCCAGCTGTCGAGAGTGCGGTGGGGGGGTTTCCAGAGCCAGGAAGCCTGGGCAGGGATGCTCCGGAATTCGCGGTCATCGGGGCGGGGCAGTCGGACTAGAGAAGGGGTCCACTGCTCCGGGAAGGTTGGCCCACTCCCACTTCCCCTACCCACACCCACAAAGTCCTCACCACTCTCAAAAATCGCCTTGAAAGTCCACCTTTTCAAGCACCGATTCCCCTCACTGTTACCGCCATTCCTCGCCGGTGTCAGCAACAAACAATTCAAAAAGTGAGCCGCTTTCTCTAAAAGCCATGCCGATTGGCGCGTGATGTCAACCTCCATCCCATAGGCTGGGGTCTCCAGAGGGGCGGTGATTGGCCGCTGCTCCCCGCCCACCTCGCCTCAGACGCCGATTGATTGGTTCTGCGTGTGTTTCAAATAAACCCAACGGCTCAGACGTCCGAACGTCGGGGGGGGGGGGGGGGGCGGGTTGTAAGAGAAGTGCCCGGATGTGGCCGGAAGGTGGAAGTGGTAGCTCTTGGGCTTCTCTGGGAGTGGCAGGTGTGTCTGTGGCTACCGCTTGTTTACTCAGTAAACATCCCATTTCCTGAGTCAAGTTTGAGTGGATTCTTCTCCCCTGCCAACTTTATTACTAAGTGTCACTAAATCCTTTAAATCTGTGCCCCTACGGGTTGCCTGGAGCTGATTTTCCTGCCTGTATGCTTTCTGCTTTAGGAATGTTATTTAAAGTTGGCGAAAAGTGTTTTCACTTTGGTAGTTCTGTTGGAGTGACAGAGCCAGGACTTAGGAATTCGGGGACTCTCCAGGTAGACTTCAAATCAGCAGCCAGTTATTTAAATTCTGATGTATGGGCGCCTGGGTGGCTCAGTCAGTTAAGCATCAGAGTTTGGCTCTGGTCACGGTCTGGTGCTCTGTGAGTTCAAGCCCCACAACTGGCTTGAGCCCGTTTTGGATTTCGTGTCTCCCTCCCTCTCTCTGCCCCTACCCTGCTCACAGTCTGTGTCTCTCAAAATAATAAACATTAAAGGGTTTTTTTAAGCATAAATAAATAAATAAATTCTGATGTATGTAGGCACTTCTCTGGTCTGGCAAATTTAACGGGTGACTGGAATAAATTCTTAGTGTTTCTCGGACTTTTTTTTTTTTTTTAAACATAAGCTTGTATTTGAACAAATGTAAAAATACTTAGGGTGATTCTAGAATCTCCTGGAGCCAGAGTGAGCAGCTTCCTGCTGCCTCCTCCCCTCACCGTGAGATCTTTTCTTTCCTGTGAAGTCTAGCCAAGATTTTATCATTTGTCCTGCTATTGTAAAAACAATCTTTTATTTTCTTCAACTTCTAAATATAATACCCTATAATATTATCTCTTTAAAAAAAAATTATCCCCCACCCAGGGTTCCCACCTAATCTCTGATTTAAGGAAAGGAGGGGAATCCTTTGCCCAAATCTTAAATTCCAGTAAGAGAAGGAAAACTTGTATTTTGGAATGGAATACTTCCGAACCTCACACACAGGTGAGAATTTACAAGTTTTCCTGATTTTGTCAGGCCAACTTAGAACACCTGAAAATTTCATAATGTAATCTAAAAAGTGACACAATCTGGTAATCATTGATTTCCTTCTTTATAAATGAAGAATATTTGCAGTCTGCCCTTCATTACAATGCTGTGATAACTGTCAAGGCAAACGGAAAAAAAAATAGTAATTGAAATTTCACTTTGGAATGTGCTTTTGCATACTGAAACCGGGGTGTGCCCAGCATTCCAAAAATTCTCATCACTGAAATATATTAAGCCAGCAAAGGAAGCAGCCTATTTCCTCTGTGCACTGGTCTGTGTTAAACTAGTCTTGCACCCAAATCTAATGACTAACTATGTGGTATCAGCACATGAAATGTATGCTAGCCTAGCAAAAGCTATACTTGATTGCTTTTAGGATATATGGCAGTTTGACTAACGAACAGGCAATAGTCTTCTTCCATTTCATAACCATGTGACCTCCTTTTACATTTCCTATCCGTATAGCCTCAAGCAAGTTATTTAACTTCTCTGTGCCTCAGTTTTACCTTCTATTAAAGGGTTTAATAGTACTTCATAGTACTGTTGTGAAAGAGTTAATATATATTGAAACATATTCTGTATGTTTAATATATATTAATATATGTAATTAAAACATATTCTGGGGGTGCCTGGGTGGCTTAGTCGGTTGGGCGTCCAACTTCGGCTCAGGTCATAATCTCACAGTCTGTGAGTTTGAGCCCCGCGTCAGGCTCTGTGCTGACAGCTTAGAGCCTGGAGCCTGCTTCAGATTCTATGTCTCCCTTTCTCTACCCTTCTCCTGGTCATGCTGTCTCTGTCTCTCAAAAACAAATAAACAGTAAAAAAAAAAAAAATTTAATAAAAAAATTTTTAAAAACATGCTGGTATATGGTAAACATCTAATACATGTTAGCTGTTAATATTACTATGACTTTTACCACTGCTCTTGTGTCAGCTAAGTCCTGTAATTGCCTGATGGGACTGATGTTCATTACACTGCCTTCTCACCCCTGACCACCGCAGCAATGGCACCTATGCTTCCCTTTGCCCCACGCTACCCTAGCCACAAACTAACCCCTCCCCAACGAAGCTCCAAGCTTGAAGCAGCCAAGACCTCCAGTGCTTTCTTTTCTAGCAGAAGGAGGACAATCTTTCTTCTACACCAAATCTAGTCTTCCTTTTCTCCTTTAAAGAAACCCTGCTGTCCTGCTGTGCTCGAGCTGTCTCCTCTTGTCTGGAAGACATGGCTCTCTTGCTATTGCCCTTGGCCAGGCCTTTGTCCCCTTCCAAGGCAGGTCCTAGGTAAGATTCTTTGTGTTAAATGTTTGCCTCTCTCTCTAGGCCCCTTCACTGGAAATACAGTTATTATAATTATATATCAACCTCTGTTTGTATGGGGTAGATAGATAAATGAAAATGAGGAGTAGCTTGAAAGAATAAACCATTAATTCTTATGTGTCATCCACAACTCCCAAGATACTGAATAAACAGGTTTTAAGATACAAAATACTGAAGGAATTTAACTGAATTTAAGTACTTAATATATTGAAGTGTGTTGACATTTTCCCTCAAGCAATAAAATAGTTTCTAGAGTGGGGGGGGGGGGTAAAAATTATGGAGATGGAGAAAATGAAATGTGAAAGATAGAACTACTGAGATTCCTCCTTTGGAGGATCAGCTTTCCCACCTCCATCTCCAAGCTGGGTGACACTCTGGACTCTCTTGACTCCCATCTCACACTTGTTCCTCCTTCTAGTTAATTCCCTCTTCTTCATATTTCCTCTTTCCTCCATCCCCTTCCCCTCTGTCTCCATCTTTCAGCTTCTTCAGAGCAGAGAGAATGGGGAGTTAGGAAAGTTACTTTTGAGCTGTGGGATATCTTTCTCCACCCCATACCCTCCCTAATAAGAGCTAGTATATCTGGAAAATTATTAAATCTGTTGCAACAAATGGGCAATGTTTGTTGTACTGGACTTTGATTTTATTACCTAAAGTTGTAATGAAATATATTACAACTTCTAGATTTTATTTTAAAGTGTGAAATGTTGGGGCGCCTGGGTGGCTCAGTTAGTTGAGCTCCAACTCTTGATTTCAGCTCAGGTCATAAACCCAAGGTCATGGGATTGAGCCCTGCGTTGGGCTCTGTGCTGAGCATAGAGCCTGCTTAAGTTTCTCTCCCACTGCCCCTCTCCCCTGCTCTCTCTCTCAAATAAAAAATAAATAAAATGTGAGATGTTACATCATCAATCAGTAATACTATTTTATAGTAAATTTAAACATTTCATCATAGGATTAAATATTTTACTGTAACTATTAACATTAGGATGTCACATAGATTTCATGAAATTGTTTTCTCCTTCTATCACCATCCTTACCTCCCCAAAGCATTTTTAAGAGAGAGAACACAAGTGCAAGTGTGTACACACAAGCAGGAGAGAGGCAGAGGGAGAGAGAGAAAGAGAGAGAGAGAGAGTGCGCGCGAGAGAGAATCCCAAGCAGGCTCTGTGCTGTCATACAAAGCCCTAGATGGGGCTCCATCTCACAAATCATGAGATCATGACCTGGGCCAAAATCAAGAGTTGGACACTTAACCAACTGACCCACCCAGGTGCCCCTCCTCAAAGCGTTTTTGAAGTACATAGCTATATTTAATGCCACAGGAGATACAAAGATTCAGTCTCTCTAAGTACTTTATCTCTTAAGATTTGATTTCAAAAATTTTAATGAATAGCCTCGGAGTTCTGTCCTTCCTTGGAATTAATAACATTTTCCAATGGAAATGTCATATTTCCAAGTTTGTTATAATGCAGCATCTCTTAACCCATCATCTCTGCCAATAAAAGAAGCTTTAGAAATTATAATCACTGGGAGCCAGAAGAAGCTATTTTACACACCTCAATAGCCAGCAATTAGGATTTGAATTGTAGCTTTATTCATATGAATCATTAGGTTATAAATCACTTAACATAGATTTGCAAGACTATACAAATTTAGCACATAAAGTTTCACTTGGACAAAGAGACTTAGCTTTGCTTGATGGAGCAAGAGGTTTCCAAATATGATGAGGCCATTATTTCAAATTATGTAATTTGATTAGTGAAATTCTAGATGTGGAAAAAAATTTCAGCTTGTTAGTCTCATTCTTCATTTTACAGATGACTTTTACCAATGCCAGCATCTTGGAGGTTTTATTCCTTTACCAAGGTCAGATAACTAGTTAGTGGCAAAATCAAGATCAGAAGTTTTATTTTCATTAATCTACTCTGTCTTTTTATTAAAATATTAATATCTATATTTTATATCATACTTATAAAAGTACCACTATCCCTAAGATACTTTCAGTTCCATAAGAGCCTTGTTGGTCTTCTTCACCTATGTATCTTCAGCACCTAGCAACAGTTCCTGGCATATAGTACCTTCTCTAAAGTTGTTGCAGGAAAAAGGTGTAATTGATCTCTAAGAATACATATTGCCTTCTTTTAATCCATTCTCCTGCCTGCATTCAGGGTGACATTATCTGAATCCAGACTCATCAGAGCACCTCCTTAAAACACTTCCATCCTACTGGGCCTGCAAGCACTGACTTCTACTTACATTTCCAGCTTCATCTTACACCATGTGCACTTTCTTTGAGTTCTATACCTGCCTTCCTTCTCAAGAGTTTTTGCACCTGCTCTTCTCTCTACCAATCCCTCTGATCTGTATTCCTTTCACCTAGAGAAGGCAACTTTGACTGATCCTTTAGCATTTGCTCACTTTATCACTCCTTGGAAGGTCTTTCCTAACTAGCCACACTATCAGAACCATATTAACCACAGTGCCTAACACCTGGAAGGCATTAAATTAAATATTTGTTGAAATAACAAGTAAATGAATTAATGGATGAGCTCATTTGTATTATAATATCAGTTATGTTTTTTCCAAAGACACTAAAGAAAGTTTGTATTATTTTTACTTTCATCTAACCTATTTTTAATGACAGTTTTTCAGGAAAAACTAAGTGGCATGTTTCCAAAATTAATACATTTACATCAAGGATAAAATAATTTACATCTTTGACATTCGAGTAAATTACCCAAGAACTGAATGATTTTTGCACCACAGCTGATTTTGCACCAGCTATGAGTGGGAGAGAGTTAATGGTACTGAATTGATTCAGTTAAGATTTGACAGTTTATGAACATAGGCAATTATCCATATCAAAAATTCAGTTTTCCTACAACCTGCACTTTCATTTATTATGCACTGACACTCATAAATTACCTCTTCCACACTATCAACTAACTTGTAAATATCTGAGGTATCCTAAAGTAATACTGTCTGCCAGTTAAGTTTTGACAGCAGCTTTATCTTGTAGACTAGTATTTCCTATGACAACAATATGAATACCTTGAACGTACTTAGCAATATTTTTGTTGCTGCTGTTCAAATGAATGGAAAAAAATGGGATTGTTAAGGTGAAATGAAAATAGAACACAGGTCATCAGAAAAATAGTGAAGACTTGACCTCAATTATATGCCCATTTGCAATAAGCAGATTAACTGTGGGTTTAATAATGAGAGAAAAATTACGTGTAAGAAATAATAATAGTGCATTGGGAACATTTTTTAAAACCTGAAATAGGGTTGCAAGTGATATTTAAGTGCATAATGCAACTATATATAAATCCTATATGTAGAAAAGAATTAATTATGAAGAAATGCAATAAATGTTTTTAGTGTCTGTATCTGGCCAGTAGCATTTGAGATTATTTCTCCCTCTCCTTTCCATTTTTTTTTTTTTATGTTTTATTTACTTTTTGAGAGAGAGACAGTGCAAATGGTGGAGGTGCAGAGAGAAAGGGAAACACAGAATCTGAAGCAGGCTCCAGGCTCTGAGCTGTCAGCACAGAGCCCGACGCGGGGCTTGAAATCATAAACCACGAGATCATGATCTGAGTCGAAGTCGGACGCTTAACTTACTGAGCCACCCAAGCACCCTTCCATTTTTTTTTTTTTTGGTACTTCTCAAATATTTTATCCTGAGTGTGTTTTAGTGGACAATTATTGTTTTCCTGGCTGTTGAACATTTAACCCTTCATTCCTAATAATACTCCAACATCCCTTTTGAGGAATCCCTCATGGAATATGGTTTAATGAGAGGTAATGCTTCTCTGTTACCACAGATAAGAATGGGGCTACAGTCTTCCCTTGAGTAAAGCTCTGCCAATCAGATGCTATCTTTATAGGACTTTGTTTTTTAGCATGTGCTAAAGATATGGAAAGAAATGAAGATCATACGCATTCCAGTAGCCAACAGCAATGTGCAAACCAGAGTCTGTGGATGCAATAATCTTTGCTAGTATTTCTACCACCTACTACTCCTCACTAGCTCCTGCCCATTTCCCAAGGTTGATCCTCACATTAATTGTGCAAAAAAATAAATCTTTTTATCCTTTAAGATAGTTAGTTTCTATTGCTTGTGACCAAGAATGACAAGATGTGTTACTTTTACAAATCCAAATCTTGTCAGCTCTACCTTCAAAATATATCGAGAACAGACCTGTTCTCCCCTCCCCCATCACCCTTTTCTAGGCTAACATCTTCCCTTACCTGAACTATTGCAGTAGCCCCCCCCAACTCATCTCCCCATTTTCACCCTTAAACATTCTCTGTCTATTCTCAGTAAAGCAACTAGAGCATTCCTGTGAAAACAGAAGTCAGCTCTTGTCACTGTGCTCAAAAAACTTTAATAGCTTCCCATTCATCACCTACTCCTCTCCCCTTCACAGTCACCCCAGGTCCCCCTTTGCCTCACTTTTTTTTTTTTTTCATTTCATACCTGATCTGGGAAACAAAGGCAAAAGAAACAATTGAATTTCCTTACAACTTACAGCCCATTGGCAAGTCCTTGAGACAGGCAGAATGACACTCCTCTAGGAACTCAACTGCCTCAACGATGACACTTTGCTAAAGGCAAAAAGCAATCTTAGCTTAACATTACCCTGACCTCCGGGATCCTGTAAGTCTACCTTAACACATAAAAATTCCTTTGGAAACTTCCTTTATCTCTACCCCTCAAGTTATACATTAGCAATCATCCTCCAAGCATTTGGCCCACTGATATACATCTGAAAGATCTCATGACTGAGTTTTTACTAAACAGTAATAAATGACTTTTCCTAATCCCCTCGGATCCTGGGAACCTTGCCTCCAAAATATTTTGGAGACTTGCTCTGTCCCTAACCTCCTCCTAACTTGAAAGTATATAATCAGTCACCTGTCAGAACCCCAGTGTAGCTCTTTCTGCCTAGGGGTCCCATCCCTGTGCTTTAATAGAACCACCTTTTTGCACTGAAGTCATCTCAAGAATTCTTTCTTGGCTGTTGGCTCTAAACCCAAACATTTCCACATCAATACCATTATTACCTGCAGTTCAGTCATTGTTTATCCTCTGTCTCTCCATACTAGAATGTGAGCTCCATGAAGGCAGAGCATTTTGTCTGTTTTGTTCCCTGACATATTTCCAGTGACCAGGTCACTACCTGCCACATTATAGGTACTCACATTTTTTTCAAAGAAAGAATAAGCAAAAGAAGAAATGGGGAATGAAAAATGAAAAGGAGGAAGAAGGGAAAGATCTAAGAAATTTTAAATACTACATGTTATAATGAAAATTTAGTCATTTATCAATTGTTTTAAAGTTTCTTTTAAAAAAGTTTTTATTTAAATTCCAGTTAGTTAACATACAGTGTAATATTAGTTTCAGTTGTACAATGAGTGGTTCAACACTTCCATATAACCCCCAGTGCTCATCAAAACAAGTTCCCTCCTCAATCCCCATCACCCATTTCCCCCCCCCCCCCACCTCCTCTCTGGTAATCATCAGTTTGTTCTCTATAGTTAAGTTTTCAAGTTTTTAAAAAAATCTTAATTTATTTATTTGAGAATGAATGTGAGTGGGGGAGGAGGAGGAGAGAGAGAGAGAGAGAGAGAGGCAGAAAGAGAATCCCAAACAAGCTCCATGATCGGTGCAGAGCCCAATGCAGGGCTTAATCCCACAACCATGAGATTATGACCTGAGCCAAAATCAAGAGTCAGAAAGCTTAACCAATTGAGCCCCCCAGGTTTTCAAACTTTTTGAATATTTCTTCAAATGAAACATCACAATGAACTCCTATATATAAAACAGATAAGAGCCAAGCTGAATTGAAATAGGGGAAGAGAGATCCTGACTTGACTTCATAAAGACTCTGCAGAAGTTTAAGTTTTTTCTAGAACACAAAATCTGAAAACCACTGACCACTGAATTTGAAGGATCAGACCCTTAACTTATAGAACAAGAAGTTGAGATTTACTCCTAATAGAAATTCACACCCATTTTTGAAGTTATCTTGTAAAAAAGGTAATTGTTTTTTAATCTGAATCTAATTAATCTCCAAATCTGATTTTTTAAGTAAATACAGGAACCAGAGAAATGATCAATTACACCATAAGGATACAATCAGCAAGATCTGGACTTGCAGACACTCTGCAACAAAACCTGGTTTCTCCAACAAATAAACAGCAAGAAGAAAATGAGCAACAAAGGGGTAATCAATAGATCTGACTTAAGAGACATATAACCAAGCATAGTATATGGATTTAATTTGGATCATGATTCCAACTTTAAAAAAAACATAAGAGTAGGATTTCTGCTTCTCCTATATCTGAATAAACTGTTAAATAACCAATTCTTTTGCAAATAACAACTATACATATTGAGGAAAGTGCAAAAAAATGTTCTGAACAGTGGAAAAAAGCAGTGATCAAAAGATTTGCAGAGGAGTAAAAACTTGGGCTGACATGGGAGAAGTTTCACAACTTTATGGCTATTAGAATATGAAAACTCTTGGGGCGCCTGGGTGGCTCAGTCAGTTAAGCATCTGACTCTTGATTTTGGCTCAGGTCAAGATCTCATGGTGGTGAGATTGAGCCCCACATAGGTCTCTGTGCTAAGCGTGGAGACTGCTTGAGATTCTCTCCCCCACCTCTGCCCGCCCCTCTACCCTTCTCTCACTTGCATGTGTGCACGCACTCTCTCTCTTTCCCTCTCAAAAAATAAAAATAAAATAAACAAAATTTTTAAAAAGTGTTTAAACAGAGATAGTATCAAGTCTGGTGAGGATGTAGAAAATAGGACCTCTTATACATTGCTAGTGTGGGTGTTTCTTGCAATTAAACACACAATTGCTTAAGATTCAGCAATCCCATTCCCATATATAAGAATGCTTGAGGAAATTTTATTCACAATTGCTAAAAAGTGGAAAAAACTCAAACGTATATCATTAGTGAATGCATCAACAGAGAGCGATACATCACATCCCACGTTTGGGATGTACTCAGCAATTTCCATGCAACCAAAAGGATGATTCCTAGAAGAATTACGTTAAGTGAAATAAACCAGAAACAAAAAGCTAAATGTTGTTATGATTCCATTTATATGGATTCTGAAAAAGATAAGGCCAAAAACAGATTAGGCTGAGGGTAAGGAGACAGGTTTACTACAGAGCCACAAAAAACCTTTTGGGGATGGTAAAGTATTTACATCTTGAGTGTGGTAATAGCTACACAAATGTATACCTTTGTCAAAACTCATGAATTTTACTGCATACAATATCTCGATAAACATACATTTAAAAAGAACAAAATGGAATCTGTTTTCAAAATTTTTCCAGAATGGGAAATACAATAGTTAAAATCCAAAATTAACTGGATGGACTTAACAGTAGAATATAGGTGATAGAGGAAAGAGTCCATTAACTTGAAAATAGATTAATAGAAATTATTCAACAGTAACACCAAGAGAGAAAAAGTTTGGCTAAAAAAAAAAAATGAGAGCTTCAAGAACCTGTGGGAAAACATCACATGTAATTGGAGTCCCATTGTTAAGAAACAATGGCCCCAAATTTCTCAAATTTGTCAAAAGACTTGGATAGCTTTTGCCACAAGAAAAGTTTCTACTTCCAGAAGATCCGCAAACCCAACATAGGATAAATACAAAGTAAGTCTTACATATCATAGTCAAATTGCTGAAAACCAAAGATAAGTTTTAAATCCGTGATGACTAGGCTACTGAAATTGCAGCAAGCATATGAGACCAAGTAAACTGTGTGAGATGCTAAGGACCAGAGAGCACAGACAGGCAAAGAAATTCTCTATTTTGGACAAAAAAGGTAAATCAGAGGAAACTTAAAATTCAGGCAATTGTATGATTCTAAAAGTTCTTAACCTTTGCCCTATAGTGAGTGAACTAGAAACTTCTCTTAGATTCCAGTGCCTTTGAGCTCATGTCCCATAAGTTGTCAATTCCTGCACTAATAGATGTCATTTGCGAGCATTTGTGAGGATTGCATAAAATAGTATTAGTGTGGAGAACAGTGCATTGAAAGCATTCACTAAATGCTAGCTGTTACTATTATTATTTATCTGACAAATATTTATGAGTATTTATTATACACCAGGCACTGTGCTGGACCCTGGGGATAAAACTATGAACAAGCTGATGCAGTCTTTGCCCTCATAGAGCTCAGAGTTCAGTGAGGTCTATCTCAACAATCCCCATTCCAGCCCACTACTTTCCTCTTCATACAACTGGAGTTCACAAGGCCATACGACATCCTAACCATCCATGGTAGATAGGTAATTTCATGGTAATGTGTATAAAGTAGAAAAATGTTTCCCTAATGTACACTAACATGAAAGTTGTGATGCTTGATATTGTCACAGATGTGATAAAAAAGCCCAATGCTTTATCTCTCATTATTTTTACCTTCTCTTTCACACACAGTTGAATTTATTTTATAGAGGCTATTAAAATATTAGGCTATTTTCTCCTTCATTAAGCATAATTTGCTTTAATTTTTCATTAACATTTTGCCTGCTTCTCTTTTTGAAAATTAAATGGAGCTGGTATGTAGAGTATAATAACGAGTTGAGATGTTTATCAATATTTTAAAATTACCTTGTTTTATTTTCCTAATTAAAATATTGTTCATTTGTTTTCTTTTCTTTTCGCATTAATGTGACTGACCAAGGAATGTATATGCATTAAATCACTGCTCTTGGGAACACCAATATGAAATTAAAAGTCGTTATGTTATCATACAGCAGATATCTCTAGACAGCACTTCTATATTGCTTGATTTTTAAAATTGTGAACATGGTTTACTTTCATAATTTAAAAGTTGGGGAAACAAAATAGCCCTAATTATGCCATTCTCCTTATCAAACCCTTGACTCTCTATTAGTTATCAATAGCATACATCCAAGCACTTTCCCATGAACACTCAAGGTCTTTTACCAACTCTCCCCCATACCAGATAGAACAAATATGTTTCCATGCTATGAAAATAAGAAACATAAATTAAAAGACCCATTTCCTGGAATCTCTTAGACTACCTTAAGGTAGGAAACACAATTCATATATTTATCTGAAATTTTTAAATGAGAAATTAAATAAATCATCTATCCATAAATTTTACAATAGTGCAAATCTCAAAAACAAAAATAAAAAAAAAAAGCTTGAGTTTCTAGTCTATTAGTCTATTTCATTATCTGTTAGAATTGTAATGAATATATTTACTATCTTACTATCTTAGGTCCCTAAAGAAAAATCAATTGTGTTTGATTATCACAAGATTATCAAAAGGAAGGGATTCTTTAGTAAAACCAACTTTGTAAAACCTGGGTCATGAGATACTAAAACAAAGCAAATTAAATTAAACATTGATTATTTACTTAATGAAACACTGAAACATATAATAGAAATGTCATAATTAAAAATCACAAGTCTAATACATCAGATTTTCTTAAATATTACATACACATTTATCAAACTAAATACAAATTATATTGATTACAAAACTTCTTACTACTTTTATACTTCAAGTAGTTAGAAAAGTATTAATACTCTGAATTTAAATTTATGCTTTTCATTATTTCTATACTATTCTTATTATCATTCCTCATTCCTCTTAGGGGTTGCTTTCCTAAGGTTACAGAAATATTAATTACCTTGAGGGGTATAGTACCAAATAAAACAACCAAAACCATCCATGCAAGCTTGCCAAGGTTACAGATTCTGGACTGTCAGCACATTGAGCCTAGCTCTACCCTTCAAATCTTAGTTACTGATCTCCAGGCTATACTTCCTTTTCATATTTACTTTCTGTGGAAAGACTCTAATATGAAATCTAGGATAAGGTATTTTGGGCAAAGAAGAGTCAAAATCAATAAGAACAGTAGGGGATAAATCATGGAATATTAGAGCTAACAGACACCTGAAAATCAGTCTCTGCTCACTTCATTTTTCTAAATGAGAAAAAGAAAAGAAATCAGATAACGGTGGCAAGGGGACTATGATTCCTTTCTAATAATCTAGGAATAATGATTTTACAGTCATGATGAAGGATGCTGGCAATAAAAAAGAAGACTAATGTGACAGGCAAGGTAAACAAAACTTGAAGGCTTGCTGGTGACTGATTAGATGTAGGAAGATAATATAAAGTTCGAAGTGCAAATTTTTATAACAGGTAACATGCTACAGGGAGTTGATTTTCTACAAGGTTTAGTACATTTACAGTAGAGCTTGCCTTATTTCTCAAGGCAGTAAAATTGGTAGAGCCCCTGAATGGAGTGACTGGCGCTGAACAGTGCTATCTTATATCCCCAACAGGATTGGCTATCCAATTGGTTTTTCTTCATGTGGTGCAATCATTTGAGGTGTTTTAAAACAGTGCTACTCAAAGTGTGATCTGTAGATTAGAACCAGTTTATAAACATATAGAAAGTTTAACAGCAATTGAACAGTGCTGTGACATCAAATGCATGCTCAGAATAATTTAGCAAAAATGGTCATTGGGAAGGATTGAAAAAACTCCTGGTCTTTCACAGACAGTTTGAGAAGCTGTTTTCAAAGAGAAGAGAAGGTATTTACCCTATATGAAGTTATAAAAGCAGTGATAAAACTTTATATTGTATGAGACTGCTATAATAAATATATACATTTACCCTTGGTAACAGTGGAAATATATTAGCCGAAAAAAGATTAAATGAAATAATATATTTTAAATACTTAGAACACTGCCTGCTACATAGAAACACTCAATAGGTGTTCCCAGTGATGATGATGATGATGGCCATGATGTCAGTGACAATGCTACAGTTGCCAGTTCTGTTTTTGCTCTTCTATAACCATCAAGGATTTCCATTCTGTTCCCAAGCTGCTGCAGTTTGCAACCACTGTGCTTACTGGTCCCTCGCTGCTGGGGTAGGCCCCACCCTAGGGGCTCTACCTTGTCATTGTGCCATTCCAAACACACGTTTATCAATAATCATGGATTTCCTCCCACAGCAGCCAAACCCCATGGCTCTTTCTCTTTCTGCATCAGCTTGAATGGGAGTTACCAGGATATTGTCTACCAAGAAACCTAGCACTGCCTTAGGCCGCTTAATAATTAAAATGTGTAGTGTTGTTTGTGAAAGTCAGCTCCCACCTTCCTTGCAGGTTTATGTAGATTTACAAGAGAATACAAGTTGATTTAGAGAGTTATAGTTGAAAGAAACACAAGAAATCACCGAATGAAGGTTAAGGCGTAAAGCTTCAGTAACAGTATGTCTGCGTCAGTCCAGCTCTGTCATTGCCTAACTGTGTGACTTTTGGTAAGTTATTTAACCTCTCAATCTTCTCTCAGCCTAAGGTAGTAATTTATCTCTCTTGAATCAGTGACTATCAAAGCATGTGCTCAATAAATAATAGCTGTTATTACTGACACAATCCTACCATTTACAGAGGAGAAAACTAGGTCAAAAAGGCCAAAGATCACATGGTCAGTCTACAACTGAACTAGGACCAGATGTAAATGCTCTTTCTCATACGCCTAGCTGCCGTTTACCACTTCATTCTGCAATTCCACAAGTTCTTAAAGATGCCTCAATATTGTATTTATTTTGTCTCCCTGGAAAACATGGGCAAATAATACATATTGGGTTCAGTATGTATTTTTATTTTGTGCATTCATTAAATCTGGAAATGCAGTGGTATGGACCTGTGGATAGACAGAACAGGGTAAGGGGTGAAGAGGGGGAGAATAAATGCAACTGAGTTATAATTCCGGTGTATCCAATGGATGTGCCACCACTGGCTAGCCTCTGCCTTCGCTGGCTACAGGAATTCATATATATTAATGAGGTGGGTTTACAAAATATTAAAAATCACCATAATTGTGATTTGACTCTATAAACGATTATATTAGGACTTTCAGTTACAAACAACAGAACCAGCTCACTCCAGCTAGTTTTAACAAAAAAAGGCCAATCATTCCCAGAGGCTAAAGCTGCTTGCAGCAATACCCAGAACGTCCACCAGGGTGTCTCCAGTGCTCTAGGAACAAGTACGGATATACCAGCAACCTTCACCCCTGATGCCACTGAGAGCTCCGCGCCTCACGGCCAGACTCTACACCACACTTCCTTCCTCACGATGCTCTTTTGCGTCCAAGGCATTCCACGAGGGCTGCTAATGGCAGAATCTATGGCACATGCTGGGTGTCTGAGATAGGAGAGGGACTAGGATAGTGACATACATAGCCTCCGGCTTGCAGATGTAGAACTCACAATGTGGGAAATTACCAGCATTTATCAAGAGTGTTTAAAAGGTTCTGGGAGTTCATAATATACCAAGTGTTCACGGTAATGCTCATGCAGGTTTTCTCTGGAATGATGTTCTGTTCATACGCCCCAAACATATTCACTATAAGGCATATGCAAAGTCAGATAATTCTCCTTTTATTTTTATTTATTTATTTTTTAAAGTAAGCTCTACATCCGATGTGGGGCTTGAACTCACCACCCTGAGATCAAGAGGGGCATGCTCTACCGAATGAGCCAGCCAAGTGCTCCAAATCCTTTTTGCTTCTTCAGGTTCAAAGCAAATATTACTGCTCCTGTGAGCCTTCTTCCACCTAACCTCTGACGAAGTGCTCCCACCTCTGTGTTCCTGCAGTACTTGACTCAAATCACGCTGTGCAGTGGTGCGTGTACAGTATTATTTTTGTGTTTTGCTGTTCATAGTGTATTATTTTGAGAGGCCCTCTCTAAAAGGCAGGGAAGTCACATCTTTGTAATCTTACCATCCCTACCTGCCATCCCCCTCCACTGCCCTCTAGCATAATACATGCAATATGGTATCCATTCAGTATATTTTTGTTGGACTTGACCAAATTGCAGGTTAGTGTTTTTAATACATTACACCTTGAAGTTTATGAGGTTTTTATTTGTTATTGCTGAATACATGAAGGTGGCTTGTGAAATCAATATTACTGCTTTACAGTCACATGCTATACGTAAGTAGGACTTTTGAACATAGAGAACAAGCTAAATTTAGTATTTTTCCAAAGTTAAGTATTTCCAATCCTTAAAACATTTTTAAAAAGCATTGTGCTAATGAAAACTGGTTAATAGCAATGGGATATTTTAAGTGTTTACAAAATCCCTTTAGTCACCAGCTTGTAAATGAATGTATGTATAATATGTATCCATATTTGGCATACTTTTGATTTAATGAGTAAATATTCTTTGAATGTAGTGGCTGATAAGGCATCAACAAAGACCCCAAAATCCTTTATCTAAAAACTGAAACAAAGACATGGGAGAACTAAGCTTATGTATTATGAATTTTAATATCAAGGGAGGAATGATGTTTTTTTAATCACCATACCTCCCAAACCACACTGTAAGTTCTTTTTATTTTTGCCTTTATATTCCAGAATCTAGCATAGTAATACAAAGTTAGTAAATACTGCTTAAATAAATAAGTGAAAGAATAAATATATGAAACCAAACAAAAATCATACCTGAGAATGACAATAATAGCCAACCACACTAGAAAATTATGTTTCATATTTTATACAGAGAAACTGAGCTCTAAAAAAATAGAATACATTATATCATCATTTCCTGGGGTGCCTGGGTGGCTCAGTCCGTTAAGCATCCGACTTTGGCTCAGGTCATGATCTCACAGTTCGTGGGTTCGAGCCCCGTGTCGGGCTCTGTGCTGACAGCTCAGAGCCTGGAACCTGCTTTGGATTCTGCGTCTCCCTCTCTCTCTGCTCCTTCCCTGCTTGGGCTCTGTCTCTCTCTCTCTCTCTCTCTCTCTCTCTCTCTCTCTCTCTCAAAAATAAGTAAACATTAGAACAAAATTATCATTATTTCCTAAGGTTGTTACAATCTGCAACCTTAGCATTTCTAAGATAGATATTTCCAATAAACAGTCTGACTTTAATTTTAGTTGGGGTAGATATAATTCTTGAGATAACCAGAATATTTCCCTATCCTCATCCCTTTCTTGCACACAATGCACAATGTCTAAATATCCATCTACTAAACATCATAACTGTGTTTCTGGTTTGAAGGGTTGAAAAACCTAAGAAAGTTTTAAATACTTTGAAACATTATTTTTGATTGGTGAAAGAATAGAGGAATTACTCACTCTATCCTAAGGAGAGAACACTTACAGAAAAAAAAAAAAAAGAAAGCATATGCTTATTGATTGGAAAAATAAAAATGAAACAATTACTTTATCATTCAGATTAATAATTTCCTCCCTTCTTCCTCAACATCACTTCAAGAAGTGCTATAGGGGATGATGATGTTTCTGGAAAATAGGATTCATTACTAGAACATTGGACTCAAGTCCTGATGCTGCTTACTCTGTGATGTTAAGCAAATCACTTACCTTATTTGAGCCTTAGTTTTCACATCTATAAGGTTGCATAAAAAATAATGTTCATTCCACCACTTTCATAGTTGTATGAATTAAGTGAAAAATCCACACAGATGAAAGAGCTTCTATCAATGAAAATTCTACAATTTCCAGAATGTAGACAGTAGTACAACAGTAGTCCTAGTGACTGAACAAGGTGAAATAAGGGACATTGCTGTCTTCATTTTATCACTGAGTGACCTGGACAGAAAAGTACTAAACCCCAAGCAGTAATTAATTCTGTAGTATGGCAGGGAGTTTGGCCTTCAGATAGCTTTAGTGTTGAGTTTCTTTACTTTGCTACAAGTTTCTTCACTTTGCCACAAATTCTAGCAGTTATGACAATCTATAACCTGACTAAAATGAAAGCTTAGCCTACAAAATCAGGAGGTGTTGTACTCAGCAAATAATGTGTAGGAAATGGGTCTTCTTTCAGAATGCCAAGAGCCCTCACAACAAAATTTAATTGGAGAAATGGCTCAGCTCCTATCAACCTATTTCAGGCCTTGAGAAGAACAAGACACATGGACTTGGAAAGGCTGAAAAGGATAAAATATTATAACAACAAAACTAGAAAAGCATAAAAGATATTTTTTAAGTTTATTTATTTTGAAAGAGAGAGATAGCACGCGCACATGTGTGCACACATGGGTGGCATAAGCAGGGGAAGGGCAGAGAGAGAGGCAGAGAGATCGCAAGCAGAGTCCCCACTGTCAGTGCAGAGCCTGATGTGAGGCTTGATTTCCGTGAACTGTGAGATCATGACCTAAGCTGAAATCAAGGTTTAGGCATTTAACCGACTGAGTCACCCAGGCACCCCAAATAATAATTTTAAAAAACTAGTGATATGAAGCTATTATGAAGTAGATGATATCAAATAATTTCTAAAATCAATGGATTTTCATTTAATAGAAATAGGCCATCATATACAATAAACGGTATATATGTATACATATCAATATGTGTGTGTATATATATACATATATATATATACATTTATAAATTTGTAATGAGTTAGTCATGAATATTGCAAAAACTGAATGATTTATTTTACCAAAGGAAAAATAACTTTAGGCCAATGAATCTAGAAGAGTTTAATTATGCTCTATGGGTTTTTTTTCCCATGAATAGAATTTCTTGCCAAATACACATTTCTGTGATTTGATCATGATCACTTAATGAGCTAATAATATATTTTAAGCATTCCTTGCTTTTTTTACACACACAAATTACTTTCTCATGGGAGCTTTTGCATTTTTCTCATAAAAGTACATTTTTAGAGCCTTATTTAAAGTGCCTTTTGTAACATGTTTAGCTTGTATTTATTTGCATTCTCATATAAATGGCAGCTCTTGGAACTAGAAGGAATCTTAGAGATCCTGGATCCAAATCATTATTCTACAGATGAAGAAACTAAGAGTCAAGAATGATGGGGAACTTTCCCAAGGTCATATGAGCAGCCTATGATACAGCTGAGTCAGCTGAATCAAGAATCTACACTCAAATGTCTTTGTTAGGACAGGCAGTTTGAGATAAACATAGAGGACGTTTTATAAACACAATTTTTAAATTAGGTAAATAAATGTAAATAGATGTAATTTTCAATACAAGTTCAGGTTTATCTGGTATAAGATGGGTCCAGTACCAATTTTCTTAGGCATTTGTGACCTCCTGTTTCTAAGTCATTTTTAAAACATTATTATACAGTAATGAATGAAGAAAATTGAAAAACTCAAAGTAATAAAAAGAAAATAGAATTATTCATAGTTCTACATAAACAAAAATACATCTGAGGTTTGGGTGTATTTACCTCCAGTTGTTGTATTTAAGCTTTTTGCATTTTTTAAAACATAATTATTGTCAGAATACATATTTATTTATTATAAACTAAGCAGTTGTTTGTGGCAGTATCCTGCTTTTTAAAATTATTTAAAAAATTTTTAATGTTTATTTATTCTTTGAGAAAGAGAGAGAGAGCATGAGAGAGAGGAGGAGACACAGAATCCGAAGCAGGCTCCAGGCTTCGAGCTGTCAGCACAGAGCCCTAAGTGGGGCTTGAACTCACTAACCTTGAGATCATTACCTGAGCCGAAGTCAGACTTTTTTTTTTTTTTAAAGGAAAGATCACTATTTTTTTTAAATTTTTTTTTAAACGTTTTATTTATTTTTGAGACAGGGGAGCATGAACAGGGGAGGGTCAGAGAGAGGGAGACACAGAATCCGAAACAGGCTCCAGGCTCTGAGCTGTCAGCACAGAGCCCAATGCGGGGCTCGAACTCACGGACCGTGAGATCATGACCTGAACCGAAGTCGGCTGCTTAACCAACTGAGCCACCCAGACGCCCCCTGAAGTCAGACGTTTAACTGACTGAGCCACCTAGGTGCCCCTAAATTATTGTAAAAGCTAAGTGCTCTATTTACATTTAGATACAGTATTTACTTGTTTTGATATGTAGCAAAAACTTATTTTTAAATATTTATTTTTATGCATATAATTTTTTAAGTAATCTTTATTAAGGAATTTTTTTATATATAAGGATTCATATCATGGCATCATTTATAAAAGGATGCTGGATACTGCGTATTTACCTACCTTTTATAACATCTCTTCCATCTATGATCTACTCTCTCTTCATAATTTTTTGCAGGAAAAACAGGACACTGAAAATTATTTTACATCGCTTGACTCTTTGTAAGGTTAAACATTTTCCCATGTATCTCTTTACTAGCTGTATTTTCTGCTTCATGAACATTGTTAAAATGTACTTATTTTTATCAATGGATTTTTTATATTGATATATGTTAAAATAATACAAATTTAAACTATTTAAACAAATGCACCAAAAGTCTGCCATATCATTTTTTACTATGTATATCAAATTTTCATAACTGAGTAACAAACTTCAGGGGGAAAAACCCTAAAACAGTGCTAATGTAATATTAATACCTAATGATAAAGGGATCAATTCATTTAGAAGGTGTAATAATCCTAAATATATATGGACCCAACATCAGAGCACTCAAATATATTAAGCAAATACCAACAGATTTGAAGGGAGAAATAGACAATACAGTAATAGCAGCAATACCCCACTTTCAACAATGGATAGATCATCGAGACAGAAAATCAATAAGAAAACATTGGATTTGAACCATGCTTTAGACCAACGTCACTAACAGACATGTTAGTGTACAGAACATTCCATCCAACAACAGCAGAATACACATTCTTCTCAAGTGTACCTAGAACATTCTCCAGACCTAAGATTACACAGAATGCTAGCATATGCCTTTCTCCCCACGTCTGTCTGCTTTGAAGCCTTTGAAGTCTACTCTTCCTACACCTCTGTATAGCACTTAGCAAGTTTTCTTTAACTTTCCTGTTTACTATGTATTTTCTGTCCTATTATGTGCCATCCCCAACATGATACAACGTTCAATACTGAGTAAGTCATTGGTAAATATCTGCAGACTTTAGAAAATAAATGACATCTATGTCCAAAGATGATAAGGTAATTACAACATATTGTCATATTATATAAGTTTTCATATTATCAATTCCTTGATACGTAGTTTCATACATACAAGACATCTGGTTCTTGGATGCGCACATGAAATGGAAGGAGCCATTTTATACCAAGAATTACGAAATCACTTTCTCAGGGATTATAGGAATATAAACCTTAAATATGGTACCCATGCTTGTTTGATTCCATCTGAAAATCTGAAAAAAATGGAAAAATGGAGAAAAGAGACTTAACCAGAACTCTCCCAAAAGATTGGCTTGTAAGCAGGTAAATATTCAATAGTCTTTCTGAAACAAGATTCCGAAATAAGAAAATCATTTTAAGGGCACCTGGGTGGCTCAGTTGGTTAAGCATCCAACCTCGGCTCAGGTCATGATCTCACGGTTTGTGAGTTCGAGTCCCGTGTCGGGCTCTGTGCTGACAGCTCAGGGCCTGGAGCCTGACTCAGATTCTGGGTCTCCCTCTCTCTCTGCCCCTCCTCTGTTCACACTCTGTCTCTCTCTCTCAAAATAAATAAAGATTAAAAAAAAGAAAAAAAAAGAAAATCATTTTAGTATTTTCAGATATATTGAAAATTACTTTAAAACAGGTTCCTTCAGGATGCAAATACTCAACAACATAACTCATTTCCATCTTTACTCAGAGGAAGGTCATTTAAATTAGCTTTGTGAGAAAGATAAGACTCTAATTAGCAGTTACAGAAGGTACTTACAAGCTTCGGGGCCCAATTACATGCTAAATTTTATAAAATACTGTCACTCTGAGGAAGTGCCATTAAGTACATATCCCAATAATAAGAGTGAGCCAACTAGGAGAAAGTAGGAGGCAGAATGCCAGGCAGAGGAAACAGCAAGTAATGACATGCATAAAGACCCCAAGGCAGAAAGCTTCGTATATCTGATAGGAAAGAGCCCCAGCGGCTGCAGCATAGAAGACAGGTAGGGAGGCCTAGAGGTGAGTTACAGAGGTAGGCGGAGGCAGACCAGCCCAGGTTGATAGGTCTGGAAAGGAGTTTGGAATTTATTTGAAGATGATATTCAAATTCACAGCCTGGAACCCTGATTACCACCAGTTCACAACTTTCCATCAAATTCACCCCAGGACCAACAACTATGCCCAGTCACCTGCATAGGCCACACCTTTTCTGGTAGGTAGATCCACCAAGGACACCAAAATAACATTCAGTTACTGGGGAGCACAAGAGTTTTTAGAAAATAGAATGTGCCTGATTTTAAGCAATAACTACCTCTGGTCCAAGACCCCAACTTGTATCTTATTGCAGAGCATATCTCTGTACCTAACTTACATTCCCTAGACCACCACTGTCACCACTGAGTGCGTAAAATCAAAAAGAGCAGAGAACTTACTGCCCTGCCCCACTCCTTTACTTCCCAGGGTAGGCCAGGTATATTTGTTGAATGTATGAAGTAATGGATACAAGTAATGAAGATGTTTAAGTTTATCCCAAAGTGGTCTCATTTTTTAAAACCCTGAGATTTACAGACGAAGCACTGAGACTTATAGTGGTTTCTTTGTTCCTTCTTGGTTTCTATGTCTTAGTGTATTGCTTCAGGAAAGCTGTACTGCACTAGGAGGCAGGAGAAAGAAACGTCGGTTCCATCACTTACAAACCAGAGGACTATGAGCAAGCTGCTCTAGGCCTGGAGAGTTTCATCTATAAAACTGAGCTTGTTACTACTGCTGAAAATGGAAGGATGAGTCAGATGTGGGGGGAGGGAGGGTTGTTGTGGTTTGTCATCGGCTCTAAGAACTATGATTTTATGAACACAATCAAAATCCAGGAAGAAAACATTAAAGTCTGAGAGGTAAAACTTTGAATTATTTTGCAGATTACCTGAAAGTAAATTATAGTAATTCAGTAGTCAGTTCGGTCCATATCTCTGGGATTATTTCTAATCACCCATAAAGATTTGGCTTCTAACCTTATACACATACATTCACCCACAAACATATATATCTCTTTCTGTTTAGAGCTATTTGCTTAACCAGTAGCTACAGAAAAAAAAAAAAGATACAAAACCTTTATCTCAAACTCGAATGCTTGCAACACTATTGAAGTGTTCCCCTAATATAAATGTTTTTTTCCAACTTTGAACAAGAAACCAATTTTCTCCTAATAATCTCATTATCAGTCCCAAATTTATGACTATTTCACTTCTTTGGATCAGATTAAATTTAAAAGACTATATTAAGATGTTAAATTGGGAGCGCCTGGGTGGCGCAGTCTGTTAAGCGTCCGACTTCAGCCAGGTCACGATCTCGCGGTCCGTGAGTTCGAGCCCCGCGTCAGGCTCTGGTCTGATGGCTCGTCAGGCTCTGGGCTGATGGCTCGGAGCCTGGAGCCTGTTTCCGACTCTGTGTCTCCCTCTCTCTCTGCCCCTCCCCCGTTCATGCTCTGTCTCTCTCTGTCCCAAAAATAAATAAAAAACGTTGAAAAAAAAATTAAGATGTAAAATTGTATGTACCAGATGTTTTAAGGATGTTTAAGTTTCAATAAGATTGGATAAAGTTGTGCTCTTACCAGCTCCTTCAACAGTTCTTCCCAAGGGTTTCCAGTTGAATTCTGCTGGTGAAGTTCTTTGCCCCATTCTATATACACCCTCTCCCACACTGGAAATCGGGATTCAAATGCTTTTTCTGTTACTATTGACCCACTGGAAGAATTTTTTCAGGTGGCATTTCCCCACTTATTCATTTATATTAGTATAGACTACTGGATTTTATTCATTTATTTACATTCCATTAATTATTTATTTTGATGCTAAAATTACCCAGCTATTGGGAGATCCTTCAGGCTGTCCCTTGTGTCCTTTTGACCAATTCCATAATTTTTGAGCACTTCCTTATCTTCCAGCACAACAGACTCATCTTCTATTTTACCTGCCCCAGCCTTGGAATCATCCTTTTCTCCAAAGAGCCAGCAGAGTCGTGGTTCTTTTCACTGGAGAATGAGATTTGGAAATCAAGACTTGGATGCTAGATATACTAC
Organism: Acinonyx jubatus; assembly: GCF_027475565.1. Classification (NCBI taxonomy): domain Eukaryota; kingdom Metazoa; phylum Chordata; class Mammalia; order Carnivora; family Felidae; genus Acinonyx; species Acinonyx jubatus. The sequence continues at coordinate 92,148,605 of NC_069384.1, forward strand.
TGGCTTGTCATTGAGCTACGGGAATTTATTACCCTTTTTCACCACGTATCCATTGCAAGTCTGGCTCGGGAAGACAGTGGATTTTTATTCCCTTTCTCAGTCTCTCCATTTTGAGTCAGAATGGCCCACGTACTTTGCACCCACACACAGACTCATCCCATTGAAACTATTCCCGGTTTCAGTTTGGGATCCTTCTGGAGGGAGGCCTTAGTCACAGGCGTGCAATATAGACCTGTGTCCTCCAGAGTCCGCTGTGCTTCGCCCAGCTCAGCCCCCGAGCTTTCTCAAACCTGAAGCGTCTGCAACACTTTGCAAGGACACCGAAGACAGGGCACGTCAGCGCTCCGACTTCCTCCCTACGCCGCCTCTGATTGGCTGCTGGGCGTATAAGAAACGGTGAATGAGCGGCTGACCCTTGCAGAAACTTGCTGGAGGTCTCCGGGTGGCATATACCTTTCCTCCCTCGTCCATCCGCGGGCAAGCCGAGCCGGGGGAGGATGAGGTCGTCCTGTGTCCTGCTCACCGCCCTGGTGGCGCTGGCCGCCTATTACATCTACATCCCCCTGCCCAGCTCCGTGTCCGATCCCTGGAAGCTGATGCTGCTGGACGCGACTTTCCGGAGCGCACAGCAAGTGGTGAGATGCAGCCCAGCGCTGATTCTCTCTCCCTCTTAAGCAATATTTGGAGGGGGAAGCAAGATTTCCGGACCGCGTCCCACGAGAACGCATATTTTTCTAACGCATTTAGGCGATCGATTTTTAAGGTGGTTCAGTCAGGCTTTTTTTCAGGGTGTCGCATTTTCCTCCTTGCTAGCAGCGGGCTAGATCTGTGTCTTCTCTTCTGCGTTGGTGATCGAGAAGGTGAAGTTCTTGAATCGAATTTGACAACTGTTTAACCCTTCGTCTGTCATAAGCGCCCCCCTTCCTTCTTGGTTTGCAACGTCAAAAAAAACCACCTTACAGCATTTTAGAAGCCACCCTTCCCCCCATTTTCATTCTTCCGTAGGGGCCAGGAGAGAGTGAGCTAAATGTTTTAGGAAGGCTGGCGGGGGGCGGGGGGGGGGCAGTCTCTGATTCCTGGTAATGCAGCCACCTTAAAAGCAGAAGCCGGCACGGGCAGCCTCCCAACATCCTCGGACCGTGGAGCTCTCCGTTCCCGGGGGCTGCAGGCAGGGCTCGTCTAAGCACCTGAGTAACCGCAGGGATCTCCCGTTTCATGCGTGGGGCTTATCAGCTCAGCCCACGGAGGAGGCCAGGAGGCCTGGCAGCCTGGTTAGAGGAGAGGCGGTGGAGGGGGGCGGCAGCATGATGCACTTTTCTGCCTGCCCTGCGGCATTTATTTTATGTCCTCGGCTGTCAAGGAGACAATCTTTACCGAGCCAGGATACTCCTGCTTTTACCCTGGTGGGTGACATTTCTGTGTCTTGTATCATGGGGATGCATCTCTTCCCCCATGGACCGTAAAATAGAACTGGAGTTTATTCTATAGTAAGAGGCATTCGTTTTAGTGGCAGAGAATCTGAAATCTGAACTCCAATCCGCAAAGCTGGGCCTTATTATTCTAACCCTCCTCAATCGCAGGTTATTTTTGTAAGCTCCTTTTTTTTCAGGAGTGACTAAACAAAGAGAAAAAAAATCGTGATTTTTCCTAAAGGGCTGATGTTCCTTTTCCCCTGTCTGTTCTGTGTGTAGGATCACAGAGTCTCTGAGGCTTTGTCCTATCAAAAAGCCCCTTAAGTAGGGTATGGTAGCACCTTCCTACTAGGGATTTGTTTTTCTTAAATCCAGCCATGTTTTCAATCCCAAAGTCCCCTGTTGTCCCTTAGGGATGGTCTGAAGTTACAGACCCCCTCCTTCCCTCCTGCTTACTGACATGGTGAAAGAGTGACCATCCCCTTCTCTAGCGTTTGTTTCAAGAAAGGCAATCTTGTAGCAAGCCCTACGGTCCCTCTCTTCCTTCAGAAATTCTGTAATTTGGGAGTGATATCCTTTTAAGGTTTTGGGGTACAACGGCATTTACCCTGGATGGGTTGTAATGGCCTTCAACAATAAGAATAATGACTAGTAAGAATAAGAAAAACATGAAAAATGGCTATATTGCCTGCAGAGATAGTTGGTTTTCAGGTCATCAAAGAAGTCTTCCTCATCATATGTAATTTGGGAAAAGCCAGGTTTGGAGAAAAGCCTTTCTTCCCTAACTATAGGCTGTCAACCCATCAAGGGCAAGGCCTTTGGGCCCTATGATCCTCTAGCTAGAATGTGCCCTCAGCTGGTGTTTGGGAGTGATAATGAGTGTAAAGCCAGGTCACAAGATAAATGAGGTAACCAAGTATCCTCACCTGACACTGTGGCTTGGGAGTCAGTTTGCACAGAAGTGGCTCTCCTCACTTTTCTTCTAAATTGTGAAATATTAGAAAGATCATTCAGACCACACGGAAGCACATTCTACCCAATAAAGCATTTTACCAATGTCACTCCACATCATCCTGAGGACAAGGCAATGTGACTTAACACATTGTGAGTAAGAGCAGGACAGGTAGAGTCCTGCCTCCCTGAGTCCCGTTCCAGCCAGGCTACTTGCTGGCAGCGAGGCCAGGCAATTACTAACCTTACTAGTCCTCAGTTTTCCCTGTAAAATGGGGTTAATATCTACCTTACAAGGTTGCTGTGAGGTTTAGTAATGCATTCAAATGCCTGGACCTTGTAGTTATTCTTCTAAGAGTTGTTCCAAAGGTCCACTATGGATTATGAAGATCTGTTAGATTGCCCAACTTTGTTCAAATGGTAAAACAAATGTAAACTGGACATGACTTATCTCATTGAAATGTGGAGAGCTACCACTAGATTGCATGGCATGAAGTTTGTTACCCAGACAATTTTAGTCAGAGCTGACTTGCTCAATTACAAAAGTAACTGAAGCTACTTCAGAAGTGAAGCTTGGCCTCTTGGCCTACTTCTTAACACTGTAGGCTCGCGCCCAGCATCAAGAAATACGAATGCTGCTTTTATTCTGTGTCATTGGCAAACACTGCACCCTTTCATGCCAATTCTTCCCTCCTTTACCCTGTGCAGGTGAGTCAGATTATTGAGATTATGTTCATTGTGCTTTTTTTCCTGGGGGGTCCTCCAATATTACCTAAGAAGAAGGTACTGGAGATCTTTCTCTAAAGTCCTCTCAAACACAGATGCTGCATTAGCATCACCTAGGGAGCTTTAAAAATCCTGATACTTGGGGGCACCTGGGTGGCTCAGTCGGTTAAGCTTCCGACTTCAGCTCAGGTCATGATCTCCTGGTTTGTGAGTTTGAGCCCCACGCCCCGCATTGAGCTTTGGGCTGACAGCTTGAAGCCTGCTTCAGATTCTGTCTCCCTCTCTCTCTGACCCTCCCCCCGCCCCACCACTTGCCTGCTCACTCATGTGCTCTCTCTTTCTCTCTCTCAAGAATAAATAAACATTAAAATTTGTTTTTAAAAATCCTGATGCTTAAGTCCTATCCTATGCCTATACCAGATTTACTCGGAGGTAAATTCCAGGCATCAGTTTTAAAAGCTCCCCAGGTGATTTCAATATGCAGTAAAATTTGAGAACAATGCTCTTTAAGGTAAATAAAATGCATTACAGATGTAGGCAATATGTATTCCTTAAACTGAATACATGTTGCTGGGGATGGGCCCTTTTACATTAGCATGGATTAGCTTATCAGATTAGTTGGTTGACACTTTGGCTGTAAGAATCTAAAGGGGATAAAATACTAGCTAGGCAAATTTCAGGGTTATAGCAAAGCCTTCATAAGATGTGAGCAGAACAGCACACAAAAAAGGTCTGGGAAAGGCAGAGGAGAGAGAGGTGTAGATGAAGATTGGTCAGCCAGAGACTAGAGGGACAAAAGTAGGGAGTTGGGCAGGTTCTGGAGGCTGATCTCAGAATGCTGTGCAAGGAAAGATTTTTTTAAAATAGTAATCCCAACAAAGGTGAAGATCCTGAGAAGTTCACACTGCTGAGTTTGGCAATATTCATTGAAAGCAGTAGAAGCATATTTATTCTTTGACCCAACAATCCCTCAGTATGAATTTATTTTTTATATTTTATTTCTTTATTTAAAGAGAGGGGAAGTCTGCACACACGGGAGTACATGGGGGATTGACAGAGAGAGAGGGAGAGAGACCAAATCCCAAGCAGCCTCCATGCTGTCAGCGCAGCTAGACTTGGGGCTCAATCTCATGAACTGGGAGATTATGACCTGAGCCAAGGTCAAGAGTTGGATGTTCAACCAACTGAGCCACCCGGTGGGTGCCCCAGTATGAATTTAAGTACTCAGTGATATAGGCAAGGCTATAGCTGTGGAGATGGAAACATTTTACAGAGTCAAGAACCTTGCTCAACTAGTCAAAAAGTACTGCTGTTTTATGAGAAATATGGGGGAACATTCAGCAACCTAGGTTTCTTTCTTCCTTTTTTTTTGCAGCATTATTTAAAAGAATGAAAGCAAGTAATATTAGAGATTACATAATTATGGTACACATAATTTGGAATACTATACATTCAAAACCTTTAGGTTATAAAATAATGTTTAATGACTTACAGAAGATTTGTACTGTATGTTAAGTGGGAAAACGCAACAAACAGCATATATGCATGCCATTATCCCGCTTAAAATATTTATATCCCAAAACCTGTAGTTATGTATATCTATTTGTCTATCTATACTTAGAGAAAAAGTAGAAGGATCTAATTTAAAATGTAATTTTTTTCTAGGCCATAAGGTTATAGCTTCAATTTTCATATCTGTATATTCTAGTTTTTCTACAATGAACATGTAGTAATAAATGATTTAAAAAAATTTTGTAGATTTCCTACTTCTAAAGTGGAATTGATGTGTACACAATGCCAATGTGATTAATATTTTAGTAATTGTTCTATAAGAACATCAGATTTCTTGACAAGAAGCGTCCTGGATCCCCTGACAGAGCTGTCACAGTGCCATGCTTCATGCTCAATTAGATGTGACACAGATCAAAAGACCACTATGTGAGGTGTTAGGGAGATGCCAAAATGACCTAAAAGAACCTACAGCCTGGTAGAATGGAGAAGACATGTTACTATACAGGTATTAAAAAGGTTAAGAGCTGATAGGCATTACTGAAGAGGCACAGTTCCAGAAGCTCATAGGAGGGAGGGGTTATACGCTGTTTAGAGGAGGGGCCAAAGGCAATAAGGAATCTTAAGGGAGTTCAGAGCAGGGGCGTGGCTTGGCTTACCTTGATCATCTCCCAGCTTACTAGTTCTGTGTATCTTTTTGATGACATAATGTAAAAGATTGTTGAAATTGGCATATTTGCTGAATGTTCCCCCTATTTCTTATGGATGTCAGTGCTTTCGAACAAGTTGAGCAAGGTTTTTCATCTTGTAAAATGCCCCCAAACATCAAAATGCAACATGTCTCCTCCTGGATGTTCTGTGCATGATGCATGTGCCTTCAGGCTGTGTGAGGGTGGTTTAAATGACAGCTGCACTGTCACGCCGTGAAGAACTCCAACTTGTTAACCTTTTTCATAACCATTCATGAACTGGGACTTTTACTAATGGCTGGTAAATTTAATGTGAGAACATTGTAAATATTTAAGTTTTGTCTGCCATTTTCTAGACTTGTTGTGATACATATTTATTCATGTAAATTAGAGATGTCACCAAGCTCAATAGTTTTTAGTTGACTTGATGGAATTTTTGTAAACACATGGCAGCAGAAAGGCTCTAAATAGCTTTAGGGGCAATATTTAATCGGTATTAATCCTGACAGGTGAGCAATCTGAGTCGGGCTACATAGGCGACACCTTCTGATGGATCCAATCAAACATTAAGGTCAGATTGACTCAGCTACCAGGTTTGTTAGATAATGCCTAATTTACAGTTTTCCTTGTTATTTTTCTGAGAACCCTACAAATATAGCCCTGAGCACAGGAATGTTACTGTATTTTAGTGGGACCTTCTGTTTCTAACATGTGGCTTGAGCTTGATCTAAAGACATTTTTGTGAGGTGTGGAAGTGCAGTAACCATTCTTAACCAGTATGTTTTTTTTTTTTTTTAATGTTTGTTTTTGAGAGAGAGAGAGAGTGCATGAGCAGGGGAGGTGCAGAGAGAGGGGGACAGAGGATCGAAGAGGGTTCGGGTTCCACGCGCTAACAGCAGGGAGCCTGATCTGGGGCTCAAACTCCTGAACCTTGGGAATACAACATGAACCAAAGTCAGACACTCAACTGACTGAGCCACCCAGGCTCCCCTTAACCACTCTGTTAATACACAATTACATCTTTTAAAATAATGAGTATATATTATTGCCAAATGAACTGATGTGGGAAATGTGTATTACTTATTTTCTCCATTTTATGTTTATAAAGAATTAAGAAATGTAATTGAATTTCCAAGTGGCAAACCCAGCTATATTCTAACTAATTTGTGTCATATTATGAAATTTTCACAATCTACCTTTCAGTATTCCAAAATAAACTTAAAATACTACCATTTGGAAGTCATCACTCATATAAGAAAAATTGACCAAACACCAACTGGCAAAACAAAAATGAAAGACACATGCCTGATCTTGAGGAGTTTCCAGTGGGGTGAAGGGGAGATAAGCTTATGGACAGTTACAGAGTAGCACTTGAATGACAGACTTCTGACAGAGGCTTTATGGGTTGCTGCAAGAGCCTTAGAAAGGACCTGTAATATGCACCCGGTCATCGGGCATTGAGGATTGTTACCCTTTCACACGGGCATCTACTCTGAGTCATCAAGGTTAAGTGTTTACAGTAAAAATATACGGTAACCTCTATTAAGCATATAGTGAGCATTCACCCTGTGCCAGATACTGTGCTATGTGCTTGGCATGCAATTCATTTAGTCCATGCTAGGATTCTTTGAGGTGGGTGTTCTTATTTTCCTTATCTTACAAAGGAGGAAACTGAAATGCAAAGAAAAATTGCTCAAGCTGACACAATTTATGAGAGGTAGAATCACGATTCCACTCCTGCCTGTCTCACTCTGAACTCTAGAATTTAACCATTGTACGAGCTTGCCTTTCTACAGGACCTTAGTGAAGGAGGTGGGGTAGGAGAACAGGAGGGAGAAAGAAGGGGCATTCCAGTCAGAAGGGACATTCCGGTGGAAGAGGATGATAGAGCCAAGGAACTAAAAGTTGCTTAGACCTCAGAGTGGTAAGGCTGGAAGGAAGCACAGGCCAGATAATGAAGGGCTCTGTGGGCCAAGCAAGGAGCCACTGAAAGGTTTTTCACAGGGAAACCCCATAATCAAGCCCGTGTTCTAGAACAGTCTTTTCTCAGTAGCAGTGTAGAGACACTGGAGTTTAAGGAAGCAGGCGAAGGAGACAGTCCACTTAGAAAGCAATCCAGGTGAGAGGTGGGAGCCTGAACTAATAAAGCCAGGCTGGCCGGCAGTGCAGCTGAACCAGATTTGCTGATGAAGGGATTGTATGGGGTAAAGGAGAGAAAGGAGCCAAAGGTAGCTCCTGGCACAGACTCTAGAGAACTTGGGTGAATGGTGGTGATGATCCTGATTTAGGGGAAGGAGCAGATCTGAAAGTGAAGATAATAGATGTTGGACCTTGTTTTGAGGTGTCCATGGGACTAGTCCAAGGACAGCTTTTCACGAATAGCTTACAGCAACAAGACCAGAGCCCAGGAGGGAGAGAGAGCTGTGCTGCAGATACACATTTGGGAGCGGTTGGTGAATGGGTGGTAGTGGAACTAGTGGGAAAGGATGTGCATAGGGTGAGAGTAAGATTGTGTGATCCTTCTGGGGACACCCGAAGGGAACACCAGTGACAACATAGGAAGAGGAAGCCAGCCCTAAGAGAAATGAGATCCTGACGAACATAATTTTTCATTATTTTACATTTATATAGCAGTCTAGATTTTTTTATTTTAAAATTTTTTTAATGTTGATTTATTTTTGAGAGCAAGAGAATGGGGTGCGGGTGGGCAGAGAGAGATGGAGACAGAGAATCTGAGGCAGGCTCCGGGCTCTGAGCTGTCAGCACAGAACCCGACACAGGGCTTGAACCCACGATCCGCAAGATCATGACCTGAGCTGAAGTCAGATGCTTAACTGGCCGAGCCACGCAGGTGCCCCAGCAGTCTAGATTTTATAAAGGTTCCACCTATCTCATTTTTGCCCTCAAAATCTATGTTTTAAGTTTTGTTTTGTTTTGTTTTCTAAAGTAGGGTCTATGCCCAGTATGGGGTTTGAACTCACAGCCCCAAGGTCAAGAGTCACATGTTCTACCCACTGAACCAGCACAGGTGCCTCACCCCTCATTTTATTTTTATAATAAGTAACTGGCTGGCATGAATTACTTCCACTTATGAAGTGAGGAAACTGAGGCTCAGAAAGGGTCAGTGACATCCCCAAGAGCACATGATTAGTTCAACAGAGACTGGAGTCACATGTCCTGGGCTCCTATTTTGACACTCTCACAGCTGAGCCAGGCTGACCTGAAAACAAAGTCCTCTGTGATGGATTTCTCCTTTTTGCCTCTGGTTCTGTCTCTGTGACCAACACCTACCTGTGGGAATGCTCGTGATAACTTGATGCTAGTTGACTGTATCCTGACGTTTTTTTGAACTCCCACAGTTAAATTAATCTACAGTAGTGTCTCCCAATCTTGTTCTCATGCCCTAGACTTGATTATGTTTGTAGAAGTATTCCAGAGGAAACTGGGGGGAATAAGGAGGAAATCGGTCTGTATGGGCTTGAATGCTAGAACTCAAAAGATTTATATAAGAAATTTAAAAATTATTCTCAAGCAGAATATGAACTCTGATAAATTTTGAATGGCTATGAAAAATGGTTTTGCGTTTTTACTTCTATGAAACACTTAAATATCAATGTTGCATGGCCCATGGTCCACCTGTAATCCATTTGTGTCACACCTGTTGGGAAACTCTCCTCTCTACACTTTGTAGCTATTTAAATACAAGTTTACTATTATTGCTATTAAACACAGATAGTCCCCAAGTTACATATATCTAGGTAATCCTGTAACTTATTGTCAAAACCAGGACATTTCTGAGAGTGCTAGAGGCTGCTATTAATAATCATGCTCGGACAACGGTTTTGAACCAGAATTATTCCCAGACAAATCTGGACAGATGCTCCATCTACATTTATTTGGCTTGTCAACATTCAGCATAATCAAGTCAAAGTTGTAGAATGATTCCTGGACTCCCTGTTCTGCTCAAATCTGACTGTTAACCCTCCAGTGGATCTCACCACCACCACCCCCCCCCCCCATCCCTTCCCTCACCCCTGGCCTCCTGTCCCCTGCAATAGTCGCAGAATAAAAGTACTACATTCCTTAATGGGCACATAGAGCCTGCCACAGCCTGTCCCACACTGCTGAATCCAGTCTCCCTGTTCCCATGACAGTCTGCATGTTTGTATCTGACAACTTTCTTCCTGTTACTTCTGCCTCTCATGCCCTCCCACATGCAGACTTTGGCTAACATTCCACTCATCTTTCAACACCTACTCAGAAATTGTCTCTTTTAGAAACTTTACCTTTTTCCCCAGTCTGCCTTAATCTCTCTTGGTGATTAAGATTCCTTTACACTCTGCTAGCATTTGTGTGTGTGTGTGTGGCCCCTGTATGTTTCTTTCCTTAGGTTGCTGTCTCTTTATGTACAAGCTCCCCCCCATATTCTAGGCTTTCTCAGCTATCATAGACACAATTTCCTTCCTATCTGTTTTAGCGTTTGTTTGTGGTTGGAAGATCATTCATTATAGAAAAACAGGAATTCTTGGTTCTGCTTTCTTTCAGTCTTCTGTGACATCATTTGTCCAAAAGGGCAGACTTAATGCTTTTATGTGCCTATGACCCTGAACTTACCCCAGAACAGTTTTTTGTTGCCCTTTGCAACATTTTTTTTTCTTTTTTGCAAGCCTCACTGTTTTCTGGGTTTCCAACTTCCTCATGCTATTTTTGCAGATTTATGCTTGTTTTTGAATTTGTAATGAATTTATCTGCTTGTTTCTAACAACACTTTAGGCCGTCTCCTTAAAAGATCACTGGTGGATTCCCACATTCATTTGATATCGTTCTACCTTTCCGTTTTCCTCTTGAATGGATAATTGATAAATATTTCATGAAAAATTGATTTCACTGACCGTCTTCTGCACTGCCTGTCCCATAATATCATCCCTGCCCTGGGACTCAAATTACCTTTGCTTTGTTCTGAAGTCTGCTTTTCTAAAATGCAGGATGTTTATCTCATTATTCCTAGTTTATGCCTCAGTTCTAATGCCTCACTGAGTTTATTCCTAGTTTATGCCTCAGTTCTAATGCCTCGTTCTGTCCCAAGGTTACAGTTCCTTTCATTTCATGGCATTGTTCTTCCCTCTTAGTGAGGAGCAAGTCCACAGTAGCAATAATCCCTGCTTCCTTGACTTTCTTAGTAAGGCAAATCAATTCTGCTTGTAGAAAATGATTTGCTTTTAATAGAAAAGATTACTGTCAGATATGTGTATAATAATGGATCTGTTTGGGGCACCTGGATGGCTCAGTCGGTTGAGCCTCCAACTCTTAATTTTGGCTCAAGTCATGATCTCATAGTTCATGGGTTTGAGCCCCGTGTCAGGCTCTGTGCTGAGAGTGCTGAGCTTGTTTGGGATTCTCTCTCTCCCTTTCTCTCAGTCCCTCCTCCCCTCTAACAAACAAACAAATAAACAAATATTAAAAAAAATAATGGATCTATTTACTGAGTTATAAATACAACCAATAGCAAAGTTAAATAACTGATGGAGGAGGCTGGCTGTGAACAGGTCTGAGGAGGCTCCATAGCCCTTTCAACTATATTCCACAGCTTCCTATTATGATTGTTCAGTCTTCTCCCCTTCAATCCCCTGCACTCTGAAATGTTTTGTATTAGTTGTATGATCCACATTACGAAAGCATCACACAGGGATGTATCATGTATTTACAAATTTTAGTCCTGGAGGATTTTATGTATTATGCATTTACAATTTTAGTCCTGGGGATGCCTGGCTGGCTCAGTCAGAGGAGCGTGTGACTCTTGACCTCAAGGTTGTGAGTTCAAGCCCAATGTTGGGTATAGAGATTGCTTAAGAATAACATCATAGATAAAGAATGAATGAATGAATAAAATTTAGTCCTGGAGGATTTAACCTGAAGAAGTTCCATGGTTAAATAAACTGGGGAATGATGAGTTAAATAGAGTTAACTTGGATTTCTTTTTTAATTGTAAGACATTTCAGAATCCCTGCCATACTAACATGTGTTTTGAATCTTAATGAGAAAATATATAGTGAGTCCCAAACTTAACTATAGATCCTTCCTTCTTTACAAAAAACTTCATGATACTGATGGTGTGTTTACCAAATTTGGGGGAAATTTTTCACAGTGCTTAAGTGCTTAAGTGATTTGAGAATCAGGGAGATCTGTGTTCAAATCCAGACTCTGAGCTCTACTGGCTGTGTGACCTATTTAACATATTTAACCTAGGAGTTTGTTTCTTGATCATGTAAATGGTCATGATACTTAACCCATAATGATGTTATGAAGATTGCCTGAGATTATATGTATAAAGTTTTATTGTTTGTCATCATTATCACACATAAGTTAATATGTAAAGGACTTGCAACAGTATCTGACATAAGAAATCTATGTAGTTCAGATCTGATTTTGACAGTTGTCTACAGTTGTCTACAGTATACTCCAGCAGTAACATGCTGTTTTGTATTCTTTTGTTTTTACCGTTATTCTTGTCAATCTGTTGCTGTTCTTACTAGCAGACTGGCTCTATACAGGTATAGCTCTTTTTAACTTGAACTTCTGTTGGCTTTGGCTATTGGATTTAAATCCTGGCATTAGCACTAACTAGTTTTGAAACTAGTTGGGCAAGTTACTTGAACTCAGTTTTCTTATCTATAAAAGTGGGATAATGATAGTGCTTCCCTCAAAGCTTGATATGGACTAGATGTGACTACATATATAAAATTCTTGGCACAGTGCTTGGTATAAAGCTAGAACTAAAAACTTCTTATGGTTAAAGTATTGGAGTCCATGGCCTTAGTTTGCTGGTGTTCTACCTGAGTAGATCTATGAATCCTCATCATCATAGCTAACTCCTACATTTTACATTCATAATAACTCAGTCTTTAAAACAATCCTGTAAGATAAGTACTATTATTCCTATACTGTAAATGAAGCAACTGAGGCACAGAGGGGTTAAATATCTTGCCCAAGTCACACACCCAGAGCCAAACCTCTAATTCAGGGACTCTGGCTTTAGAGTTAGTGCTCTAAAAGCCAAAGAAATTGAATGTCTCTTAGGCCTCCACTGTCTTATATCAAAGATCTCCACTGGAGTTTGTCAAGGTATCAATTCATTTTAGAATATGATGTCACCTGGAAAGAGTTCCTTAGACTTCAGGTACCTAAGGTACAGTTAGTGACATGACATTTTGTTGTATAAATTAAAGTCCTTTATTTGAATTCTGTCCCAATGGTGGGCCATCTTGCCATGCTGTGAAATGGTGAAGTACTTGCAAGTAGGGCTGATATTTTTCTCAACAGAGGGCTTTGGATTTGCTCAAATGATTGCCATCTGTTGGGCCTAGAGATCTGGCCTATACCTATGGAAAAGATGACTTTGACTTCTGAAGTTATTAAAGGCAGGTATCTTCAGCTGACCACCGTAACAGAAGAAATTCACAATGGCTTCTATCATTCATTAACAACCATATATTGGGCACTTATAGCAATTCACAAAAAAACAGCACTTGGCCTTCCTAGTGCTACAATCACATGCCAAAAATATGTGGCAAGTAATTATATAAAAGAAAATGTGAATATTGAGAAATTTTTTGGCATGTCAAAGGTGATTGAAATCCTGTGAAGACATGGAATCCTCTAAGGAAATGACGTTGGATGAGAAGAGTAGTTTTAGATCTGAGAAGATGTGGTACCAACAAAGGGGACAGAGCAGTCAGGGAACAAAGAAATACGGAGGGTGGGGGGGAGGTGGGGGGAAGTAGAGTCAAAGAAACCAGCAGAGAGCAGTACCAGGAAAGGGTAGTCAACTGTGTTGAATTTCCCTAAGAGATGGAGGGACGTGAGGATGGAATGGAGCTCCTCAACCCTGCATCCTGGTGGACTCTTCAAAGTATCAGCCACAAAATCTATTCCCAAGCAGCTGTGGAGTTTACATTTCAGGGTTTCAACCTGTAGCCTGATTTTTAGAATGATTTCAAGGATGTCTGCCAAAACTAATGTTTTGATTGGTGATGCTCATCGTATTGAGCTATCATTTCTGACAGGAAGTAGCCAAAATAAATTTTACAGCTTGTGATTAAAACCTGAGATGGAGGTTACTGATGGATATTACTGAGGTACTAAATCTCTCTCTATATATACATATATATGCATATATATACATATATGTATATGTATACATACATATATACATATGTATATGTAAATGTACATATATATGTATATATGCATATATATACATGTATATGTATATATGTATATTTATATGTGTGTATATATACACATATACCTATATATAGTATATTTTATTATATATACATATATAGTATATTATATATACACTTACATATATTTATATATTATATATAGTATATATTTATTACATTATATTATTGTATATTTATTATATATTTGTATATTATATATACACATTTAAATGTAATAAAATATACTATATATTTGTATATGTATACATATTTATATATAGTATATTTTATTTTTTTATTTTTAAACTAATTTTCTTTTTTTTTTTTTAATTAATGCTTATTTTTTTTTGAGAGACAGAGACTGAGCACCATCAGGGGAGGGGCAGAGAGAGAGGGAGACAGAATCAGAAGCAGTCTCCAGTCCCTGAGCTGTCAGCACAGAGCCTGACACAGGGCTCAAACTCACGAACCGCATGATCATGACCTGAGCCAAAGTCAGACACCCAACTGACTGTGTGCAGGTGCCCCATTTAGTACATTTTAAAATGTGTATTTAAAAAATTTTTAATTTTTTAATGTTTATTTTTTTGAGAGAGACAGAGAGTGAGTAGGGGAGGGGCAGAGAGAGAGAGGGAGGCTCAGAACCCGAAGCAGGCTCTAGGCTCTGAGCTGTCAGTACAGAGCCCGACGCAAAGCTTGAACTTGTGAACTGTGAGATCATGACCTGAGCCAAAGTTGGATGCTTAACCGACTGAGCCATCCAGGCGCCCCTGTATTAAAAAATACTTTAAAAGGGGGGAAAAAGTAAAATGGTTAATTTTCCCAAATAGCTAATTTTAAATTTATGTTGGTTAATTTATCTATGTGGAAACATATCTTAAAATTTGGACTTTTATAGGCTAAGTAGCTTTTTCTTTTTTTTTTTAATTTTTATTTTATATATATTTTTAATTTACACCCAAGTTAGTTAGCATATAGTGCAACAATGATTTCAGGAGTAGATTCCTTAATGCCCCTTACCCATTTAGCCCATCCTGCCTCCCACAACCCCTCCAGTAACCCTCTGTTTGTTCTCCATATTTAAGAGTCTCTTATGTTTTGTCCCCCTCCCTGTTTTTATATTTTTGCTTCCCTTCCCTTGTGTTCATCTGTTCTGTGTCTTAAAGTCCTCATATGAGTGAACAAAGTAGCTTTTTCTATCTGCTTCACAATGAGGTTCACATCAGACGAATATTCAACTTTCTCCTTGTAGATTGAAGCCTATTAATTCTGTGGTTAACAGTATACCATGTAAATGCACACACTATACTTTTGTCAAAAACAGTGGGCCAGTATTTTATAGGACACACCATATGCTATATTTGAGCCTTAGTTAGCAGCTCTTACTGCTAGCTAGCTTACCTTAGAAGCTCTTACTGATCCAAACCAATAACTTGATAGTTCCATTTCCTCACCTAGCAAATCCAAATTGGCATAATTCTGCAAATTAAATGAAGACATTTTGGATGAAAACAGAAACATTGTTATTGGTCATGTCTACAGAAGGAAGCTGAGTGGTGTGATTTTCAGTTACTCTAAAAACAACAAGATTTCCCTACTCCATAAAAGCATATTTGGGGGCAAATCCTAGAATGTTAACTGCTTCAAAAGTTGGACTTTCATTTGGGTGTTGTCAGTGGTTAAATGTCTTCATGCCATTCCCCCTGCCACCCACTTATGAGTCTGAAAGCAAGCATATGAAGAACAACACCAGACGGGGAAGTAAGGGCATTGCAGGGAAAGAGCAGGTGCACAGTTCTGAGGTGAGATAGCATGGCACCTACAGGGGTTTCCTTCTATGGAGTCTCTGTAAGGTATATATAAGAAGTTTGATGGAGATATTTATGTAACTTCTATAATTTATGTAGAACTACTTAATTTAATTTAATATTTATGTAATTTATGTAGAACTAGGCCCAGTCTTGTGTTAAGATATATTCCACTGTTTTAATTATGCTAACTCCAGGTCAGCTAATAGAATTATGAAAACATATAACAAAAGTGTGAGTTTTCAAGAATAAGTATGGCTTAGTGAGAAAAGCTTCAAACTACTTACTAAAAATATTCTCTGTGACAAACCTGTAGAATAGCTTTTAAATTTGGGCAGCGAAATATATAATTTGATTGAAAAATTGTTTGTTACTGTTATGTGGATTTAGTAGTTTTTTGTTTTTCCATCTTAAACAAAAACTTCTTTAAGTCAGTCTTCCTTGTTGTGTCCCCAGTGCACTGCTTCAGAAAAGTCATTCTTTGTTTAAAGTTTAAAACACTGCAGTTGTTGACAGCTATGGTGCCTTACTTGAGACAAAAGCTTCTTGCACGCACATCAAAGGGGGTGGGTCTACGCTTAGGGACCTCTTGCTTGAACCACCCAGTCTAGTTGCTGTCCTTCCCTATTTCCTTGTCCTGCTCCACCCTGTTCTTTCCCTCCGCAGAACATATGCTATTGGGAATTGTCTTTTATTTATTTATGTATTTATGTATTTTTAAAAATTTACATCCAAATTAGCATATAGTGCAACAATGATTTCAGGAGTAGATTCCTTAGTGCCCCTTACCCATTTAGCCCATCCCCCCTCCCACAGCCCCTCCTGTTTGTTCTCCATATCTAAGAGTCTTTTATGTTTTGTCCCCTCCCTGTTTTTATATTATTTTTGCTTCCCTTCCCTTATGTTCATCTGTTTTGTATCTTAAAGTCCTCATATGAGTGAAGTCATATGATATTTGTCTTTCTCTGACTGACTAATTTCACTTAGCATAATACCCTCCAGTTCCCATCCACATAGTTGCAAATGGCAAGATTTCATTCTTTTTTTTTTTTTTTTATTTCATTCTTTTTTTACATTTATTTATTTTTTTGAGAGACATAGAGAGACAGAGCACAAGTTGGGGAGGGGCAGAGAGAGAAGGAGACACAGAATCCGAAGCAGGCTCCAGGCTCCGAGCTGTCAGCACAGGGCCTTATGCAGGGCTCGAACTCCTGAACCGTGAGGTCATGACCTGAGCCGAAGTTGGACGTTTAACCGACTGAGCTACCCAGGTGCCCCCTAAAAAATTTTTTTACATGTATTTATTTTTGAGAGACAGAGCACAAGTGGGAGAGGGGCAGAGAAAGAATGAGACACAGAATCCGAAGCAGGCTCCAGGCTCTGAGCTGTCAGCATGGAGGCTGATGCTGGAGCTTGAATCCACAAACCATGAGATCATGATCTGAGCTGAAGTCAGACACTCAACGTACTGAGCCACCCAGGTGCCCCAAGATTTCATTCTTTTTGATTGCTGAGTAATAGTCCATTGTATGTATATGTACCACATCCATTCATCTGTCAATGGATGGGAATTGTCTGTTTAATTACTTCCTTTTTAAAAATTTTTAAGTTTATTTATTTTGAGAGAGAGAGAGAGAAAGCATGAGCAGAAGAGGGTCAGAGAGAGAGGAGAGAGCAAGAATCCTAAGCAAGCTTCTACTACCAGCATGCAGCTCGGTATGAGTCTCAAACTCACAGACCATGAGATCATGACCTGAGCTGAAGGCAGATGCTTAACCAACTGAGCCACCCAAGCACCCTGTTTAATTACTCCTAAGTAATTTGTCTTCCTAAGTAATTGTGTCTTCCTGGCCAGCTGGAAGCTCTGTGAGGGGAGGGAGCATGTCTGTGGGTTTCATCACCATGCACCCAACTCGTAAAAGTACCTGGCACGAAGTAAACACTCACATATTTGTTGAGCAAATCCATGATAGCTTTTACTGTAAAGAGGTGTGGTAAAGATGTCCTGACAGCAAGTTTTCCCCATATACCCCACTTCTCAAATAAGGCATCGTCAGTAGGATCAGCACCAAAATGTGCTTGCTTTTCTCCCAGATTCCTGTTCCTCTCCATGAAGAGCCCAAGTAGAAAAATGATAGGGGGCAGGTAAGCTGCCTGCTCTTTTCAGAAAGCATGAACTTGGGGCGCCTGGGTGGCTCAGTCAGTTAAGCGTCCGACTTTGGCTCAGGTCATGATCTCACGGTCCGTGAGTTCGAGCCCCGCGTCGGGCTCTGTGCTGACAGCTCAGAGACTGGAGCCTGCTTTGGATTCTGTGTCTCCCTCTCTCTCTGCCCCTCCCCTGTTCATGCTCTCTGTCTCAAAAATAAATAAACATTAAAAAAAATTTAAAAAAGCATGAACTTAAAAGCAACAATGAAGAGAAATATAATCTACACTATGTAATCTGTTCACAATTATATTGAGCACTAGTGTTGTACCAGCTAGTATACCAGTCCTAGGGGAACAAAAGGGAAGGAGGTAGGTGTTATATTATCACTATCCATTTCCACAGGTATCAAAAGTAGAAGCTTGAACTAAGAACTGGAGAGCTCAAAGGGAAGAGTGTCTGAGGAGTGAGTAGGGCAGGGTGCCATAGAGGAGACGGCATTTGAGATGGATACTGAAGGATGAACAGGAGTTTGATTGTGAGAGGAAGAGGAAGAAATTCCAATAGCAGATGGAACCCTGCAGGTTAGCCTTCTGTAACTTTGAGGACGGTATATATAGTATATGAGCGAGATACGTTGTACCTGCGAAAGTGTGTCCAGGGAAGTAGTATGTAGTAATAGGAGTAGATAAAAGGTATGTTTGTACAGTAGGTGGATATCAGGAGATGGAGAATGTTCTTTAAGCTGTATAATCCCTAGCTGTTACAGCTGCTTTAAAAATTTTTTCCCATAGAAGCATAATTCCTTGAACAAATTACAGGACTGAATTATTTTTTATATACCATAAGAGGTGTAGAATTATGCTATGGAAAACGCAGAACGTAGAAAAACTTGACTACAGTCTCACCTTAACACAGCCACCACTCGCTTTTTGTTATATTTCCTTTCAGTCTCTCCTTTTGTGTATATGTTGGCTTACTTTTGTTGGATGCTATCACACTGTATATACAGTTTTATGCACAGCTTATTTTACTTATCATTTACCAGAAGGGTTTGTCGCATTATCGCTGCATAATATTCCCTTCCCTTTGGAATGGATGTATCAAAGAGCAGGTGCCAGTTTTAACCTAACTGTTCCCCTGTTACCAGATATTTAGACTATTTAGTTACTTGCTATTATAAATAATGTTACTGTGAACATATTTGAATACATAATCTTTTTGTTTTTAGGGTTTTTCCTTGAGTGATTGCCCCCAGTTAGAACTACCATGTCAAAGGGCGTAAATATTTTACAGGCCTTATTTCCCATTTCCAAGTTATTTTCCTGTACGTGATTAATAGCAGTGTGAGAGAATGCCAGTTGTGCTGTGCCCTTACCAGTACGGACAGTTGTCCAGTGGATCACTGAGCAACACAGGTTTGAACTGCGCAGCTCTACTTACACGTGGATCTTTTTTTCAGTACAGTACATAAATGTATTTTAACTCAGCCTCAGGGAAAGAAGACTTGTGTTTATTAAGAGTCTATAAAGGAGTGAGCGAAAGTCTCTGGAAGCAGTTTTAAAGAAATACGTTAGTCAGTGGTAGCCACGTTGGATCATACATATGAACTTCCTGCTTCTTTGCAAGGGTGAAGTCATTTACTTGCTCTAGAAATTGCTTTGGTTTTCAGTTTGTGAGGTTTGCCAACCTCCACCCCTGCTTGTGTTGTAGGGCACTGCACATCCAGAGTACCTCCGAGCATTTAACACATGTGTCAGCCTCAAGGAGAAGGACCGGTGACCCTTAGCATAGTACCGGGCACCTATCATTATAACACCCAGTTACAAATAGCCCACGTCCCAGCATCCTTGAAGGTGATGGTAGTGAAGGAGACAGTACTTAGGCAGCTTGGACTTTCTTTCATACTTACACTACATCATATTATTTTATGGTCTCTTTAACATATTTTCCTTTTGTCTTCTAACTTTAACCCAGTTTATTATCTCAGAAAAAATGAATCTTTATCCCCTATTTCTTTTGTAATCCCCAAGCAGCGATACCTTAATTACTTCTGACAAGGAGACTATACTCAAATCAAGGATAAGGAAATCTTTACGCTTTGAAGGGAAAATAAATTTTATTTATTTTTTGCTTTGAAGGGAAAAGAAATTTTAAAAAGAAACAAGTGCATCAGCCTCTGCAGTCCTTAGAGAGCCCATAAATCCCATTCAGATTCTCCATAATTGCCATATCCATTATCATTGCTCTCAGATTGTCCATAATTCCCGGGTCCGTTATCATTGTTCTCTAAACTGCTTCTATGCATCATTGCAATTTAAAATGCAAAAGAAACAAAATCCCAAAATCAAATATTTCTAATTTTATGTCTCGGTTTTAGTTATCACTATCCAGGTGTGGGGGTAGAACACTGTCAATTAGGCATCTTATTTGTGTGGAAAAAAACGTGTTCTGACTTTTAGTCCAGCAGCTTGAGAGTCAGACTGATCTGCAGATATGTTATCTTTGGTCTACATTATATATTAAGTATTTTTAGATTCATTGCCAACACCTAAAATTCAAGATCTTTCACACAACCATCTGGGCTTCCTACTTCCCTTGCAACGTCAGATCATCTGGCAACACTAGGCCAGACTTTCCATATCCCACAATCACCTAGGGGCAGCACAGCTTCTTCCCTATTTGGGGCCTCGTTTCTTCAGTTTGCCACAAGCCCACCACTCCCCTGACAGAGTGCAACCTACTTTACTCATTTGCATTAGCTGTTCTGGCCCCGGAAGACATGAGTTTAAGACTTAAGTTCTACAGGGTTTAGTGTTACGTAGAAGTCGGTTAACTGAGGACCCAGCACAGTCCTCTGGTCTGGTTAGATGCAGGATCAAGCTGAAGTAAGATCAAGCATAGGAACACTGCGTGACATTTATGGTCTATCCCAGGGCAAATGGTTGGGTACTAGTTATGCTGAAGACCAGCCAGAATTGGAGCCAGTAGAGGAGAAATAATACTTAGAAAGTAGTCCCTGCTTGGGACTCGGATCTGGATTGGAGCCCTGGCTCTGGCCCCCAAATAGAAGGAGATTGTAAATCATTCGAATTCAGTTTAAGTTTTGATTTATAAAATAGGACTGGACTAGGTAAGGTGGTCCCAAACCACTTTTAAGGGATGTTAATAGATATGAGGAGGTTAAAGAGTAAGCGGAGTTAAATAAATTTCTCTCACTTCCGAGACTTGTCAGGGTCTTAACAAGTGTTGTGCCTTGTGAATCTCTGAGAGAAGAATTAATATGCTGCATTTCCCAGGTTATTTAATCACAGCATCACCAAACCCTTCATTCTTTGTTCTCTGTGCAAATTATCTCCTCAAGCTGCTTGCTGTTTTACAAAACTCAGCTTGGGGAAAGCTAATGTTAGCCCAACATTCTAATATTCTAAGTAAAAAGGCAGCAAAACCCTAGAAAGCCAGAGATGTCAAAGACAGCTCAGGATCAGGTCGACAGACACAGCTGAAAAGATTGCAGATCATGAGGATTTAGGAAGATGCTGTTGAAACGTGGATACTCCTGATCTCCGTTCAGGAGGCAGATGGAACAATAAAGTGGGAGGGTGGCATTAAACGAACAAAAGTAAGTAGACTTACGCAATTTCGCTATGAAGGGGAAGACAGAAAAGTTAGTGTCTCAGAAACTTTTTGAGGTAAATTGGAACTTTTTTCAATAGAGATGTAGTGAAAAAACTTGTACTGGTAATCCACTGACCTGGATGGTTGGGGGTTTGTCTCCCCATCTCTCTGGGCATCCATTTCCTCAGTTTTCCAAAAAGAGTATATAGGTAGGCCCTTTAGGTTTTAAAATTGCACTTTTATTTGTATCCCGTATAAGTTAGTAAGGATTGAGTCCTTCAGAAAGGGATTTGGTGAGGAAAGATGTATGAACAAATGAGAGCTGAGACCCAGATTAGAGAGAATTAGGTCAAGAGAGGTGCTTTACAAACTCCTGGGGGATGGATCTTTAATGGTCCTCTGTGAAACTGAGTTCCAACTACTGGGATTTCTCTACAGAATTGCACATAGACTAGACAGTATTTGGTTGACTTCTTATGTTAACATGGCTTAACTTTCCAATGAAACCCACCAGACATCAGAACTAGATTGAGTTATCATTAATTGTCCTAAGAAGTTGATTTATTTGATTGGCTTTCCCAGATTTATAGTTTTTTGTTTGTTTGTTTTGTTTTGTTCTGGTTAATAGAGTACCTGAATAATCACACTTTGGTGCTCCATTTCCAATTTTGTTTGCAGTCTTCTGACATTTTCTAGATTTGATGTTCTTGGTAAAACTAGTTTTAGTAATCTTAGGAGACCCAGTAACGCATGTCTCAGTAAATAGTTTCCAACGTATGGAGAGCACTTTTTCAAGCATTTCAACCATTAAATACATACTTCTAAGTGTGATTTTGGACACTCATTCATTCCACAAGTGTTTGTTGTATACGCACTGTGTGCCAGGCAGTGATATGAAGCAGTGAACAAATGCATCCTCATGATTTGTGTGGTTGCATACATAGCTTCAGACAAAGAACTGTCGCCTGCACAAATATTAACTTCTTCATTCATCATAGAATAATTATTCTATTCATTTTAAGTTATGAAAGAATGATGAAACGGTAACTTTCAGCACAGCTTTACCAGAAAGAAAATATGTTAGGCACCTTATTTATCCAATACACTGCATGAGAGAAGGAAAATGTTTGATAATACAAAGTCTTGTTAACACCACAGTGGTAAACAACCCCTATACTTATGTTTCTTTGCAAATTGCTGGTTGCATACAATTCAAACCCACAAAAGAAACTAAGTCTTTTTTTATTTTTTTAAACTTTTGTTGATTTTTTTAAATTAAAAAAATTTTTTTATTAAAAAAATTTTTTTAAATGTTTATTTTTGAGACAGAGAGAGGCAGAGCGTGAGCAGGGGAGGGGCAGAGAGAGAGAGGGAGACACAGAATCCGACGCAGGCTCCAGGCTCTGAGCTGTCAGCACAGAGCCCGACACGGGGCTCAAACTCACAAACCACGAGATCATGACCTGAGCCGAAGTCGGATGCTTAACTGACTGAGCTACCCAGGCGCCCTTAAATTTTTTTAATGTTTATTTATTTTGAGAGAGAGAGAGAGAGAGAGAGAGAGAGAGACCAAGTGGGGGAGGGGCAGAGAGAGAGCAAGAGAGAACTCCAAGCAGGCCCCTTGCTGTCAGCACAGAGCCTGATGGCTTGAACCCATAAACTGTGAGATCCTGAGCTGAAACCAAGAGTTGGACACTTAACTGACTGAGCCACCCAGGTTTCCCAAAGCTAGGGGCTTTGAATTCAATATGTTTTTCCTGAAAATCCTTAACTGCTATCTGCCAGTCTATCCTCAAGCATAATGTGATCATGCACCATTTTATATTTACATAGGAAAATAACGAAGGCACAACTAATGCAAACAAACCTTTTCCACTTCTGAGCTGGAGATGGGGGCACACTCTTGGATCGGTGGTTTTCCTGGCCTCATTAATGGTAGTGTCCTGATCGCCAACACAGGCCTTCTCTCTTCTGCAGTGTAAAGTTGACGATCTCTGGATTACAAAAAAAAAAGAGTGTTTTTCTTGAGTTATGCTTTTTCTGCACTAGGACATTTCAGGGCTAAAGGAGCTGAAAAATTAAGCACTTAGAACCTACTCAGTTTGGGCTTGGGTATTCCATGTGTAGTGTGATAGCACAGGAAAAGCATTTCAAAATGAAATTCTTCACTTCATACCTACTTGATAACCTTTATAAACCCTAATTTCCAATACTCCTAGAAGAGATCATGGAAAAAATCATCTCAAGTTTAACTCCTTCTTTAACACTTTTGGATATATTGTGTTCAGAATGAAAATCAAGGGGCGCCTGGGCAGCTCAGTCAGTTGAGTGTTCAACTCTTGATTTCAGCACAGGTCATGATCTCCTGCTATGTGAGATTGAGCCCTGTGTCGGGCTCTGTGCTGACAATGTGGAGCCTGCTTGGAATTCTCTCCCTACCCCTCTCATGCTCTCTCTCTCTCTCTCAAAATAAACATATAAACTTTAAAAACAAAAACAAACAGGGGCGCCTGGGTGACTCAGTCGGTTGAGCATCCGACTTCGGCTCAGGTCATGATCTCACAGTCTGTGAGTTTGAGCCCCGCATCGGGCTCTGCTGACGGCTCAGAGCCTGGAGCCTGTTTCCAATTCTGTGTGTGTCTCTCTCTCTGCCCCTTCCCTGCTCATGTTCTGTCTCTCTCTGTCTCAAAAATAAATAAAAACATAAAGAAAAAAAAATAAAAAAAAAAAACACAAACAAAATTAAAGTCAAATTTGAAACCAAGGGGCTGGCCAGGATCTGATTGTTCACCTTTAACATGATTTAGGAATGTATGAATAGGTTCACATTGTTATTTTATTATCATATTTATTGTTTATATCACATTGTCATATTATTGTTACTTTGAAGTTCAACAATACTTTAAACTATTTTAGTGTTTCTTTTCTTTCATTTTCTTTCTCCTTCTCCATTTCTGTCCCCTCTTATTTCTCTGCATCTTGAGACACTTCAGAGTGTCATTATTTGACATTTCAGAGATAGACCCTCGTCATTAGACTCCACCTTATCTTCTTCCTCTTTCTCCTCCGGCTCCCACCTTGTCAGGTCCTCAGCCTGTAAGGTCCACGCGTATCCCTCCTTGGTGAGCTCATGGATTTTGACAAGATCTTAGAGAGGTCATTGGACTTCTTTCCCAGAATCTGAAATTCCTTATTAACTGACCTCTTTCGGATCACGCCGCTTCTGCAGCTTTGAGGGCAAGGACTGGGCATTTCAGAGCGCGGTCGGCTCACCCTAAAGGCACTTTAGACTTGGGTGCACTCTTCTGCCGAGGCCTGGGCTCCTCTGACAAGTGACCACTGCCCTGTCAGTCCCCCCTCCTCGCGCCTCCTTCCCTCATTACCTCCGCCTCCTGGCGGGGCTCCGGAGGTTCCTGCTCCCTGGGTCTGCCACGTTGGAGGATGAGGGTTAGAGGTGAAGGGGGCACTGGCCTCCCAGCCGCTGGGGGCGGGGCGAGGGGCCGGTGGACGGACGAGACGGCGGGAACTAGGAGGGGTGGGCCAGTGACTCAGCGCCTGCACCAAACCCGGCCGGCTGCTGTGGCTGTGAGTCAGCCAGGCTGGTAGGAAGTAGACGCCTCCCCTGCCCCCTGTCCCCGCGGCCTTCAGGCGACCTCACGCCCTCTCCGCAGCCGTTCCTCGGTGCGCAGCCACTGCGCGCCCGCCTGGGCGCTCGTGTGCGCGGAGGGCCCCACCCGGTTTCTGCGCTCAGAGTTCACGGGGGAGACAGACGCAGGGCAAACCTCACTCGGAGAAAGGACAGGTGCGGCAGTGGAGATGCGTTCCAGCGGTGTCGTCGCACAGAGCGCCTGGCCTGCCCGGGAGGAAAGAGCTTTGTTCTCCGCGAGCAGGGGCCGTTGGGGTGGGTGTTGGGGGTGTGGGAGGGGGACTTCACAGTGGAGGTGTCTCGAAGGATAAAAGGGACCAGTCGATCTTGAGGCCAGCAGTGCTCTTCAAACCTAACGGTGCCTTGTCACCGCAAGCCCTGATCTTAGCAACGTTGTCTCAAACTTGTTCACCCGTTACTGTTGCAAAGAAATCAGTAGTAATAAAACTGTCTAGGGGCACCTGGCTGAAAGGGCACCTGGCTGGCCCAGTCCGTAGAGTATATGACTCTTGATCTCAGGGTCGTGGATTCAAGTGCCACGTTGGGCGTAGAGCTGACATTAAACACAAAACAAAAAGACCTGAAACAAAACCTGTCTAATGAAACACTGTTTTACACTTTGAACTAGGCCAGCATTTCCGAACTTTAACATGGAAAAGAACTACCTGCGGAGATTCCTAAGGCCCACCCCCAGAGACACTAATTTAATAGAGAGAGTTGACACAAGAATTTGCATTCAGATGCTGCCAGTCTATGGACCACCCTTTGAAGCCTTGGACTGGACAACTTCTATGATTATTTAATGGAGATAATAGAGTTAAGAGATAAAAGAACTAGTTTTTAAAAACCTCTTAAAAACAGGTAAATTTTAAAAAATCAATAATTTGCTTATCTATTGGTGAACTAAATTCCTTTTGTCTCTTCAGTCGGGAGCTATCTAAGTGGAGCCATACTTTGGCTTCCCTGGGTGTTGTCCTGGAGGATAGGGTAAGGGTGAGGGAACAGATATTCTTTAAAAGTATCATAAAGACCAGATGCAAGCTCATCAAATTAAGACTATTTTGGTATTTTGAAATACAGGGCCAACCCTGTTCTCAGGACCACAGGACAGTAGTCCATCCCAACTTTCCAATAAGCCTTTCTCTTCCGCACCTTTGTGTGTTCTATTATTATTCCACTGGGTGGAATGTTCTTCCCCCTTTTCTCCTGGCAAGTTATTATTTGTTCTTAAAGACACAGCCCAAATGTCTCCCACGCTGCAAACCCATTGCAGACTCCTCTGGGTGGAAATTGTTACTTCTTTCTCTGTGTCTGTATCTCTGGTATTTATCACACTATTGCATTGCACTGTATATATCCACCTTATACACCGTCAGCTTCTTAAAGATGGAGCCTACCTTCGTATTTCCCCTCATCTCCCTACCAGTCTTGGTGTCTGGAACACAGTAAACATTCAAATGTTTGCTGAACAAGTAGATGAAAAATAGATCCATAGCCTTTTCCTTGTAATAGGATATCTAACCTATAAATTCACCTCGGGAGGGCAATATAGTTATCTGCTGTATAGATATTTTTATTTTAACTTAATATTTTAAATATTAAATACATTTGTGATTGTGGATCTTGACTGACTGTGTGTAAGGAGTAGTAAATTTTTCCTGTCTCCTGAGTGTTAAAGTGAGAGGCTTCTCCTGGGGTAGATGTGAAACCTCCATTTTTAGGGACTCCACATTCTATCACAGTGGCCTGTGCCTGCCTTCTTGAGCCTCTGGGACACATGGGCCAAGGAGGGACTGAACTACCTTAACTTGAAACTGCTGGGTGTAGAAATTCCAGTTGCTATTAAAGCTTTGTACTGTTGTTAGTTTTCTTAGGTACTGTTTACGTTGACCGTGAACCAGCCTGGCACATCTGCTGGCAAGAATGCCTCTGGCGGAGTAGAGTTTGGGACACTTTTCCTGACCTACTTCCCTTCCCCACCCTGCTTTTAAACCTTTCACTCTTAAGTGTTCAAAACTTGTGTGATGTGAGAGGCTCTGTAGTGGCTTGGTTACTGATTTTTGTCTGAGCTCTGAGTCATAACCCTGAGAATGATGGGTCAGTCAGTTGGGCGTTTGGGTTCTAGTACTTGCTTTCTTGAGCTTTATAATCCTGGTGAAGGCTTTTAACTTCTTGCAGCCTCAAATGAGCATAAAATGAGCGCAATACCTGCTCTTCCTACTTCACAGGTCCTCGTGAGATCAAAGTGGTGAAAGTGCAAGCAGCTCTAAGCTGTACAGCGTTGTACAAAAGAGTATTATAATTTTTATAATTTAAATATTTCACATAGCATGCATTAATTTGTTATAATCACACTCTGTGCACAAAGGAGTCTTAATTTATTATAATGACCATCTGAATCTGACCCTTCAGACGTCTGTAGATACCTATAAAAATCATTTGCCTTATCTTTTGGATTTACATGCCATTTAAGAACCCGTTTTCAAAGGTCACATCTAATGTGCTGCTGGCCGCATTTTCCGTAAAGCAGAAGATGACCCCAGCTTCTGGGGTGTCCTGTGCAACACCCTTGTGAAGTCAAGCAAGGGGTGTGAGTGGGCAAGCCCTGGATTGCCATACAGCAGAAGGGAGTCTGGGAGGTTTTGTTTCCAAGTTTAATTCTTTTCTGTTGCCTTTAGTCAGCTGCTATTTGGAACACTCCAATGAAAACAAATGCCTCTTGTCCTGGCAGTCAAGGGAGGCTTTTAGCAGCATGAGTAGCCTCAGGCAGGACATTTGTTTATGTCCGGCTGTACATGAGGCACTGGCAAAAAGAAATTAGATCCCCAGGACTCAGACCTTGTCCCAAGGAGTTCACAGTTAGTTATTGCTGTTAGAGATAACAGAATTGTGACTGAAAAAGAACTCAAAGTAAGTTTTTAAAGTCTCCTTTCAACTGTCACAAGCATGTGTTTGGAAGGCAAAGAAGAGTGAGCTAGAAAGAGATGTCACGAGAGAAATGTGCCGGCAAGGGAGAGCTGGAAGAGGAAAGGGGAAGATGGGGGTGTCTCTTCAGCCCAAGTGTCAAGGCCAGACTATGCTAGAGCAGCTGACCCTGAGATTAGTTTCCTTTTGTGTTTTAGGGGAGGCTAAATATTCACTCCAGATGTAAAATCTTATGGTTTTATGATATGGGTTGCAAACTACATTGACTCATGAGTGTCCTTTGGAAGTTCTGGAGGTTAAGAGTTCTGGAATCGGAATGTCGAGTTCAAATTCAGCTCACCACTTCTTGCCTGTGTGACCTTGGGTGACTGACAGGACCCACACTTGGTCCAAGACTCCCCCACACTGAGAACAGAGACTGGCAGAGAGCAAACATCAGTACATGTGAGCTATTATTCCCCTTGACATACCCTGAGAGAATATAGGAGGCTTTTGGAGCTAAGCAAGTGCTTTTCTGATGTAGAGGTGTTTGTCTTGGGGCGCCTGTGTGGCTCAGTCGGTTAGGCATCCAACTTCGGCTCAGGTCATGATCTCACGGTTCGTGGGTTTGAGCCCCTCATCGGGCTCTGTGCTGACAGCTTATCAGCTCTGTGATGATTCTGTGTCTCCCTCTCTCTCTGCCCCTCCCACCTTGTGTGCTCGCTCTCTCTCTCACTCTCAGAAATAAAATAAACATTAAGAAAAAGTTTTTTTAAAGAAATGTTTGTCTTCTGTGTCATAGTAAAAAAGAAACAAAAGGTTTTAGAACTGGAAAGAGACAAGCCTGTCCTTTTCTGTGCTCCCCCCAGACTGAATTTCCACCCTGGGAGTGTGAGAACAAAGTGAAGGTTTTAGGGCGAAAGGGCTAGGGTGTCAGACCCTGCGGTTCTAGATTACCCTGCTAATTTAGCAGCAGTGAGATTCTCCTCAGGTTTGCTTTGTAGCCTGTAATGAAATCCTTGGATATGACACTAAACCAATTGGAAATTTTGTAATAAAGTAATCTCATCAGAGTCCTACTGTTACATAATTATATTTGTGCTTCACAGGCTTGCTTAATAATTCTCTCCAGTGTTTGGGTATATGGAGAGAGTACGATAGGGCCCCAAACTGAACTCTTTTGGTCCATGCCTACTCTGTGAGACAGAAGTTGTTTTTCTTTTCTTTTTTTTTGTTTGTTTTTTATAAAAATAATGCTGACTAAAAGAAATGAGAGAAACTTGGAGGAAGGTCAGGCGTGGGAAGGATCCTTAGCCAGATGGGGTTCTGTCAATTCAGGACCTCCAGAGAGAGGGGACAACAATAGGTAATGTGGATTTACTCCTCATGTGTACTTTCCCCCTCTTTTTATCTGGGCAACTGTGACCCAGAGAACTTAGGACTTGCCCAGGTCATATAGCTAATAAACAAGAGAACCAGGACTTGTCTCTATGTAAAGTCTGTGTTCTTTCTTCTCAGTCCTTTTTCCTTAACCCTTTCTGCCCTTGTTCAAAGAATTTCAAGGCAGGGATAATGCAAACTGATTCATCATAGCCTTTTCTTGTAAGGAAGCCTTGAAGATGGGGTTTCTTTTTTTTTTTTTTTTTTTTATGAAATTTATTGTCAAATTGGTTTCCATACAACACCCAGTGCTCATCCCAAAAGGTGTCCTCCTCAATACCCATCACCCACCCTCCCCTCCCTCCCACCCCCCATTAACCCTCAGTTTGTTCTCAGTTTTTTTTGTTTGTTTGTTTTTAATTTTAATTTTTTCAATATATGAAGTTTATTGTCAAATTGGTTTCCATACAACACCCAGTGCTCATCCCAAAAGGTGCCCTCCTCAATACCCATCACCCACCCTCCCCACCCTCCCACCCCCCATCAACCTTCAGTTTGTTCTCAGTTTTTAAGAGTCCCTTATACTTTGGTTCTCTCCCACTCTAACCTCTTTTTTTTTCCTTCCCCTCCCCCATGGGTTTCTGTTAAGTTTCTCAGGATCCACATAAGAGTGAAACCATATGGTATCTGTCTTTCTCTGTATGGCTTATTTCACTTAGCATAACACTCTCCAGTTCCATCCATGTTGCTACAAAGGCCATGTTTCATTCTTTCTCATTGCCACGTAGTACTCCATTGTGTATATAAACCACAATTTCTTTATCCATTCATCAGTTGATGGACATTTAGGCTCTTTCCACAATTTGGCTATTGTTGAGAGTGCTGCTATAAACATTGGGGTACAAGTGGCCCTATGCATCAGTACTCCTGTATCCCTAGGGTAAATTCCTAGCAGTGCTATTGCTGGGTCATAGGGTAGGTCTATTTTTAATTTTTTGAGGAACCTCCACACTGTTTTCCAGAGTGGCTGCACCAATTTGCATTCCCACCAACAGTGCAAGAGGGTTCCCGTTTCTCCACATCCTCACCAGCATCTATAGTCTCCTGATTTGTTCATTTTGGCCACTCTGACTGGCATGAAGTGATATCTGAGTGTGGTTTTGATTTGCATTTCCCTGATGAGGAGCGACATTGAGCATCTTTTCATGTGCCTGTTGGCCATCCGGATGTCTTCTTTAGAGAAGTGTCTATTCATGTTTTCTGCCCATTTCTTCCCTGGATTATTTGTTTTTCAGGTGTGGAGTTTGGTGAGCTCTTTATAGATTTTGGATACTAGCCCTTTGTCCGATATGTCATTTGCAAATATCTTTTCCCATTCCGTTGGTTGCCTTTTAGTTTTGTTGATTGTTTCCCTTGCTGTGCAGAAGCTTTTTATCTTGATGAGGTCCTGATAGTTCATTTTTGCTTTTAATTCCCTTGCCTTTGGGGATGTGTCAAGTAAGAAATTGCTGTGGCTGAGGTCAGAGAGGTCTTTTCCTGCTTTCTCCTCCAGAGTTTTGATGGTTTCCTGTCTCACATTCAGGTCCTTTATCCATTTTGAATTTATTTTTGTGAATGGTGTGAGAAAGTGGTCTAGTTTCAACCTTCTGCATGTTGCTGTCCAGTTCTCCCAGCACCATTTGTTGAAGAGACTGTCTTTTTTCCATTGGATATTCTTTCCTGCTTTGTCAAAGATTAGTTGGCCATACTTTTGTGGGTCTAGTTCTGGCGTTTCTATTCTATTCCATTGGTCTATGTGTCTGTTTTTGTGCCAATACCATGCTGTCTTGATGATGACAGCTTTGTAGTAGAGGCTAAAGTCTGGGATTGTGATGCCTCCTGCTTTGGTCTTCTTCTTCAAAATTACTTTGGCTATTTGGGGCCTTTTGTGGTTCCATATGAATTTTAGGATTGCTTGTTCTAGCTTCTAGAAGAATGCTGGTGCAATTTTGATTGGGATTGCATTGAATGTGTAGATAGCTTTGGGTAGTATTGACATTTTGACAATATTTATTCTTCCAACCCATGAGCACGGAATGTTTTTCCATTTCTTTATATCTTCTTCAATTTCCTTCATAAGCTTTCTATAGTTTTCAGCATA
Source organism: Acinonyx jubatus (assembly GCF_027475565.1). Lineage (NCBI taxonomy): Eukaryota > Metazoa > Chordata > Mammalia > Carnivora > Felidae > Acinonyx > Acinonyx jubatus. Next base: position 92,179,759 of record NC_069384.1, read on the forward strand.
CAGATATTTTACAAAAAGAACACCCTACTAAAGAATGAATGGGTCAACCAGGCAATTAGAGAAGAAATTAAAAAATATATGGAAACAAACGAAAATGAAAATACAACAATCTAAACACTTTGGGATGCAGCAAAGGCAGTCCTGAGAGGAAAATACATTGCAATCCAGGCCTATCTCAAGAAACAAGAAAAATCCCAAATACAAAATCTAACAGCACACCTAAAGGAAATAGAAGGAGAACAGCAAAGACACCCTAAACCCAGCAGAAGAAGAGAAATAATAAAGATCAGAGCAGAAATAAACAATATAGAATCTAAAAAAAAAAAATACTGTAGAGCAGATCAATGAAACCAAGAGTTGGTTTTTTTGAAAAAATAAACAAAATTGATAAACCACTAGCCAGGCTTCTCAAAAAGAAAAGGGAGATGACCCAAATAGATAAAATCATGAATGAAAATGGAACTATTACAACCAATCCCTCAGAAATAAAAACAATTATCAGGAACTACTATGAAAAATTATATGCCAACAAACTGGACAACCTGGAAGAAATGGACAAATTCCTAAACACCCACACACTTCCAAAACTCAAACAGGAGGAAATAGAAAGCTTGAACAGGCCCATAACCAGTGAAGAAATTGAATCAGTTATCAAAAATCTCCCAACAAATAAGAGTCCAGGACCAGATGGCTTCCCAGGGGAGTTCTTCCAGGCATTTAAAGCTTCCTTTAATCCTTCTGAAGCTATTCCAAAAACTAGAAAGGGAAGGACAACTTCCCGACTCATTCTATGAAGCCAGTATTACTTTGATTCTTAAACCAGACAGAGAGAGACCCAGTAAAAAAAGAGAACTACAGGCCAATATCCATGATGAATATGGATGCAAAAATTCTCAATAAGATACTAGCAAATCGAATTCAACACCATATAAAAAGAATTATTCACCATGATCAAGTGGGATTCATTCCTGGGATACAGGGCTGGTTCAACATTTGCAAATCAATCAATGCAATACATCACATTAATAAAAGAAAAGATAAGAACCATATGATCCTGTCAATCGATGCAGAAAAAGCATTTGACAAAATTCAGCATCCTTTCTTAAAACCCTCGAGAAAGTCGGGATAGAAGGAACATACTTAAACATCATAAAAGCCATTTATGAAAAGCCCACAGCTAATATCGTCCTCAATGGGGAAAAACTGAGAGCTTTTTCCCTGAGATCAGGAACACGACAGGGATGTCCACTCTCACTGCTGTTGTTTAACATAGTGTTGAAAGTTCTAGCATCAGCAATCAGACAACAAAAGGAAATCAAAAGCATTAAAATTGGCAAAAATGAAGTTAAGCTTTCTCTTTTTGCAGATGACATGATATTATACATGGAAAATCTGATAGACTCCACCAAAAGTCTGCTAGAACTGACACATGAATTCAGCAAAGTCGCAGGATACAAAATCAATGTACAGAAATCAGTTGCATTCTTATACACTAATAATGAAGCAACAGAAAGACAAATAAAAAAACTGATCCGATTCACAATTGCACCAAGAAGCATGAAATACCTAGGAAGATGGGGTTTCTATCAGTTAAAGAGCTCTGCTGCCTTGAAGTCCTTGTATATCCCCCAGTTTAGGAACATGCAGCTGGTGATTTAGCCTGGCTCTTCCTCGCTGATGGAGCAAGACTATATTATACGGCAGACTGAAATGCTGTGAAGGACTGACATAAGCAAATAAAAAGAGGCAACACTATGAGCACTTATATTCTGTTATGCCAGCTATCCTTTAAAAAACACGGTAGAGTAGATATTATGATCACTTCCAATTTTACAGGTAAAGAAACTGAGGCACACGGAGGTTTGCTGACTTGTTAAGAATCACCCAACTAGTAAGTGTCAGAGCCAGGATTGAATGTTGGCCAACTGACCTCATAGTCTGCACTGTAAAACACTATGCTATCCTCTGGATGAGTAGGGAAGGAGAAGGGGTGAAATAGAGTGGTGGAGTGCCCTCTGTGGGATGGAGGGGGAACCGGAATTGAGGGAACCCTGATTTGTAGCTATTGCTGATTTCTGTGATGTGCATATTACCATCATGGCCAATTTCAAGCTACTGACCCTGATGTCAGTTAATTATTAGTATGGTAAGAGAGACAAGATATTGAAGTTAAGGGGGAGAAGAGAGTGTCAAGGAAGAGCAAATTGTTGTTAACTACCTACAGAGAGGCCAAGTAGGTAGGTCATTGGTGAACCCAGTAAGGCCTGTTTTTTGCCAGAGATTCAGGGCTTCGAGCCAAGCTGTAATGAATTGCCTTCAAAGAGGTTGATCTATGAAAAACCCCTGTCTTCTTTGGGGTAAAGACAGAATCAATCTCAACAGAAGTCAGCTTCCATTGAGAGATTTATCTCTGCTTCTTTCCCTGCCTACTTTAAGCTCACCTGCTACGGCCTCCCCCAAGGCCAACCCTTCCATTTCTTTGCCAGATCCTTTCTTCTTCCTCTAGGGTCTCAATTCACTTGTCATTCCCCACCGCCCCCCCCCCCCCCTTGTTCAACATTCATCTCTCCTTATTCACAGGCTCTTTCCTTACCAAGTCTCTCACCTAAAACAAAACAAAACAGGTTTTGTTTACTCTCCCTCAGCCTGTTTATTGTCTGACTGCTTCCCTAATCTCAGCTGTGAAAGTACTCCTCTGCCTTCACTATCTCTATTTCTTCACTCCCACTCACTTTGCAACCCATTACAATCTGGCTCCCAGCCCCTTATCTCTGACTAAATAGTACTTACTAGGTTCGCCAATGATCCCATGACCCCACTGCCAACACCCGTGACTGATTTGGTCTTTCCACAGGCATTTAACAACTTGCTTTTTCTTGAAACTCTCTTCCCCCTTAACTTCTTCAGTCTCTTGTCTCTCTTGCCATGCTAACAATGAATTCTTCCTCTTTTTTTTTTTTTTTTTTTTTGCAGGGGGTGGGGTGGGGTAATCTTTTAATGATTGGTTCTTTCTCTTCTGCCTCCCAGCTGTGTTAACAGATGGTGTTCCCAAGATTTCAGTCTTTATTCTATTCAGCTTTACAATTCCTGCTTTCCCTCAGCAAAACTGACTTCCCTGATGGAATTTACTGGTGGAATTTACTGTATGGCCTAAAGCCTCCCAGGAATGGTGTTCAGACAGCCCTATCCTTTCATCAGAGTTGGGTCAAAATGGAGATCCAGCCCCAGCAAGGGAGAGGGAATATGTTTATCCTTTGTAATCTGGGTGGGACTAGGAAAGAAGACTTTGATGACTTTCCGCCCCTGTTGGAGGAAAGTGATACTGAAAGTGTGGGTGGTGGGCAGGAGAGGGAAGTGTGGAACGCCTGCCCCACAGCCACATATATCTGCATGCCTTTTCCTGCCCTCCTCCCTGTCTCCAGCCAACTGAGCATCTATTAAAACTCACTTCAAGTTAGCTGATGCTGTGTGCCCAGGCAGCCTCTTTGGACAGCCTCTGTCTCTTCTCTTCTAGGCTGGGTCACATACCTTTGTACTAAAGGTACCACATCTCTATTTTTGAAATTTCTGTATCCTCTCATAATCATCTGTTGTGAACATCCCTAGGATGTTCCCATGTTTGCATATTTGTAGGTTGTTTGAGTTATTAATAGTTACTTCTGAGTTCTTTCTCCAGGCGTCAGCCCCTTGGATCTCTGACTATACATTTACTGCCTGCAATTTTGGACCCATCTGCCCAGATATTCTGCTGACTTTAGGGGGAATAATTCTGAAATGGAACTTATCTTTCCATCAACTCTGCCTCAGTGATCTCTTTGGTATAGTTTCCTCCTCTGTATTCTCCAGGTGCAGACCTTCATTTTTCTTTCCGGCAGACAGTTGCCAAATTCTTACAGCTGTTACCTCTGTCTCCAATCTCTTTTCTCACCAATCTATTATCTATACCACAGCTAAAATTCTTCCCAAAGTATAGTCTCATTACAAAAAAACATGTCCGAGTTGCCTGGCTGGCTCTGTCAGGGGAGCATATGACTCCTGATTGAGGAGTTGTGAGTTTGAGCCCCATGTTGGGTGTGGAGATTACTTAAAAATCAAATCTTTAAAAAAAAAAAAAGTGTCCAAAAATCTTTGCTGTTTCACCATTGACAACTAGGGCCTGTACTTAAGGGAATTAATTTACCTGCTACATCTTTCCAGCTGTACCTTCCGTAGGACCAGGTTACCTCTACATCGGAATTTGCATCTGGTAGTCCTTAGTCCTAAACTGGCCTGCAGGCATGATTTGTTTTGTATGCAAATTAAAAAAAATTGAATCAATGCTTTAAAATCAGAGGATTTTTCTTAAAAGTTAAAGTCTTAGAGAAAGTTCAGAGAACTATGAAAGTTTTAAGGAGAGATGGAAATTTGGGGAAAGGGAGGGAATCAGTGAAGATTTAAATTCTGAACTAAAGTTCTCAGTCCATCTTTTACCGACCTTTGCATTCTTAGAGGATGTAGCAGAGTCTTTAATACAGTAAGTGCCTAATTAATACTTGAAGTATACTTATATGACCTTCGGTAGTTTCTTGCCACAGGCCTTATGTTTTCCTGTAGAACAAGAGTTCTGCATTAGTGAATCGCATGTGATCCCTACAGAGGGCTTAAATGTGAGGCATATAATTTGCATGTCAATAAAAAATCTGCATTTAAAAATACACGCAAACTTTAGCAGGTTTAAAAAAAACATGACCACAAATTTTCATGCAGATATTCCATGAATTTTTTTTTTTCTCCTGTAGTACGAAATTGAACAGAATCTGCCTAGGAGAATTTAAAAGGTGTTTGCAGGATAAATTGGCCATCACTGGTAAAGTTGGGAGAACCACTGACAGAATTTAAACCTTTGAATATGGGAGATGAGGCAGGTAGTGAGTTACAATAGATGTTTTAAGTATTTAATGTGGTTGGTTCGTGTTGAAATTGAAACCCAGGCTAAGTTACTGATGCATTGGTAGTGTCAGTGTACTATAGCTTTTCCCCAGTTTCCCCTTTCCCCCTTTGACATGAGCATACAAATGAACTTTTTAGAGACAATTATTTTACATCTGTTTACCCCATAATAATTTCAGAACTTGGTCATCAGTGTGGTCCTCGTAACAAATGTACATAATAGGAAAAATGATAGCCCCAGGTTCCCTAGAGATACTGGACAGTCCTTGGGCTCACGTTTCTTCATGCAATGACCAGCTGAATCGGGTATAATAATAACAGTTAACCCATATAAGGCTTAGTATGTGCCAGGTGCTACTCTAGGTATTTTTGCCTGTTTTAAGCTTCACAACAATCTTTTGAAGTAGTTAGTATTATATTTCTGTCTTTAGATGAGAACTCAAGACACAGGTTTAGTATTGGGATGCCCAAGATCCCACCGCTGGTAAGTGGAGGAACTGGGCTTTTCACTCAGGCACTCTAGGTCTGGAGTCTGTGCTGTTGACCTTGGTGCCTGCTATCCATGCCTCTTAGATTTAGCCTTTTATTTCCATGTTCCCCCTGCCTTCGCTTCCCTTGTTTACCTGACCTTCCCATATGTATCTGAATTAGAGCACTTGCCCAATACTTTCACATCTTGGTTTCCGACCCTTTTCTTTGCTACCCATGCTTCCTCTTCCATTAACCCACCGTTTAGGCTAGAAGCCTTACTGGATTTCATCCCAGGAAGAACAAACAGAAGTAATTCTTTATCTAGATCTCTCTTAGTGCTTGTATTGCTTAGCTAACATCAGCTATTCATTTACAAATCTTGGTTCTCTTCTATTTCCCCAAGCTCCGGAAAGGTTGTCTCTCCACCTTAAGCTTCCCTGCCCTTGAATATATCTCATAATTTACATGTTGAATGAATTAACAGAGAACAACCCCATTCATAAATATAATAACTAACTTGTATATTGAGAAACAGAGTACAGTTTCTGCTTGGCTTCCTTTGATTCTTCTTTTATTTGTTTTTTGAGAGAGAGAGAGAGCGAGAGAGAGAGAGAGAGAGAGAGAGAGAGAGCGAGCAAATGAGCTTGGGGCAGAGAGAGAGAATCCCAGGAGGGGCAGAGAGAAAGTGAGAGAGAAGCAGGGCTCACTGAAGCCGGGACTTGAGGTCACCTGACGTGGGACTGAACTCACAAACCCTGAGATCATGACCTGACCCAAAGTCAGATACGTAACTACTGAGCCACCAGGTACCTGGCTTCCTTTGATTCTTGCTTGTCCTTTGATCTTTGGCCATCATACCTGGGTAGGGAGCCAGTGGCCCACCTATTTTGTTGTGTCTGGTTCCACTGAGGTGTAATGAGTAATGACCCTTCACCCCTTCCATCTCCTCAGGTAGAATTTCTCTCCTAAATCCTAGAATGGTTATGGGGGCAAGTTTTAAGATCTATAGCACTGCCCTAAAGTACTTCAAGAACTTGCCAAGAATTGGTCAATTCTTAACCTGTGGGGCTCTTAACACTTGGCCTGCTTCTTTGTGCTACTGAAATTTTCCAGCTACTTCTAAAGAGGTTTCAGAAAACTGTTAATTTGCAATGTTTTTGGAGATGGATCTGAATCTCACTTCACAAACGCAAGGATGCAAGAAATAAAATTGTATTTACTTATTTTATTTTAGCACCTCTCTGACCCTTTCTTATTCCTATCTGCTTATCTGTTTTTCTCCATATAAACTACGCCTTCTTGAGTCAACCCTCCTGCCCCTGCGCCACCCTGACAGTATGGTGAACAATGCAGATAGTTGTTGAGAAATTCTGTTCGTGCAAGCGATCTGACACGGTAGAGGTATTTTTGGAAAGGCATGGGCAAATTGAGTCAAGATTGCATGCATTCAGAGCATGCAGTGCATGAAGGAAACCCGAGGTGAGTTCTCTGTAAAATGAGCCATCTTCTCTAATCTGTCTTAGAGAGACAATTCACCTCTTTTGCAGCTTTCCTATAATTGAAGAAACTCATATATGATTTTTTTAAAGTATTGAATAGTCTTCACTCAACTTAAAAAAAATAGTCCAGAAAGTAACAGATGCAAGCCTGCCATTGGTTTGTTCATATTTCCTTAGTCCATGCTATCATGCTACTTGTCCTGCAAGAAATGGGATGGATCCTGTGTGTTCTCTATTAATAATGATATTGACAAGAGCTTTTTGTGTGAACTCTAGAATCTTAGTGAATGCAGTGATTCTTGGCTATGTCCTGGCAGAAGTCAGTATACCCTCAGTAAGACTGACATTTTACCACAAAACTCAAACGATGATTACCTTTATCCAATTTGCCAAATTGGATTTGGTTAGAATTAGAATTCTGTGCATGTGAATTTTTTTAATTTAAATTAAAATATTTTTCACATTTACTTATTTTTGACAGAGAGAGAAAGACAGAGCGTGAGTGAATGGGGGAGGGACAGAGAGAGGGAGACACAGAATCTGAAGCAGGCTCCATGCTCTGAACTGTCAGCACAGAGCCTGATGCGGGGCTCAAACTCAAGAACTGTGAGATCACGACCTGAGCCGAAGTTGGATGCTTAACCAACTGGGCCCCCCTGTGCATGTGAATTTATTTCCTATCACACATTTATTTCATAGCAAGAACACTGTCAGTTGTGGGGTGCCTGGGTGGCTCAGTCGGTTAAGCATCCAACTCTTGATTTCAGCTAAGGTCATGATCTCAGTTTGTGGGATCATTTGACTCCTGCAAATGATTCCTGCATAGAGCTCTACTCTGACAGCACAGGGCCTGCTTGGGATTCTTTCTCTCTCTGTGTACCTCCTCCACTCGCACATGTATTCTCTCTCCCTCTTTCTCTTTCTCTCTGAAAATAAATAAGCTTTAAAAAAACACTATCAGTTGTTTTAACTTTTTCAGTAAATTGGGCAACTGATACATATAGAAGTTGAATTATTTTATTTATATTTATTTGCTCTGCTGCCTATATTGCCAGCAAACAAATATTAATGAAATTACTGAAATAGCTCTTCGTGGTTAGATTAATGGCCTCTTGTTCTTGTTTTTCATAAACATTGGTTCATGGTGTTATAATGCAGCGTTTTCCAGCTCACTTCATGGCCAGGCATACGTATATAATAATACTTTATATGGGACATTGGGGTAAAGGGCTCTCTGGAGCTTAGCTCCTCAGGGGCTGAGGGGATCAGTATTCTAGCACGCGTGTACCCTCTTCGAGGCACACCAGTGTGCTGCATGCCTATTCTGGGAAGCTGTATTATGGTGCATCACAGACTTTATATAGTCCTGATTTCTGCTAGTAACATTGTTTCTTGATCTTATGATGACATGAAATGTTTCACTAATCATCGGTGTTCTGTTTCATATTTTCCAGAAGGGCACTGTTACTCTCTAGCTGTCCTTCTTTCCTAGGTTGGAGAGTCTCGAGGAGATATAGTATCTAAATTCATGCACCAGTGTCAGGAAAGTTTCCTGCCTCTTTTTGACACTTGTTGGACACTAGTTGGACTAGTCACTCGCTGCCACATGGCTTCCAGTTATCTGGCTTTGAACCGTGGCCATTAAGTCTTACTGAGAGGTTAGTTTGATAAGTCTACTCAATAGGAAGACCTTGTATAAGAAGTGGAAAGGTTGAGGGGTGCCTGGATGGCTCAGTCAGTTGACTGTCTGACTCTTGATTTTGGCTCAGGTCATGATCCCACAGTCACGGGATTGAGCCCCACACCAGGCTCAGGCTCTGTGGAGCCTGCCTGGGATTCTCTCTCTCTCCTTCTCTCTTTGCCCCTCCCCTGCTCATGCTCTTGGTCTCTCTCAACATAAATAAACATTTTTTTTTTAAAGTACAAAGAGGGGAATATACTCTGTAGGGTCTTTGCTGGGTGGATGACTTGGGACTCTTCTCTCTTTGCTCTTTCTCCAACCAAGTAACTTCCTGCAGACACTTAATGCAGAGCTCAATGCCCTCAGGTTCAAAGGACAAGTGATGGCAGACTGTATGTTCTTTGCACATTTCTGAAAAGCTCCTGGTAACGTCTGAGGCGTTCTGCTTCTCAGTGCTGGAACCAGAGTTAACTGGCTGTTTGCGTCTCCCACACTCATTTCTTTCTTCTACTCTCAAAACAACTGACACACTTAAGTATATAAGCTACAAAACACTTTAAAGATACCTATAGTAAATATAAAACTTCTCTCTCTTTTATTTGCATTTAGATAAAGTATTCTTCCTCGATTCCTAGTGTGTTATTGGACCTGTGATTGCTCATGGAGAGGAGGAGGAAAAGGACTAAATCCTAAAATGCACAAGTCTTAGTTTTCAGTCCTAGAACTACCACTTATCCAGCCAAACAGTCATGTTTAATTTCTAAGCCATCTTGGTAAAATGGGACTGATGATACTTGTCCAATTTCCCTCTCAGAGCTAATCCGAAAAATCAGATCTCATGTATGAAAATACTTTGCAGGGTCTAAAAGCAAAAAGTAAATATAATTTGTTATCGTATTAAAAGTGGGCAGTGGGTCCTCAAGAGTACTGTCAGCTGCTTGTAGGAATTCAAACACCAAGAGTGGGTGAGTGTGGCTCTGGTGGTGGTGGAGTTGACTCATACCCTCCCTCCGTGTTCCCTCCCTCTCCCTGCAGAGCAACCTGATCCACTACCTGGGCCTGAGCCATCATCTGCTCGCACTGAATTTTATCATCGTTTCTTTTGGCAAGAAAAGCGCCTGGTCGTCTCCTCAGGTGAAGGTGACCGATACTGACTTTGACGGTGTGGAGGTCAGAGTGTTTGAGGGCTCCCCAAAGCCAGAAGAGCCTTTGAAACGCAGCATTGTTTACATCCATGGAGGAGGCTGGGCTTTAGCCAGTGCAAGTATGTCCTGGTCACCTTCAGGTTGTTTGGGATTGTGGTTGGCCCTGGGAGGGATGTGTGATTGAGTTTGACTTCCTTATTGGGTAAGGGCCATTTGACTTGGTTCCCCTGGACAGTCTCAGCTACCTCTATTATCCCAGCAGGATTGTTAATAGTGTCCCCTTTTCGCACTCAAAAGGGTCCTGGTTTTTGATGATTGATTCTATGATTACCCTACATACATAAAGGTTTTGCCCACCTGTTTACTGCTTGTTAATTCAGGCCCACTGTTTTGAAAATATTTCCTGTGACCGAAATCATAGGCTAACTCATGTGAAGGGCTGACAATAGCTTTCTCCACCAATACAAGTTGAAGTTTTGCTGGGCCGGAATATGAGGAAATTATCTGCAGCTCTTTTGCCAACTTGTGTTTGAAGACATTTTTCTATGAAATAGGACAAGTGTTTCTGAATACCTACATTAACTCATCCACGTTCCATCTGCTTATGAAACCAAAGATGAAGCTATAAAGGGTGTACCACCCTTAAAAGGAAACAATGCTGCAAAATTCAAGAATATTCTTGTTGGTGTCGGATAACTTTCATGAGCAGAACACATTCAAAATGGCAGGCAGCCAAGTGGAGCAGCCTGGCGGAAAGAATACCAAGGAGGAAGTAAGGGCCTTATCTCTGCCTGTCATTATGGAGCTACTACCGCATCGTTAGCCCAAAGCTTTTGGCATCCCCTAGGTTTAAGGCAATAACAACTTGTTCCAGTTTGTGTTTTTATATAACATTTGTTTAATGTGGCAAAGGCCAAAGAAGTATAACTTTTTCTTGTAATCCCATTTCATAGTCATTATTTATTCTTTGATTTCATGGATTTGCTCAAGTTTTCAACAGATGTTTACTGAGTAAGTAGGTTTGCCCAGGACTGAGGGGTTCTCTGGGGGTACAGGACTTCCAGTAGAAAAACTCAAATAGTTATGTACAATCTTACACTTTTGGTTACCCTAATGTGTGCTAGGGGATGAGAACACAAAAGGGAGTAACAGAAATGATTGCAATCTATATAGTATTGGCCACTTGCCCAGTGAGACATTCCATGGAGACCAGGAAGGGTAAGTGCTGGAAATGGCATGGATTATGAGTTCACATGGCCTTTTCCCCATAATTTTGACTGATCACTCCTGCCAGAGGAAGAGCTCGGGCTGTGGGCTCTCTGCAGGTGGTTATGTAGTTACTAAACTTCTGGTTCTAAGACTGCCTTGGAAAATGTATAATTAAAGTAATATTTGGCTCTCTGTAGGCAAATTCATCTCTTAGTTTATTGAAATAAGACCTAAGGGATTCAACTTTTATGTATTAAAATTGTTTGTCACTGCACACCTTTGGATCCTGTTTCTAAGAATGCTAAGACTTCCTAAAATTCTATTTTTTATTTGTTGGTTTAAACAAAATATCCTGTTCTTCAAATTGGAAGAATTCAATTGAATTGCAGCAAATAAAGATACTAAAACAGAAAAATTATGTAGTTCTAAGGAGGTAACTGTTCATCTGCAGTGTTTTTTGAAAACACGTATATTTGAAGAGCTACAAAATCAGAATTTGGTGCATTTCTCATAGCCTATTATGAAATCAATGGCTACTTAGTTAAAAACGCATTCAAAGGTAACCTAATATGGATGTCCTGTTATTTTATACTAATTGCGTTTTATCAGAAACCAGATTTAATTTTTGCATTTGTATATGTAACCCTATTAATGATACATATTTCGATATTTGCTTTTTATGGTTTTTATTATTAATAACTTAAGTGCAAGTCTAAGAGCAATCCACGATTAGCAGAATTTAAGAATGGACAGTGTTAAGTAACTTGTTTAATAATGATTGTTCCTTTGTCTCTTTTAGAAATCAGGTATTATGATGAACTGTGCACAGCAATGGCTGAAGAATTGAATGCTGTCATTGTCTCCATTGAGTAAGTAATTAATACTAGTCATAAAAAAATAATTTTTAAGAAGGGATCTTAGATAACCATCTAGTTACTGTACTTTGTAAGTAAAATAAAGTGCAAAATACAGATCCAGAAAAATGAAGGGATTTGCCCAAGGTCACACAAAATGATTTTCTGATATAACGTAGAATTTCTTGAACTAGTTTTATAACACCTTGAATTATCTTTTTATTTTAGTTTTGAAAACTTCTGGAAAAGTTCTGAAAAGAATTAACGGAAATTGAGGAAAATATACGATCAGTTATCTGCAGGAAATAATTTTGTTTACTACCTTTTAAAATTTAAAACCAGGGGTGCCTGGGTGGCTCAGTCAGTTAAGCATCCGGCTTCAGCTCAGGTCATGATCTTGCGGTTCGTAGGTTCAAGCCCCACCTCAGGCTCTGTGCTGACAGCTCAGAGCCTGGAGCCTGCCTCAGATTCTGTGTCTCCCTCTCTCTCTGTCCCTCCCTTGCTCGTGCTCTGTCTCTCTCTCTCTCAAAAACAAATAAACGTTAAAAAAAATTTTTTAAATAAAATTTAAAAACCAATTAAGAGTTGGAAAAGTCATTCTGCTGGAGTTCCGTTCTGTATCTCAGACCTTGTAAATGTAATGTGTTCAGCAAATCTCAGTCAATGCCATTATTGTCATTATTATTAATAGTACTAATAACAGTATGACTAATAATTATAGCAATTGTGGTGATAGTAATAATACAGAAATCCTGGTACCTGTCCTGTGGCAGGCATGTGCCGGAGCTATTGCATACATTGTCTCTCCTCCTTCAGACCTTTGTTCACATATTATCCTTTCAGCAAGGCTTTTCTTGATACTATTTAAAATTGCAGCCCACTTTTCCTGTTTTATTTTCCTCCAGAACTGTCATCAACCTCTGACAGACCATAATAAATATATAATACATAATAAATACTTATCATGTGTGTAGTGTGCTAGGTTGAAATAGACTAAGTAAGTTCCATGAAGAGAGGGATTTTAGGGATTTTTGCCTGTTTTGTTCATTGTTTGTTTTAATTTTTTTTAATGTTTATTTTTGAGAGAGAGAGAGAGACAGACAGACCATGAGTGGGGGAGGGGCAGAGAGAGAAAGGGAAACACAGAATCCAAAGCAGACTCCAGGCTCTGAGTTGTCAGCACAGAGCCCCATGAGGGGCTCAAACTCACAGACTGCAAGATCATAACCTGAGCTGAAGTCTGACGCTTAACTGACTGAGCCATCCAGGAGCCCCTGTTTTGTTCATTGTTCATCATTAGTGCCTGGAGACATCCCTGGCAGATAGTGAGTATTCAATAAATATTTACGGAAGGAATGAATAAGGAGTCTTTCTTAATTCTCATATAAATCATCCAAGATAAGTATTTTGTTATTTTTCTCATAGATGAGGAAATTGAGAGCCCAGAAGTTAAGTAACCTTCATAAGGTTACATAGCTAGCAAGTTACATAAATAGAGTGAGGCATTAAACCCAGGTGTTGAGGCCCCTATACATTTTTAATGCAATATCAAGCCAGTATTGAAGAAAGCTGATAATGCTGAGCTGACAAGATTATAACATTAACCACTTTCCGCGCCAGGAGCTCATCCAGCTCTCTTCTTCCCTCTGCCTCTCTCCACCATAGCTCATCCCCTCTGTGCCCTTGCTCCAGATCTGAGACCTAAGAGAATCTGTTCTTCTGCAGGGTCTGGGAAGGGCTGGTGTCCCAAGTCACTTGGGCAGCTGTGATCCTGGAACAGAAGACTTAGTCACACGGAGCAGTGTTATTGCTCCTCCTTAGCAGATTTGCCCTCCGAGACAGCTCTGGACAGCTCCCAGCCTTCCCTGGCCTCTCCACACACTGCCCAGGTCACTCAAGGGCCCTCAGTGCAGTTTTATAATGTAGGAACCTTCAAGTAAAGGATTGCATCATCTAGCCTGGGCAGCTGGCCAGAGAAAAGCAGGAGCTGTTTAAATAGCTGAGCCCCATTATAGAGCTAGACCCTACAGCTCAGAACTGAGGAACCAGCCTCATGGACTTTTCAGTGGTTTCCTGTGTAGCTCCAGCTCCTCAAATCCTCAAAAGCCCGAGAAAAGGAGGGAAACTGGGCTTACTTAACTTGGCACCGTGAGGATTCTCCACACAGGACTTACCATCCAGGGCTTCAATATAAGCAATTGGCAGCGTGCCTAAATTCTTCCTACATGCCCTTCTCTACCCGTCACCATCTGTCTCAAGTAAAACAGGTGTTCTTTTAATTCCAGGCTTATCATAAAACATAGATAGGATGTTTTTAAGATTTCTTTTAAATCTAGAAGGACTGCTCTCGTCTTACCTTTCCATTGTGCCTCATCTATGTAGTGTACTATCCACAAGTTTATTCCTGGGAGGCGTCACAGCAGTAGGCAAGTACTGTTACTCATGACTGCATGACCTCAGGCAGATCATTTAATGAAATGTGCAAACTGGAGTTAAGAATCCCACTTTTCCTGTTTTATTTTCCTCCAGAACTGTCATCAACCTCTGACAGACCATAATAAATATATAATACATAATAAATACTTATCATGTGTGTAGTGTGCTAGGTTGAAATAGACTAAGTAAGTTCCATGAAGAGAGGGATTTTAGGGATGTGAGCTACTGGGAAGAGAAATCATGTCTTCTTTCCTTTGGTTCCCATCACCTAGTACAAGACTTAGAACATGTAGGCTAAGTAAAACACATGTTGAGTTAGGTCAGTGACTCCAGAGAATTGTCATGAGTATCAGTTTGGACAGTGGAGGTAAGAGGGCTTCAGATACTCTAATGCACTAGACAAGTCTGGAGGATCAGTGCTCTAGCCATGGAATGGAAAGACCCAACCTACAAATTTATTTATCAACTGCGTGTTTGGAACTCACAGCACTCCCTTGCAGAAATCAAGAGCTAAGGTGGTTAGAATCTAGGCCAGCCAGCCCACAAAAAGTCACATAACCTATGCTCTAGTTGAAGGATAGCCAATACCACGTGGTCTGTGATCATGCTGTTTCTCTTGGAAAGTATATTCAGCTATCTAACTTGGGAACATATTTCTTCTCACTGCTCACTTCTTTCCTCTTCTATTCTACAAATGTTTATTGAATTTCTGTTATGTGCCAGTTACTGTTACACTCTGCTGACATAACAGTGTAAAGCAATCATAATCCTGCCTCCTGGGGGTTACAATCTAGATGAAAAAACAAAACACAAACAAGTAAGGTTAAATTATGATAAGTGATATGAAGTAGAAGACATCAAATAGGTAATATCTTACCTAGTTTAAAGGGTTTATTATTAATAGTATTAATAAGAATGTGAATAATAATTATAGCAATTGTGGTGAAAGTAATAA